>NC_133412.1:84222941-84533823 GCF_049350105.2 Macaca mulatta
GATAGAGCTGCAGAACTACTTACTACATAGTTTCCTTTATAAAACAATATTTGCCAACTGTTATCAGGGTTGTTGACAATGTGCCTCGCTCTAGGCTACAAGCATTATATATAGGCATATCATTTAATCTTCACTATCACAGTGAGATAATATTCATAATCTCTATGTCCCTGATGAGAAAATGAACTCTTATAGAGGATAAAGGATTTTTACCCAAGTACATAGTCGTGAGAGAAGTAAGACTTGAACCCAAGTGTGGCCCCAGCACCTGTCACCTTTAATAGCATGTTATCCTTCCTCACCATGGCCATCATAGCTGTGCTTGTGTATTTCAAATGTAAGTGCCCAATTACTTGGATATTGTTTTCAGAGCATGTTCTTTTGGCTTCTGTCAAATGTAACATTTCGAGGGCTAGCAGTTCAGGAAACTGTATACTACACAACACTAAATGAAGGAAAATGGCCACCTTCTCTTTTAAGAAAGATAGCTCAGTTAAACACACCTTAAGTTTGCAGCAAAAACACACATTCATATTTTTCTAGACACCAAAAAAAAAATGATTAAAATAAGAAAACCATGTCAGAGATTTTTAAAGCACAAAATACTGTGTAGCATGTGAGTATGCCAGTTTCCTGGTACCTGTTATACTGATGCAATAATAAAATATTGTTAGTTATCAGCAAATTGGGTTCTCTTCAACTTTTGCAGCCAAGATTGACCTCTTAAGCTAAAGGCTTGGTGGGTCTGAGACTTTAATAAATACTCATCAATGAACGTTCACATTCCTCAACAGTATTATTTTTCACATCAACCAGAAAACACATCCAACAGTCATCAAATTTATTAACATCTTTTAATAGCATTCTACATATGGTATAAAGGTGAAACAAGTGAACTTACAAAGATGCAGAGTTCTGATCAACCACTTTCAAAGAAAGATCTACGTGTTCTTCAAGGTTGGCCTCACAGAAAAACAGGCAATAGAAAAGAGGTATTTGCCAAGCATTGATAAGAAATCAATCCAAACTGAAAAATGGAGTAGACATTTCAGGGGTTTACTGTATTAGCACGATCAGAAAAGTAAAGACTGAAAAGGAGTAACTATTGTGGGGAAAGGTAACTTGTAGCATTATCAAAAAGATATATCACTTTATGTTTTAATTAAAGCTGAAACATAGATTATATGACATCTCGTAAGATGGTTAAAGGGTTACATTTGTGCCTTAAAATACAAGAAATAATTCTAGCTGTTTAAAAAGAATTCTCTCATTTTTATGTTTTTACTAACTCTATCCTAAAAAGTATGTATTTCTAAAATTAAGAATTCACAAATCCTCTTCTGGGTTCATTCTATACTTGTATTTATTTCCCTTTAATTTGAAGAGGCAAAGCTGTGGTGAAAACAGCTCTTCCTCCCCCAAAAAGGCAAAGATCAGCAGAAGGACCATACAGCAAAACTCTGGTAACACCCAACAGCATCATAGTGCCATTTAAGCAAAAGATTCAATCACGCTAAAGCAAGTAAAGCATTTTCTGTAAGGTGGATGCACAGATACCCCATTGTCCCTATAGTATACCATGGAGGCCCTGCATAGGAGGACCCTGCGTGTGTTCCTTTTCATTTTAGGCACAATTCTAATAAAGCAAGTCTCTGATTCCTGCTTATTGACACACACCTGGGCCCTTGCCCTCTACTCTAAGCATATGGTCTCTTCCATGAGCACTCATTGTAGAGCTATGTTTAACTATTAATCTGCACCATGGCATGAACAGTGAACCCCTTGAGGTTTGAGATTATGTCTAATTTCTCTATACATCACCTGAGCAAAGCTCTATTTCTTGCATACACAGATTACCAAGAGTTCAATGAGTGTTTGCTGACTGGGTGTGCTGGTGAGCTAGTAAATTGAAAGGAGCTACAAAAGACAATGAGAAGGAGAATATGATGTCATCAAGCTGATGAAAATGGAAGGCAGAGGAAAACCATTAGAAGTGCTCACAAGAACTCTTTTCTTTAAAAGGAAATATGTCTAGTTAGAAATTTAGAAAACAGGTAAATGTAAACTAAAAATAAATTCAAGCTTACTTCTCAGTCGTGACACTTGGAGGTAATTTAGCATGTTGGTCGTTGTTCTTCATGTTGGTATTTATGGTTTGGTCTTATTCTCTCTTTTTCTCTTGTGTTTTTACAATACTGAAAGAATATGTTGTACTTCATCCTTCTTCCCCCTATACTACATATTGCGAGCATCTTTTCATGACGTTACATAGTCTCCCATATCAATTTTTATGGATATATTTCACTACTTATTGTGATATAATTTAGTCAAAACCACCTCCTGTTTGGGGACACCATTCTAGGTAATTTTTACTTTTCAATTATTATGAAAACTGAGATAGCTATTCTTATGGTTGGTGGTTTTACTTTTAATCATCATTGGCTGAGTCTATTCAATGAGAGATGGATAATTAGAGACACTGAAGGTATCCTTGTTGTATGGTTAAAGTCACGCACATAATAACAACCTGTATCCTACAACAACACAAATGATTACATTTATTTGGATTATTCATTCTTTTCTCCTTTGCTAGGCACTAGAAATACCTAGATGTTATCAAAAAGACAAAAGACAAAAGATAAGTATTGGTAAGGATGAGTGCTACGGTCAATCCTCATATTATACTCCATAATCGATAGAGGAAGACTATGTACTTCAAAAAGCTTTCTACTTATAAATACTAAAGTAACCACATCTTACAACCCTGGGAGGATAAAATAAGACATCATGGCATCCTTGAACATATGACATGGGAAGGGGTGATACTAGAGCCTCAGTGAGAAGAAAGAATCATGCACTAATGCTACGGAAAGTTACAATACTGAGTATTCTATCTTTGATGTTTCTTTCAGCTTTATTGATGTATACTCTAGAAACAAAAATTGTATATATTTAAGTATACAATGTGATGCTTTGATATATGTACATATTGTGAAATAATAATCACATCAAGCAAATTAACACATCTATCAACCTCAAATAGTTTGTTTTTTTTTTTCTTTAGTGGTGAAGACACTTAAGATCAACTTGCTTAGCAAATTTCAAGTATGCAATACAGTATCATTAACTCAAGATGCCATGCTGTACATTAGATCTCCACAACTTATTCATCTCTAGTAATTGAATCTTTGTATCATTTGACCAATACCTCCACCACTTACCCCTTCTTCCACACCCTAGCAACCACAATTCTATTCTCTGCTTTTGTAAGTTTGACTTTTTTAGATTCTACATATAAGTGAGATCATGTAGTATTTGTCTTTCGGTTTCTGCCTTATTTCACTTAGCATAATGTCCTCCAGGTTCATCCATGTTACTGCAAATGGCAAGATTCCCTTTTTTCTTTCAAGGTTAATCAGTACACACACACACACACACACACACACACACACACACGCAGTACTGCAATTTCAATTTCTTTATCCATTCATCTACTTCTGGACATTTAGGTTGCCTCTGTACTTTGTAAATAATGCTTCCATGAACACAGGAGTGCAAGTATATCTTTGACTTACTGATTTTATTTCCTTTGGAAATATACCCAGAAGTGGGACTGCTGGATCATGTGGTAGTTCTAGTTTTCATTTTGTGAGGAACCTCCATACTGTTTTCTATATTGACTCTGTATTTTAATAGTCCCACCAACAGTGTACTAGGGTTCCTTTTCCTCCACATCCTCACCAATACTTACCTTTTGTCTTTGTCTTTCTGATAACCCCTATCTAACAGGTGTGGGATGGTATCTCATTGTGGTTTTGATTTGTGTTTCTGTGATGATTAGTGATGTAGAGCACCTTTTTATATACCTGCTGGCCATTTGCATGTTTTCTTTGAAGAATGTCTATTCAGGTCCTTAGTCAATTTTTTAATTGGGATTATTTTATTTTATTTTTGCTACTGAGTTGTTTGAGATATATATCTCTCTCACACATTATATCTCAGATTATATATATATAAATATATATATATATGATATTAACTTCCTATCAGATATATAATTTGTTGTTCTTTTTTTTTTTTTTTTGAGATGGAGTTTCGCTCTTGTTGCCTAGGCTAGAGTGCAATGATGCGATCTCGGCTCACTGCGACCTCCGCCTCCCAGGTTCAAGCGATTCTCCTGCCTCAGCCTCCCTAGTAGCTGGGATTGCAGGCATGTGCCAGCACGCCCAGCTAATTTTGTATTTTTTAGTAGAGACAGGGTTTCTCCATGTTAGACTGGTCTTGAACTCCCGACCTCAGGTGATTCGCCCACCTCAGCCTCCCAAAGTGCTGGGATTACAGGCATGAGCCGCCGCGCCTGGCCTTGCTATTCTATCTTGCACGAATTGTGTGGCTTATTGCAATTGGTTTGCACTTTCATCATATCTGGTTAATAGTGTCACTCAGTCTTCCCAGGATCAGATTATCCCAATTTCCGCATTGAAAACCTGAGTTTTATGGTCCTATGCTTGTTAACACTCTTCACCTTATATCTTGCAGGAGTAATTGTAGGTATTTATTTGCATATAAATAATAGTTGAAAGGAGTCTTACAGATTCTTTTTTTTGTCTTTTTTGCAAAGGTTCAACAACACAAAGAGCCAATCTGTGCTAATAAGACAGGCATTTCTTTATTCAGGAAAGAATGTATAGAAGACACAATTCATCTCGAAGTGAAATAGAGATTTATGGTACGTATTATAGAAAGTGAGGGTAAAAACAATGGCAAGCATTACATGACTCATTCACTTTGAAACATCTTTCTTCCTATTTTTAATGCTGTTAAGGGACTAGAATTGTATTCCTTTCCAGATCCTATCTAGGAGTTATGCAGGCGGCGAAGCCATATCCTTGAAAGGAGACAGTGAATACATGAAAATCTGCTTTGTGTACATCTCTGGAATATTAATATTTGACACAGACAATGGATATTTCTTCAAATTCAGATAAAATGCTATGCAAACAGAGCTTCCATACAAGTCTAAGAATAGCTCCTACTATAGCCCTATCAGATTACCATCCTCAGTGTATTTTATATAGACTTGCTAGAGCTCTAACTGAAAACCAAAAATACTGGGGGAATCAAAAAATATAGAACTATATTTTAAAGTTTTAATGGAGAAAATTTCTATATAGAAATACAAATTACCAGAATTAACACAAGAGATATTTTTAAGTGTAGAGATGAATAAGAGTAAAATAAATCATTTTACAACTTAAATTGTTCCAGGAGGTAGCAGAAGAAGAAAACTTCCAGACAACTTTAACAACAACACAGTAATGCTGATAACAAAACATAATATATATTGTCAGGTGAAGAAAGGTTAAAGTACATCATATCCCTGATTGGGTGATTATTTTACTGGTATACAAAAAAGAAACATCAGAAAGAAAGATATATCGTCGGGGTTCACATCTGAAATGTAAAGCTATGCAGGATCTAACTCCAGAAATTCTGATTCAGTTGGTTCAGGATCTGACTCAGACACATGGGAGATGCTAACATACAGCCGCAGTGGAGACTGCTGGGATAGTCAGTCTGATAAAAGTCACATTATAGATTTTTTAAAGGCAAAGGATTATTTTAAAAATGAAATTATCACGTAAAAATTAAATCATAGGGAAGCATTTGCTAACATATCGTTAAAGCCTGAAAGTCTAAAAGAAAAAAAATTGCTCAATTTGACTATATAAAAATTGTTTTATTTGTCAAAGAAAAATGACCACTGACAAATATTTAGAAGCCCTGAAACATAAATATAAAAGATTCTTCCTGTAATCTCAGCACTTTGGGAGGCCAAGGCGGGAGGATCACAAGGTCAGGAGATGGAGACCATCCTGGTTAACACGGTGAAAACCCTGCCTCTACTAAAAATGCAAAAAGTTAGCCAGGCGCGGTGGCGGGCACCTGTAGTTCCAGCTACTTGGGAGGCTGAGGCAGGAGAATGGCGTGAACCCGGGAGGCGGAGCTTGCAGTGAGCTGAGATCGCGCCACTGCACTCCAGCCTGGGCGACTCTGTCTCATAAAAAAAAAAAAAAAATTCTTATGAATAAATCAGGGGAAGATTAAAATCCCAAGTTACGTTGGGAAAAAAATGGAGAGCAAAGAACTTGCAGTTGTATTTTATATTAAAATACACAAATGGTCATTAAATATACAAAAGTCTCTTACACACACACACACACACACACACAACTGTAGTAGAAGCAATGCAAACAATAGGTAGCATTTTTTTCTGAGGTGGAGTTTTGCTCTTGTTGCCCAGGTTGGAGTGCAATGGTGCGATCTCAGCTCACTGCAACCTCCGCCTCCCAGGTTCAAGGGATTCTCCTACCTCACCCTCATGAGTAGCTGGGATTACAGGAGCCTGTCACTATACCGAGCTGTTTTTTGTATTTTTAGTAGAGACAGGGTTTCTCCATGTTGGCCAGGCTGGTCTCGAACTCCCGACCTCAAGCGATCCATCCGCCTCCACCTCTCAAAGTGCTGGGGCTACAGGCGTAAGCCACCATGCCTGGTCATAGGTAGCATTTTTAATGAAATAATGAAGTCGTAAAGTAAAATGGTTAAGAACATGGGCTTAAGGTTTGCAACTTCATTCTACCATGTACTAGCTACATGGGCCATTAGCAAGTTATTCAGCCTCTCTGTTTTGTCATCAGTAAAAGGATTGTTGTAAGGATGAAATAAGTTTACATATATGTGGCACCTATAACAGTACCCAGCCTATGGTAAGTGCCATTTAGCATTTTCTGTTGCTCATGCAAACATTAAAAGCTTACTATTGTTGGTGAGAGTAAGGGGAAATATTCTCCTAGTGTGCTAGGGCTTAAACAAACCCATACATTTATACTGAAGCACTAATTTATTCATTTATTCAATGATGATTTATTGGGTAACTTGCATGCAACAGGGACTCCTCTGAACAGTGAGTGGTCCATAGCGAACAGTGAACAAACGGATGAAGTACTCGATCTTATAATTTTTTTTTTTTTTTTTTTTTGAGACAAGGTCTCACTCCATCACTCAGGCTGGAGGGCAGTAGCATGATCTCGGCTCAGTGCAGCCTCAGCCTCCTGGGCTCGGGGAATTCTCCCACCTCAGCCTTCCAAGTAACTGGGACTACAGACACGAGCCACAATGTCAGGCTAATATTTGGTGTTTTTTGTAGAGAAAGGGTTTTACCATGTTGCCCAGGCTGGTCTGGAACTCCTGAGCCCAAGGTATCCACCTACCTCAGTCTCCCAAAGTTCTGAGATTATGGGGGTGAACCACCATGCTTATATTCTAATGGGTAGTAAATAAATGTTTACATAGGTAATATAATAAAAGAATTATAAGAGTTATAAAGAAAAACAAAGAATATGGAGACAGAGAGTGACAGAGGTATTACTTTAGGTAAAATGGTCAGGGAAGACTTTTCAAAGGATAGATATTTGAGGAGAAACTTGAAAAAAAAAAAAAAAAGAAATCCCTGAGAATGAGGAGGAGGCTTTCAGGCCCTGGGATGGGATGGGATGGGATCAAGAACCATTTTCCTAGAGACCGTTTAGCAAGGCAAAGAGAAAGGAAATAAAGTTTGAGACGCTGGCAGGGTTCAGAACATTCAGGGCCTTGTAGGACAGAGGATGGAATTCAGATCTTATTGGAAGTGTTGTGAGAAGCCTTGGAGGGTATCAGTCGTGGTATGCTGGTAAATGTTTTAAAAACAGCTTTCCAAGGAAAAGAAAGTGATTGTAGCATTTGCCAAACTCGGTGGTGTGTATATCCTACCATGGCCAATTTCAATATACTAAAGTGAAGTCACTGGAGGCGTGGTTAGTAAGAGATGCACACCATTGGCTCTCTCCCACGTCAGCGCTAGCCAGCTGTAGCACGTCGCAGCCACAAGAAAGTAAAAAGAGTTGTAGCACATCGCAGCCACAAGAAAGTAAAAAGAGGTATATAAATTTTTTTTTTTTTTTTTTTTTAGACAGAGTCTCACTCTGTCGCCCAGGCTGGAGTGCAATGGCACGATCTCGCCTCACTGCAACCTCTGCCTCCTGGGTTGAAGCAATTCTCCCACTGCAGCCTCCCGAGTAGCTGGGACTACAGGTTTGCACCACCATGCCCGACTAATTTTTGTATTTTTAGTAGAGATGGGGTTTCACCCCGTTGGCCAGATTGCTCTCGAACTCCTGACCTCAAGTGGTCTGCTTGTCTTGGTCTCCTAAAGTGCTGGGATCGCAGGCGTGAGCCACCATGCCCGGCCTATACATTTTTTAAAGGATCACTATGAAAACAGGATGGATAATAGACCATAAGGAAGCAAAAGTAGAAGCAGAAAGCCCAGGTAGACAGTGTGCCGTTAAATAATACAGACAATAAATCAAAGTGGCTCATGCTATAGTGGTAACAATGGAGAGTAATAAAAGCAAATGCCTACATAGTGTTTCTGAGGGCTAGACCCTGTTTTAACCTTTTACATATTAACTCATTTAATTCCCACAGCTTCCCTATAAGTGAAATACTTTTATTCTCATTATATAAATGAGGACACAAACATGGAGAAGTTACTAACTTGCTCAAAGCTAGAAAGAATAAAGGTGATTCGATGCCAACCACAGTTGGTCCTTGAAGAACATTTGTTTGAACTACACAGATCCACTTGTATGTAGATTTCCCTCTGCTTCTGCCACCCCTGAAACAGTAAAACCAACCCCCCACTTCCTCCTCCTCCTCAGCCTACTCAGTGTGAAGACAAGGATGAAGACCTTTATGATGATCCACTTCCACTAAATGAAAAGTAAATATATTTTCTCTTTTTTATAATTTTCTTTTTTTTTTTTTTTTTCCCTGCAGTGAAAACATTTATTTTACAACAGTAATCTTTATTTTAGGTCAACATTCAGACATACAAGACGGAGATCACCATGCGGAACCAGCCTGGCCCTCAGATGTGTGTGCTCGAGCCAGGATCAGCCGGAGTCTGACAGCGCCTGCACCCCAACACGGTCGGACTCCAGGACGCCAGTGAAAAAACCAGTGCATGGACAAGCAGCTTCCATGCGTTTGCGTTTGATTTTTAAAAACAAGACATATTTCAGTGTTAACTTCCCCCCCCTCACCTGGTTTGAAACATTTTTCCCATTTTCCAGAGAAACAATATCTACCAAAAGGTGCCGCCTGCAGGACCCGGCCCAGCCCCTTCTGGAGGTGCTGCTGTGTATCCTCCTCTGGGGCGGACCTGGGGCCAGGACGGGGCCCCTCCCCAGGCTGCCCTTCAGATGCAGCTTTGCCACTGATTGTATGTGTTGCTTACAAAATCGGCTTTAATGTTTCAAGGGAGGGAAGGGTTTCCAGTCACCTCCTAGATTTCACACCGGGACACACACCTGGGTCAGGTGGGCGTGACACGGAGCCCCCAGGATGGGCACCCAACCCTGCAGAGCAGAGGCCAACACCGGTAAGGGCCGTGGCAGTGCCCTGGGCACACATCCTCTGCACACAGTGGGCTCAGCGCTTCCTTCTGTGCACCTGCCAGGAAAGCCTCTTGCAGGTCCCTGCCCGACTCCCAAGAAACCAAAGGCCGTTTCAGAGCCACCTTAAATTGTACTTGTGGCTTCACCACGGGACAGCAGCACAAATGACACGCTTGCTGTGTGATATATACATATACACATATGTACACACACGGACACACCACAGCCCACACTCACAGCATGTGACGACGCGAATCGTTGCTGGTAAGGACAGTAAATATGTAGCTTTTGCCAATTCCACAGGAGAATGATTTACAACCAAAATAACAGACACAGGCCAGTCCTGCGCCACACGGGTTCACAGCTCCGAATACTGGGAAAGGGTGAGGTCAGTCACTTCGTGTCCCCCACGAGATGTCCCCACAGTAGGATGCACTGAGCCAGAGCTAAGGGAGGGTGGACAAGCCCCACGTCGAACTCTGCCCGCAGCACCCGGGCCCTCCTGGTGCCCCCACAGCACAAGGCCCACCCCGAACAGACGCCCTGGACTCGGCAGGCGACGGGGGCCACTGGCGACACGCAGCACCTGGGAGCAGCCTCGACGGCATGAGGCTCCAGGGCCTTTCCCGGACAGCAGCGCCGACCTGAAGATGAGCTTTTCCTGCTGGGCACGTGCGCACACCAGGTCCTTTTTCTAACAGGTCCCCACTGGGTGCTGCTGCACGAACTGAACACGGAGAGCTAGGAAATTTTATAATTTTCTTAATGACATTTTTTCTCTAGCTTACTTTTTAAAAGAATACAGTATGTGATACATATAAAATACAAAATATGTGTTAATGAACTGTTTATATTATCAGTAAGGCTTCCAGTCAACAGGAGGCTATTAGTAGTTAAGTTTCGGGGAAGTAAAAACAATTATACATAGATTATCAATTACAAGGGGTGTTGGCACCCCTAATCCCCATGCTGTTCAAGGGTCGATTGTAATTTGATTGGCTCCACCATGTTGCCTTTCAGGTGTATCCAACCAAATGGCAACTGGATGGATACGCCAATTGTATCCACAAATTCAAGATCGCTTTTAAAGGTAGAGTCAATAGAATTTTCTAACGAATTGGGTAAACATTCAATCAGTGCGGTTCTTATTGGACTCCTATCGTTACAGTGCTATTGTTTTCATTTTCAGGATACTGCACTGGACTATGGGTTGATGTACTTTATCCCCTATGGTGACAGGATTATACTCCTTTATATCCCACTTATAACTATAAATTATTATTTTTACGTATTTGGGATAAGTGTTATATGCACAGTATTTTTTCTAATATACGGGGAAAATAGTTACACTTTTCTAGTTAATATTCTAGAAACAAGTCATTGTGTTTTCAATTTTTCTTAATCCCACAATAAATAGTACTAAAACCTCCAAACTGAGAATGTTGGATATTAGTACATATTTGAATGCTTCTCATTTAGAATTTCTGAAAGTCACCTAGACTACTGTTTCTCAACCTTATTATGCATACAAATCACATGAAACTATTTTTAAAATGTGGTTTCTGATTCTGTAGGTCTGGAGACAGGAATTTCAGAATGGCTGAGTGATAAGGTTGAAAAACTGTTGCATAAAGCAGTGTTAAAACTGAAACAATTTACCAAAAATTACTATTTAAAGACTTTGGAAATTGACCAAAGAACATACAACAAAATTTAGAAGCACTTATCTAAGAAAATCTACTGTGACATTTTAGCTAGGAATTTTTCCCATCTCTGCACCCCCACTCACCAATAGTATGGAGCAGACGTTCTATCCAGACAGGCAGGACAGATCATAATGCCTGGAAGCTCTGCTCCCTACCAGAGGAGAACTTGCAGCATTTGGAGCAGATAGTGGAAAATCCTCTTGTTGAAAACAAGAAAGCTACGAGTGGCAAACATAACATAAACAGGGAAGGATAACATAAGCCTCAGGTCCATCCTAGTTAGGAGATTTAACAGAAGAGCATACCAGCCACAAACGTAACAGGAAGATTTAGCGAAATGAGATAGACAAAAGGAACCCTGTTGAGATTCCACTTAACACCTGGTCATCTGGAAGGCTATACACATGCACAAAGCTGTGTTTGCCTGCTTAGGAGAAACAACAGAAGGCTCTAGTGAGCTACCTACCACTGGCTTAAAATAAGACCTTGCAAATGCAGAACATATAAACCAAGGCATATTTGTAAGCTCCCTCAACTTTGAAAACATTCCCCAAGATGGCCCCAATTCTCCCTAACTTCCAGTATTCACATTCTTATGTGATCCACTCCCTTGAGTATGAGTATGACTTGTGAATTGCTTCTAACATATAGACTATTGCAAAAATGACAGAATGTCACTCCCTTGATTATGTTACATAACATTTTAATGTCTATACTGCTAGGAAACTCTCTCCCTTTCTGGTTTTGATGGAATAAGTTTCTGTGTTGTACACTGCCCTGTACAAAGGCCCGTGTAGCAAGGAACTGAGTAAGGCTTCTAGCTTTTAGTTAGCAACAAACTGAAGCCATCAGTCTTGTAACCCATAAGGAACTGAATTCTGCCAACAACTGTGTCGACTTAGAAGTGCATCTTTCCCCACTTGAGCCTTGAGGTGAGACTTCTGCCCTAGCCAACACATTGATTGTAAATTTATGAGTTTCTAAAGCAGAAAATATAGCCAAGCCAAATCCAAACTCCTGACTCACAGAAACTTTGAGATAATAAATGTGTGTTGTTTTAAGTTCCTGGGTTTGTGGTAATATTGTTACACAACAATAGATCACTAATATACAAAGCCACACAGATCTAATAGCAAAGGGTGGAAGATTTACTGGCTCAAGGTGTTTAAGCACAACTTCTGATTAGTCATTGGCTGACCACCAAGCTAGAGAAAACTCCTAAAAGCTAGTCTTACAAAATAAAAACTGGAATAAAAAATATTGAGCAGAGACAGTAGAGGCCACACACTGTGAGAAAAAAAGGCTCCATAGAATTAATTTAGGTAAGTCAATAAAATAAGCAAACAAGTGACCACAGCCCAAGGAGGTAGTTGGGAAAGGGTTAGAAGGGAGAGATCAAAATCCAGAGTTGCTGTAATTAATTATTTAAAATGTCTAGTTTTCAGCAAAAATTACAAGACATGTAAAGAAATAGGAAAAGGTCATTCATCAATAAAAACCATCTCTGAGGGCACCCAGATATTAGACTTATCAAACAAATATTTCAAAGAAGTGCATATAAATATGCTTAAAGAACTAAAATGAAATCATCCTTTAACACATTAAAAGAATGTATGATAGCAATGATATATTAGATAAAGAATGTCAATAAAGAGATAGAAATTATTTTAAAAACAAATGAAAATTTTAGAAATGAAAAGTACTATAAATGAAATAAAAATTTACTAGAGGGTCTCAACAGCATCTTTAAGATGACAGAAGAAATCATCAGCAAACTTGAAGATAAATCAGTGCAGATTATCTTACCTGAAGAACAAAAAATAAAAGGAGAAAAGAAAAATAATGATTCTATAATCTAGTGTGAGACTCAAGATTCAATTTTTTTTTTTTTGAGATGGAGTCTCACTCTGTTGCCCAGGCTGAAGTGCAGTAGCACAATCTCAACTCACTGCAACCTCCACCTCCTGGGTTCAAGTGATTCTCCTGCCTCAATCTCGCAAAGTAGCTGGAACTACAGGTGCGTGTCACCATGCTTGGCTAATTTTTTGATATTTTTAGTAGAGACAGGGTGTCACCATATTGGCTAGGCTGGTCTCAAACTCCTGACCTCATGATCCTCCTGCCTTGGCCTCCCAAAGTGCTGGGATTACAGGCATGAGCCACTGTGCCCGGCCAAGGTTCAACATTTCTAACAAGTTTCCAGCTAAGATTGATGCCATTGGCCTATGGACCACTATTTGAGTAGTAAGGCTTTCTACTCAATTTTCTCTTGTACTATCTTTAAAACAAAACAAAACAAAAACAAAAACAAAAACAAGAAAAGATAAGCAATAGAATAATGCAAAAATGTGAAAGAGAAAATACCTAAATTCCTCAAGAGTTCAAACTATTTTTAAATGTTTTAAAAACAACCATGTATATCCTAACAATAGCTTCAAGTGTAATTTTTTCAACAGTTTCTTAAAACATATTCAGCAGTCTGTCCTTGGTTAAAGAAACAAGTAGATTCCATCTTCCATAACAGTAAATTTCTCTTTCAAAACACTTATAATTGACATCTTCACTAATTCACCCTTTCTCATCTTAATCTAAACAGCTGATGTGCTTATCGTGCTTCTAATTTGATTTATTTTCACTTTTTCCTCTTGCAAGATGAATTAATTAGTCTCATTGAGATAACAGTGATCACATTCAATGACATCTGCAAATGAGCATGCAGTAACAGCCACAGGATATCATAAATATAATGGATGATTCCCATAAACGAAAGCTCCTTTAGTAACTTTGTCCAATGGCATGTTCTGACTTGGATTCATCTAAAACAGAGAGGCAGGAGGCAAGTATGAGGGAGATCACCTGCAAAAATTACTATCAACAATTTGCCTGCCAAGAAATAAAGTTGCTGAAAATTAGCTAACTCCCTCGCTCTGAATTATTACCTATTTCTACTAATGCACTATTCATTAGCCCCAAGATTCCTGAATCAAATAGTTTAGTTGTATAGATTATGAAATATTTTGTGTGTTCTTTTTCTGGTTGACAGCTTATTTTTAGAATCAAAGTTAAAGTTACTTCAAGTTAGAAGAGACTTGTCCCCTTTGAATCAGAAACATTTGTGCAACATTGGTGTGCATGAGTTGAAACATATATCTTAGAATGACTTGTCTTGGGCAGTAGGAGATTGTGCAGAATATATTAACATGGCTTTCTACCTACCTAGAAGAGACTTTGGTAATAAATATATGTACAACCAAGGAGGGCCTTGATCTCTCATCTTATAATAATTCATGATGTTAGAATATTTCTCACCAAAATCATGTAGGACCAGAAGAAATATACAACAACATGAAAACAGAGAATCATTTCTGAACCTTGCCATTAGTCTGGTTGAAAGTTGGTAGAATAAAAATAATTGAAATTTTGTAACAGGGAAATAAGAAGGAAATTAACAGTTCTTAATACTCCAAGTAGACATTTTATCATGATATTTCTTCTTTATTATTAAGATAATGAACCATCCTGCCTATTTCAGAATGTCGTGATGGTCAAATGCAAAAATAGATGGAAAGGTACTTTGTGGATTCTAACTGTACACATCAAGAATATGATTGTTAAAACACAGTGAGATATCAACAGGAAAATCCAAAGAAAAAATATTAAATAACTCTTGATAAGGAAGGGTTAGTGTATGCAAATCAGTTTTAAAGAGTATAGAAAGCAAAGGATTACCACCCTCTCTTTATTCAACATTACTCTTTTTCAGTATTTTAATTGATTAAGTTAAACTAGTTGCATTTAATTGGGTTTAAGGGATATTTAAAATATACTCACAAAACACCAGCGAAACATAAAAATTAATTGTATTTCAATGGAGTGAATGTTATAAAGGTGTTTAGAAAAAAGTAGACAGGGATAGCTACAGTGTGCCAAAATGCTGTAAGAATTTCCTCTAATTAACAAAAATAATGAAAATTATGTGCAATCATCACAATAATTCACAGGATCTATATGACAAAAATCAATGAGGCTCAAGAGAAACCTATTTCTTAAATTAAGATAAAGAGGCGTTTCTTACATGGGTCATTTAAGAAGTCACTATTGAGCAATGTCTACAACAATATCTTTACAGTAAAAACAGTCACAGATTTTCATAGGACTATTTTTATATTGTTTCTTAAGTACCAAAACACAAAACAGTAGAAGCAATATTTCTTTTTCTTTTTCTTTTTTTTTTTTTTTTTTTGAGATGGAGTCTCTGTCGCCCAGGCTGGAGTGCAGTGGCCGGATCTCAGCTCACTGCAAGCTCCGCCTCCCGGTTTTACGCCATTCTCATGCCTCCGCCTCCCGAGTAGCTGGGACTACAGGCGCCCGCCACCTCGCCCGGCTAGTTTTTTGTGTTTTTTTGGTAGAGACGGAGTTTCACCGCGTTAGTCAGGATGGTCTCGATCTCCTGACCTCGTGATCTGCCCATCTCGGCCTCCCAAAGTGCTGGGATTACAGGCTTGAGCCACCGCGCCCGGCCAGCAATATTTCTTTAAGAGGATGAGTGATGGGTAGGAATTGAGGTGGAAGGGGAGATGTTAAAATATTGTATCCATAAATGGATCTTGGTTATAGGAGACTTAATCTAAGCACATATATAAGAAGGTCCAAATCAATGATTCTTAATTGAGATGTATATCAGAGCTATCCTAAGACACTCAGACTCAGTAAGTCAAATTCCCAAATCAGAAGTCTGATAAAAGGAGCGGAGATTTGACAAAGCTCACAATGAGATTCCTATGCACATTCAACAATAAAGAACACAGATCAGAGGAGGAATGGACGAATTGTCAACCCTTCATACAATCTCAAACAATGTTTAGATAAGTATTTAGCAGCAAAAAGTTTAAGATAACAGAAGACTATTTATATGATGTTACAGAGAACTTCATTTTTATGTTTCTAGATCAGTCTTCACATCACTCCAGCCTGTGGCATAATCTGGGAGGCTGACCTCTATGGAGTGCATCAACTTTAGCTTACCATTGGTTTTGCCAATGGGGAGCACCAAAGAGTGACTGGAGGGGGCGAGGAGAATACAAACTAGTCAAATATTCACTTGGCTCTTTCTCCAAAAGGTGCATGGTCTTGCCACAACTCTTGATCCTTCAGTTCCTCTCCTGAACCCATTTTCTCCCTCTCTCCACATCCTATGATGACATACTTGTAGAATGCAGGTCTAAAGGGGTAATGGCTTCCAGACGGTACCTGCACTAGGATGCTGCACTATCTTTTGTGGTTTTCCTATGCCTTGCCCATATCTTCATAAATAGTCTTTTCATTAAGCTCTCTGAATGTTACACATTTTGAGTGTATCAACAGTTTTCTGCTACAACCTGACTAAACCTCTTAACAAGTTCCAGACTCTAAGCTTTGCCTGATTAATGATATGTCTAGAATGTATATATACAAACCACGGAAGGACAGGGTAAAAAAAAACAGGGATTTTGAGGGAATACATAGTCCAGAAGATGGGGTATAAAATGTAATAATATCTATATAAGATTTATAAAATATGTATTTTTAAAATAGTCATTGAATAAAAATAAATCGTATAAATAAACCAGATAATGTACTGAAGACCTATCATTATTTTTTCTGATTGATTTTTCTGAAAATTGAGATATAACATATTACATAAATCTTAGTATTTAGCTATATAAAAATTAGTGTATAACTGGAAATCTTCAGTCAGAATATCTGAATTTATAAAATAAACACATTGCCTTAATTGTGACCAACAGATTACTCTGCAATTAAGAAAATTCTTGTTGATGTACAGTTAATGAAGCAGTTTGATCTGTACAAACAAAAGAAGTACATAAATGATCACTCTTCATAAGTTCTACCATCTGTTTGTTTCTGCTATATCTGTGTTTTGAAACACAAAATTTATGAAATATTCACAACATGAAGTAACCCTAAATCCCCAAGTTCATATCATAATGACTAAGGGATTTTGACATCACAGACCCGATTGTTGGCTCACGCTTCCTTTGTATAAATGGTTCTTATATTTTGATTCCCAGCTGAGTGATATTCTGTTCCTACAATGTACCTCATTTGTTTTCAGTTACACTTACATGCTCTAAGAGTCAGTTGAGTACTATTTATATTCTAACCATTTCTATGAAACTTGCAATGAAGACACCAGAATCAGAACTAGTACTAGTACGTAACATCAAATATCAAGTCTATCCACTTCTTGTTAGTATAACCAAGAACACATTGATGAAATTTATTGGGCTAAATCCAGTAAGGATTGTACCCAAAGACTCCTACCCTAGAAACTTGTGGGACACATTTTCAGCTCAATTTAATGAGGCCTATTTAGAAGATTCCAGTATTGATCACTGGTCTCTTTCTCTTCAGCATCTCCTTGTGGTACCCTGGAAACGCAGAAACAACGACTGAAAACATTTATCCCAGTACTGTTTTGTCCCCATTGAATTAGTTGAGCAAAATTTTTGTTTCCCATCATTTTTATTCTGAGGACACATTTACAGTCTTTTGGCAAGCCAGGATTTCTGCGTTGAGTTTGTTTTGGCTGAGTCTTTTGAGAAGTCTCGCATTAATTTTGGTCTTTTTGATAGCATCCCTTTGAGTGTATATCACTCTACGCAAGGCTTTTATTTAATCTATTTGCTTGGAATTTAAGGGCTGTCAGCCTGATCACTGGCACTCAGGGTTCAGAGAGCATATCCCTTATTTGGTGTTTAACAGCTGGCACTACAGGATGCAGAATGGCAATAAAGACTCCAATAGCCAAACTCAGAAGGAGTCGGGGTTTTTCCTTCGCAATTTCCCTTCTCAGTTTCCTGTGGCATCTTAAAGAGTCCCTGTTCCACCACAGGGCTTAAAATACAGAATCAAGCAATCTTACATGGTGCCCAGGAAAATGTGATACTCTGACCAGGACAGAAATAGTCAATTACAGCTTTCTGAAGATGCAAATCTATATCTTGATCATATATCTATTTCAAATAGGAAAGATATATACTCTATGTACACACACATTCACCACTTTTGTTACTTACAATATTCACTTGGAAATGTGCAAATCCTTAGGAATGATAAAACAAGTCAAATCTGCTAAAGGAATTAGGAAGGGGAACAAGTTAAAGGAAGTGGAGGAATGAGAAACTGGTGAGCAGAGAGAACTTTCAGCCATGGTAGGGTAAACATGGAGTGCCATTTTTGCGCCTTGCTTAAGATCATGATGTTTAACTCTCAGGGGGATATTTCCACTGGAGGCGAAGGAAAGAAAAAGAATGGATAGGCCACATAGAGGTAGGAGTGGTGGGGAACTGTGGAGTGCAGCCTCTCCCAGATACAAGGTCTCCTGGTCCTGAAGTGGCACCCTCTTGAGGACTTACCTTCCATCCATGGGGATGTAGAAGCCAAGGGCATGTTCTAGAGAAGAGGGCAACTTCCTCTCAGCTTGAATTCAGGGTTCTAATCATTCCTCAAGTCTTGGCATATAACAGGGGCCCTGTGGGGAATGAGCCATGCTCCCTTTAGGTTCATCAGTATTTAGCCAGGAAGAGTCACGCATGACTGTGCTGGACCAAGGAAAGCCTGCAATTTCGTATTCTAGATGGTGTGTGTGTATATGTACTTATGCACACACCACAGGATGATTTAAAAGGGCTTAGTCACAGAATAACTATGTTGATATCTGTGAGAAAGTCAATCTCATGTGTACAGTCTTCTGACCCTGCTTGGCCACATAAGAATGGGCCATGAGCCTGGAACACTTCTTACCAAGTGTGGGACTATTTTTCCCTGTTTCAGGTTCAATGAGTATTCCTTAGCTCGGCTTAAGTATATATGTCAATGACGCTCAGTCATGTCTCCAGTTTTCTGTATTGTATATTCCTTGGGGGTAGGGGTCAGAGTCCTTCTGTTGTGATGGGAAAGGAATGTGTTTAGGTAAATTGCTCTACTTGTACGCCAGAGGTTGTGGGGTTGGAACCTGCTGGCCATGGAGGACTGACATGCCATTGAAGCTGATCTGGCTCGGTCTCTTCTCTGTGTCAGTAAAGTGTTGTTCCATCTGGTGCTTGACTGCTTTGTTTTCCTTGGCAATGTCAGTACCAAAATGCAATGGACAGAAGTGTTTGGATGTTTATTCCTGGTGGTTGGCATAGTGTTGATGATCTTCGCTATTCTCCATGTATTTGGAGTCTTTCCCTAGGACTGGTAACTGTTTCACAGTGCTCTGTTCCATGATATCAGTTTGTTTATTGATCCCGGTAGTCAGGGACAATACCTCTTCATTTTAGTTTTAATTCATTTGTTCAGGAAATGTTTGAGTAGCTGGGTGGTTGCAGCAGACATGTTGTGGTATATCTTCATGCATAAACCCAAAAGTCTCTCCCTGGCTAGGCTGTGCCACTGCCCATGGTTTAGAGCCAGGTTTGGAACAAGTACAAGCCATGAAGCACCCAGGGTGTGCAATTTAAGGAGATGCTTGCTCTCACGTTGTGCAGGTGCTAGCGTCTCACTTGCCTCACCCTAGTCCCACCTTGATTAGTGTAGAATTTCCCGAGAGAACAATAACCCTTCAAGTCACTCTGAGAAAAAAATAAGTCCTCTCAGCAAATAAATTTAAGAAATGTTACATAAATTATACACCATTAAGAAACTTACTTGTCAAAACTCTCTATTTAAACTTTAAGAAGTCTAGTAATGAAAGCAATCTGCTTAACTTTGCCTAAGCCAGCGCTTTACAAAATGTTGGCTGATTTTTTTGTTTTTGTTTTTTGCAGGGAATTTGTATTGAATCCATTAAGCACACTTTGGAAAGTGCTAGGTTTCAGTTAATATGGCTTTAAGAATCATCAAACAAACGCCTCCTAGAATCTAACTGGTGTGCTGCCGATTTTGAATAATTTCCACTCAACCATTTATGAAATCATGGGAAAAAGACTTCCTTCAATTATTCCAGGGTCACTCACTCAGAAGTCTCATTCCCTTAGATGCTGTCATACCACTATGCTTAGCATAGTTCTTTAACTCTCATTACAGGTGTCTGTATGTAATGAACATTCTTTCTCACTGGATTCCAGCAATGCTGAACAACTCCAAACCTACCCCCAATCCAGCTCTCAGACTTGCATTGATCAGCATTTTTATTCATGACAAAATAAATAAGTTGACTTTATGTTGAGCAAACTTGCCAATGACATGGATTAGGGAGAAAAATTTGACTCTTGGTTATGTAGCTGAATCTAATGAAGGAAATAAAACCATACTCAACACAAAGCTGTGCTATTGGTTCCAGAACAAATAAACCTGTGAAACAAGAAGAGTAGAATCAGAATCAATATGCATAAGATATAGGGAGGTCTAAATATGGCTGAACATATAGGAACCTTTCTAAGAATATAGTGAAAAGACACATTAAGGAAACAGGAGATCTTCTATCACTAGAAGTGTTAAAGCAAAATACTGTCTGCTGGGCGAATAACATGATGCAAAGGATAATGAATGAACTGGATCTTAAAGGATCAACTCTAAGAAGAAAGAAAGGTAGTCTAGTGTAAAGCATGACCATCAGTGGGGCAGGCAGAAGCCCCTCTAATCATTATTATACATGAATACTAAAGAGGAATCAAGAAGAAAAAGTAGCGAATAAACAAAGTTCTATGATTGCTGACAGGGTTAGAGGGAAGGTGCCCTTCTTCAATTTAATTGCAATATTGATTTCCATTAGCAGGCATGCATGCAAGTAGGATGGAAGCCAAAAAGGCACAGTTCACAGAGATGCCTTGTGTGTATGCTTAGGGGACTAATTGTGCATAATTTATCTGAGGAGACTGTTTTTGGAATGGTTCTAAGAATTGCTGTTGAAATTCCCACTCACTCCCTTCCTTCCTTCCTCCCTCCCTCCCTCCCTCCCTCCCTCCCTCACTCCCTTCCTTCCTTCCTTCCTTCCTTCCTTCCTTCCTTCCTTCCTTCCTTCTTTCCTTCCTTTCTCTCTCTCTTTCTTTTCTTTCTTTTTCTTTCTTTTGCCTGTGAATCACATCTAAAGTCTCCAGCAGAGTTTCTTTGTGATGAACTCCTCTCCCTGACACTAGGCACGTTCTCGGTCTCTAGAAAATGGACCCAGATGCTGAATTCTGGACGTGGAGCTCATGCCCATGGTGTGGTAATCAAAGGAAGAATCGGAATTGCACAAAGAGAGAAAAAGCCCTACTTCACAAGTTCAATGACTTCTAAGAAGAGAAGGCAGACCTGTCATCCTCTATTGCCAGGATGTCTAGAACAGGAGAAATGGTGTTTGGTGGTGGAAGAGACTGGGTTAAGCCAAGGGAGAATTTCTTCATCAAAAAAACAAAAAACTGATACTGCCCCATGTTCCTGGGTGCCTTAGGTATAACTTAGGAGGTTATCTGGATGAAATGCAGACCATCTATTAGGGATTAATTTCTTGAAGTTTGCACATTCCTTCAGCATTGTTTGTGACATGATAGGATTCCAGCTCAAGGGTTCTAAGAAAGTAGATAATTCCAGCATAATCCCCTTTCTTTAAAGCAACTTCTAGAGATGATGCTGTGTCCCATGAGATCACATGAGATGCAGCTTAAACCATTCCTCATCTGGAAAGAGAGGAATAAATAAAATAAATCAGAACTGTTTGCATTTCTTTTCAAACAGATGATTCTGTAAGATGGTGTATAAGAGGTTTTCAACAGGAAGTGTGAGGAAGAGAAGCCATAAATCACAAGCACAGTCTATGTACCAGGGTCCTGAATAACCTCAGCCTTGTCCTCAGAATGCCTGGAATTCAATAGCACACTCTGCGTGTGTGTGTGTGTGTGTGTGTGTGTGTGTGTGTGTGTCTGTGTGTCTGTGTGTCTCTGTGTGTGTTGAAGATGGAGGATAGGAAGACAGATAGACAGATAATGGGAGCATCCCTAATATGGTTTGGCTGTATCCCTACCCAAATCTCATCTTGAATTGTAGCTCCTGTAATCCCCATGTGTTGTTGGAGGAACCCAGTGGGAGATAATTGAATCATGAGGGTGGGTCTTTCCTGTGGTGTTCCCGTGATAGTAGATAAGTCTCATGAGATCTGATGGTTTTATAAAGGGGAGCTCCCCTGCACATGCTCTCTTGCCTGCCACCATGTAAGACATGCCTTTGCTCCTCCTTCACCTTCCACCATGACTGTGAGGCCTCCCGAGTCATGTGGAACTGAGTCCATTAAACCTTTCTTTCCTTTATAAATTATCCAGTCTCAGATATGTCTTTGTAGTAGCATGAGAAAGGAGTAATACAAAAACTCAAAATTCTTACATACTCCTTTTGCTGGTAGGAAGGCACAGGAGGAAGAGGGAGGGCTGGATCTTCTAGGTAAGCATCAATGCACATATTGCAAGATGATCCTGATGTGTGTGACAGTGTTATGACTGAAAGCAGAAAGGATATAGCATAGAACTGTGACCCTATGGAGCAGGGTTGGCTACTTACAAGTTATGGGTAGCTCAGGCAGTTGAGTTGTAGTGAGAATCTCAGAGAATCTGGTCTCAACAGGATAATCTGCAGTTCTAGGAGGCCTGTGTCTTGAGGGGTATTTCTGTGTGCAATCCTTGGTGGATTCCATTGCCATGCTTTCCCAGAAACATTTTATCTATTGAATAAAAGAGAAAGTGGGGGATGCCTTAAGGGGCAAGCAAAATGCCCCTCAATATACTTGGTCAGGGATACCCTGGAAAACCCTGAACTGTACCTTGTGGTGTCATCCAGGCTAGCAACATCTATTGAACTTCCTTTTTGCAAAAGGAGATAGCAGTAATATATATTTAATGTATACATGTAAAATCACATTTTATATGTAACTCTTCTCTCCAAAAGGATTATCCATTCTTTTTGGCAAGGAGAGTGATATATTCTTTTGGAGAGAAAAGTTCCATGTAAAATGAATAAAATTACTACCACACGTAAAAAAGTAGTTGCCTTTGTTTCCCATGGAATATTCCTGGCTCATGTAAAAATGTATTTTGAGGTATCAGTGACCATGCCCTAACATCATCTGCAATCCTGAGTTTTCTGTCTGTTTATTAAATGTTCATAGCTCTTAACAGAGCCAGGAGATACAGAAAAGCTAAACGTGTGCACTTGTTCAAAAATGGGTTTGAAAGAGAGGAAGAAATTCCAAAACTAATGATCAGTATGATTTTGCTTTTGGGTACAAGAGCCTGAATTATTGTCTGTCCTTGAAACTGACACTTAAGCGTTTATTAGCCTGGGCGGGTGCATGTTCCCTGACTAAGATGTTTCTTGAATGCCAAGGAGAACAGTCGCCTGTGCACAATCCAATCTTCCCTCATTATTCCTAGAAGATCCTTACAATCACCTCAAGAGCTCTTGTTTTTCTCAGCCCAGCAGCTCTGATTTCCTTATTCTGTCACGAGTCAGATCTCTTCCCTGAAATGACAGAGTCGGGGCAAGCTGTGAGGCATGTTGATAAAAGGGTGCGTTCCTATTTGAGCAGACAGGATGAAGGTGATGAAATAGAAAGGCATCACTTCTGCTGCTCTGAATACCAAGCAGGAAGTCAGAGAGGATCAAAGGCAAATGAAGTCCACAGGATTTATGACAGGTGTGCTCAGGAGAATAGCAATCAGGAGGAGGAGATTTCTTACTCAGGGCAGCAATGGTAGTGGCAGCAGCATTGGGGTCAACAATGAAAACGAAGAAAAACCCAGAATGAACACTGCTAGGTGGAACAATGGAGGAGATAAATATGTTCTTAGGAGCAAAAAGTGACCTGAAAAGAATTTGAATTGAATATACATGAGAATGAGTTTCTGGTGGAGGGATGGGGAAAAGAGAAATAAACCATAGACTCTCTCCATCGAAATAAAGTATACCAGTGCTGTTGGTATGAAGGAAGAGGAAGTAGTACAGGCTCCTGACTTCAATTCCAATGAGGAAATCCTGGAAACACTACCAGGATCTCCATTTCTTTCTTGGTTTGCAACCTAAGACACTAGAATGAGTTTCAAAATATCTTTATTTCTTCATAGAATCACGTAATCTGTGTCCTGTTTTAGATTTGAATGTTCCTGTGTGTTTTGGGGGTGGGCATGTTTCACTCATTTAGAAAATATTCTTCAGTAAAAACATCAATTTGCAAGTCGCATATCAAATAGCGAACACCACAGCACCAGTCATGAATAAGAATTCCTGCTCTAGGCCTTTACTCCGAGCAATAATTGTGAAGGGTCTGAGATTTTATCCTACTTGAAAGCTAACAAATTAGCCTACACAGTTTCATGGATGTTGACAGAAAACACAAGATTCCTGGGTCAGAAACAAAGACTATTTAACTCACAGCACAGCAAGCATCATCATCAGCAGGATTATTTGCATCAGTTTCCCTTGTCCACCAAGTCCCATGGGGCAGTGTAAACAAGACCAGATAGCTTCATGCACATAAGGTGCTCTTATCACAGGAAAGAAACCCTGAGCTGGAGATACCTACGTTTTTTATAATGAGGAGTAAGAATGTGTGTCCTTTGCTTGTGAAAAGTTACTATCTCTTTCTTCTAAGGCTGAACAAACATCCTTTCAATAATAATACAAAAGGAAGACACTCAATGTTTCTTCTCACAAGATGTGCAAAAATGCAAAGTACCCAGGCAAGATTGTCTTCTAGCAGGTCTTAGGTCTGAACTTTACAGAAATTACTTCCCGTTCCTGGATCTTATATTTTCATATCTTTAAATAAAGGTATTAAACTGGATCAAATTTAAGGTCATTTCGTGGCAACAAAAATAAAATGATTATTTCTTTTTTTTAAAGACCAATCTTGTGAAGATTCTGCTCTTCAAGGTCTTGTAATCTCAGAAGGTCATGCTTGCTTTCAAATGATCACTGCTGGTTGGCATTTTAAACACAGGCACGCACAAATTTAAAGTATCAGTATCTCCATAAGAGTGATGTTTCATTTCTAATTTTTTGTGGGAAAGCCCAGTAAAGTGGAAGGTGATATGAGGAGGAAAACCGAGCTGTGATTGAAGCAACACATATATCTTATTTCTTCTTCTACCATCTCAGATTAATTGTAAATGCATTTTCTTTAATCCAAATACATGGAAAACAGCCTGCAAGTTTAATCCCTGTTGAAAATTTCCTTACTTTTAATCTTTTCCCCTCACTCTTGTTGTGAACTTGTTCTGGGAGTGAAATAATTTGTTGAAATAGAAACTTTGCAAGAGAAAGTTTGCTGATTCCTGCAAAAGAAGCCAGGTCATTAGTCAAAGACCTAATGCATCTGCTACCAGTGGCCTTGATAACCTGCCAGTGTAAACCACAAAGTGCTCATCATGGCAGTGGCTTTCTGATACCTGTGATCTGGATAGCCATGCTAGCCTGCTGACACTGAATTCAGAAGGGTCACCTTTCATGTCTTGGTTTCCCCCACAACATCAAAAATGCCACTGCTCCAGCTTTCAATTCCATAGAACCCTTGTCTATTAAGGTTTCAAAGCTCAATGGAAATTATTCATATTGGCCGGGCGCAGTGGATCACGCCTGTAATCCCAGCGCATTGGGAGGCCGAGGCAGGTGGATCACCTGAGGTCAGGAGTTCGAGACCAGCCTGGCCAACATGGTGAAACCTCATCTCTACTAAAAATACAAAAATTAGCTGGAGGTGGTGGCAGGTGCCTGTAATCCCAGCTACCTGGGAGACTAAGGCAGGAGAATTGCTTGAACCTGGGAGGGCAGAAGTTGCAGTGAGACAAAATTGTGCCACTGCACTCCAGCCTGGGCAACAAGAGCAAAACTCTGTTTCAAAAAAAGAAAAAAGAAAGAAAGAAAAAGAAAGAAAGAAATCATTCATATGTGTCACAGCTTTTCCCAAGGGAAGATTAGCAGAAAGTTACCTAGAAGCAAGCACTGAGGCCTCTGAGTACATAGCATTGCCGGAACAGCTCTGTTCTATGTCACTCTCGAGCTGGGCTCAGATACACCAACCCATGAGGCTTGGGTTTCATTTTTCAGCCTAGCTCAGTATTGGTGTGGGTGGGTTGTGCCCCAGCCATCATTTTACTACCTACCACCCAATTATAGCTGTCTTCTATCTTTTCTCTATGCTTCCTCTACTCTATAACAGGTTTCTGCCTGTCATCCTCACAATGGGTACCAGTTATCACCTTCCTACTACATGCCTGCCAGAGCCAACATACACAGATATGCAGATTTTGAACTTCAGAATTCAGCAAGGCACCCTCAGACAAACTCCTCCCAGAGTTTTACGGTGCCCAATCTACACAACCACACCTGGTAGCATTCCTAGCATTTGTGAAACAATTTACCTGGCTTTGCTCATATAATCCTCACAATAACCACATTCAGGTAGGCATTATTATCTAAATTCTCAAAAGAGAACACTAAGCACAGAGAGGTTACATTCCCCAAGGATTCACAGCTACTAGATAACCAAGCTAAGAGATATGCCTGGAAAACCATTTGAGGCTTTCAAAAAATTTTAAAGCCAAATCAGCTTTTGCTCAATGAAGCGTAAGCAAAAACACAACGAAAATAGAACAAAGTTGAGCAGCTTCCCTCTGATTTGTCCCATCTTCTCTTCCTTCCCCAAGCCCACCAAAGATTCCCAAGGGCTCTTAAATGATCCTTGGTGGCTGACTTTTTCTGGGCTAGACAGAGGAATCCACTGAACCCTTGTAAGGTTATTGTTACAAGGATATTTGTACAGCTCTTGATAATCTCCTTTCTATACAGTCTAGAACTTTCTACCTTCTCCCTACAATCAATGCTTCACGTCTCCCAGTTGCTGACTGCACCTGTTCAATAGACTCTTTTTGTTGAGTTTCACTGAAGCCAAGATAAATGTGCTTCTTTGTTACTATCATCTCATTACATATCAGACAGAATTCTCCAAGCATGAACATGAACATGAACATCTGGAATATAGCCTACTTTCCATGCCTGGAGAGGAGACTTTGAGGATACAGATCCCTCTAACTCCAGGCATTTGAGGACCCAACTACATCTCTCTTTGCACCCTCTCTTCTTGCTTAAATCTAAATAAGCCTCTTGGTCAAAAGCAGAGCCATAGTGTATCAGCACCAAGTTCCTGACTAAGAGAAGGCCGTTTTACTAATTCACAGAGCTCACTTAATGATGAGGCTGGTGTTAGCCCTTCCAAAGGACATAAAGCATGGAAACATTTTCCCCTTCACTTGGTTACCTCCTGACAACCCACAGACCCAAACAGTTCACTAGTCTGCCACTTCTCTGACTCTACAGGATGGGTTGGGTATCCTCAGTAAACTCAGTCTTTCTCTCATCATAGCATTTAACTCTCTGTCTTGTGGCTCTCTGCTTATTTGTTCCTCCCCAGCTAGACTCCCAACTCCAGGAGAAAATGGATTTTATGTTCTTCGTTCAACATGCTACCCATGCCCCTTGCACTGAATCTGACATATAGTAGGTGCTCATTAAAGATCAGTTGAGTGAATGAATTATTGTGAATTATTGAGTTACAAAGTACTAGTTAATGATTTATATCTCTAGTGGTAATAATAAGTATGTATTTAGATTGGATTTATTTATTTATTTATTTATTTATTTATTTAATTTATTTTTTTTTTGAGACAGAGTCTTGCTCTGTCGCCCAGGCTGGGGTGCAGTGGCCGGATCTCAGCTCACTGCAAGCTCCGCCTCCCGGGTTTAGACCATTCTCCTGCCTCAGCCTCCCGAGTAGCTGGGACTACAGGCGCCCGCCACCTCGCCCGGCTAGTTTTTTGTATTTTTTAGTAGAGACGGGGTTTCACCGTGTTAGCCAGGATGGTCTCGATCTCCTGACCTCGTGATCCGCCCGTCTCGGCCTCCCAAAGTGCTGGGATTACAGGCTTGAGCCACCGCGCCCGGCCTGGATTTATTTTTGATTTTTAAACTTGTATTAAGTTTGGGAAGATAATTTTTTTTATTATACTTTAAGTTCTAGGGTACATGTGCACAACGTGCAGGTTTGTTACATATGTATACATGTGCCATGTTGGTGTGCTGCACCCATTAACTCGTCATTTACATTGGGAAGATAAATTTAACTCTCCTCTCAAAAATGTAAGTAACATTTGTTCTTTACCATCAGGAATAGTAATATAAATGGGTTTCAATTCAGTTTGCAATTCAAATAATTGACCACCTGTCTATATCTGGTTGTAATTCTGAATTTGTCAACCATCTAGGTAAGCAGACTTTAATAATCCTTTAATGAGTCTTTAATTTGCTTTAAATAATGTGTTCTATTAAACTTATTCTATCATCCATTTTAAAAAGTTATTTAAATTTTGATGTAAATGTAATGTTTTTGCTTTATTTAAACATTCAACATTCAACATTTCACTGCCTAAAAACAAGTCTGACAGCAAGTGTCTATTTTTATTATTATCAAAAGGTTTCTTTTTACTTTTAAAATATTGAACTTAAATACCAAAATTGTAATTAAATTTGGCAAAGTGTACTTTTGTCTTGATGTCACATAATTTTATCTCCTCAAATTTCTAAAATTCCCCAAACTAAAACCCTAAGGTTTTCTTCCTCTACCAAACGTGACTGAGGTATAGAGTTTGAATCTCGGATTACAGTCTTTGTTCTTTGCAAAAGAACCACAGGTGCTATAGGTAGTCTCTTTGATCTGTTCAACTCACAGCCCCTACTTAGGCACCATAGAGGGAAATATTTGAGTTTTGTCCACTTTGACTTCCCCTTGACAAACTCGTTCTCACATTATTTCCAGAGACAAATATTTTGAAAGTGAAGAACACAAGAGGTTACTAAATATTATTTTTCAAAGACTTCTAGTCACATGATATTTGCTTGGGTTACCTCTTCTTGGAGTCTATATAAAGAATGATGTTTACTCTTGAACACTCTTCAGTGCTGAGGTGCTGCTGGGCAAAGAAATATGCAGAAAAGAATGTAAACATGGTTGGGGCTTGCTTGGTTTTGTAGATGCAGAAGCTTTTGCTTGATTTAGGCAAGTCACAACACTGACAAGTAGAGAATGAGAAACACATAAGACTTTAAAGGCAAAAATGGTCTTACATGAAAATCAAAAGAGTAAAACATAATGAACATCTTCCTTAGCCCAGATTTTACACCAGGTCTGAGTTGATTGCTCACTACAACTTATGAGTACAGCTACAACATTTTCTACTGGTCTAAAATAACTAAGAATTATTTAATTTACCTTATCTGACAAGCATGAAATGATAGGCCTAGTGAATCAGAGTTTTAAATCATTTAAGTATAATTTGTAACTGTCAGAAATATAAGTTAACCATTCAGCCCCTCTCCCTGAAAATGTTATTGGATGAAGTTAAACTTGAATAGTTTCCAGTAACTGAATTGTCCCAGATTTAGTTCAATTAACACTGCAAGTGTTAAGTGCTTATAAACTTTTACCTAAGATTTTTCTAAGGTGGTATGTGCATTTTGCTGCCTTCCTTACACACAGCATTTAAAACATAAACTTAACCTTTTCTGACAATTCAAGTCTAAATTGGTATCGTTCTACTGAAAGCAGTATGTTAAGAGCTCAAACAGTTTAGGCTCAGAGATTTCTCGGCTGTGTGATAGTTGACAAATTATTTAATTTCTCAATCCTCTGCTTTCCTCTTAGTAAAATGAGAAATACACTTACTTGCCTGACTGCCAAAATGTTTGTGAGGGCAGTGAGGCAACACATGTGATGGAAATGTACAAACAAGAAAGTATTTTGCAGATATGAGAGCAGGGAAGTATGGGGAGGAGCAGTTAGATGGAAAACTTTATTACAGATAATATTTTGACAAAATTTTCAACCGTTTTTCAACTCTCTTTGCTTTATGTAGGATTGTTTTCTTGATAATGTTACATTAATTTTGTTTAAAAATTATGCCTTTAACTAAAAGAAACTTTTCCATATGTTATTATAGTTTTTCTCATTTGTCAACAAAAATATTTGTGTTTTTATTGTCTTCTTATAATTTTTTTCAAAGAACTCTTAACCTAATAAAAATAATATATAATTCTCCAGAGATTTCTGTGCGCTAGGTACTATTTTCATCCCCATATTATAGATGAGGGAACTGAGGTACACAGCCATTAGGTAGCAAAAGTAATTTTCTCAAGAGTAGACAATAAAGATGAGCTTCAAGTCAAGCAGCCTGCCTCAGAGCCTGTGCACTTCACCCCTAAACCATCTAACAATTCAAAATTCTGCCATTATCTTTATCATTTCCTTCATCCTGCTCTCCTTACATTTACTTTGTAGGTTTGATGAAGCACTTGTGATGATTACCTAATTCATTGCATTTCATTCTGTCATGATAAGAATGAAAGCATTTAAGAATGTAACTTATCCTCTAAATGTATCTCATTGCTGTTATTTTCTAAATAACATTTATAAAAATTTATAATCACTATCTTCTTTTATTCAGATCAAGAATATCTATTAAATCATTAAATAAAATTTGTTGAACAGTTTTTACAATTCTTCAGATTTTATCTACAATTAAAACCAAATTATTTAAATTGTGCAAGATCATTATCAGTGAACATGGATAATTTGGTTTCTTCTTTTCCAATTTGGATGCCTTTTATTTCCTTCATTTGTCTGATTGTTCTGGTGAGGATTCTAGTACTGTGTTGAAAAAGAATGGTGAAAAATAAGCATCCTTATCTTGTTCTAGTTCTCAAAGGGAATGCTTTCAACTTTTCCCCATTAAGTGTAATATTGGCTGTGGATTTATTGTATATTGCCTTTATTATATTGAGATATGTTTCTTCTATACCTAGTTGAGGATTTTTATCATGAAGGATGCTAAATTTTATTGAATGGTGATTTCTGCATATATCAAAATGATCATACGGTATTTGTCCTTAATTCTGTTTATGTGATGTATCACATTTATTAATTTGCATATGTTGAACAATCCTTACATCCCTGGGATAAATCCCACATGATCACGGTGTATTATATTTTTGATATGCTGTTGGATTTAATTTGCTAGTATTTGGATGAGGATTTTGGGTCTATGTTCGTCAGGGGTATTGATCTGTAGTTCTGTAGTTTTTTTTGTGTTGTGTCCTTGTCTGGGCTTGGTGTCAGGGTGATACCAGTCTTGTAGAATGAGATAGGGAGAATTCTCTCTCTTCAATTTTTTGAATAGTTTCAGAAGGATTGGTATCACCTCTTATCTGTTTGTTTTGTAGAATTCAGCTGTGAATCCATCTAGTCCTGGGTTTTTATTTTGTCGGGAGTTTTTTAATTACTAATTCAATCTTGCTACTCAATATTGGTCTGTTCAGTTTTATTTCTTTCTGCTTCAATCTCAGGAGGTTGTCTGTTTCCAGGAATGTATCCATTTCTGCTAGGTTTTCTAGCTTGTGAACACATAGTTGTTCACAGTAGTCTCTGATGATCTTTTGTATTTCTGTGGTATCAGTTGTAATATTACCTTTTTCATCTCTGATTGTGTTTACTGGATCTTCTCTTTTCTTTTCTTGGTTAGTCTGGCTAGTGGTTTATCAATTTTGTTTATCTTTTTTAATGACCTCAACTTTTTGTTTCATCCATCTTTTCTATTGTTTTATAAATCTCTATTTCATTTAGTCCTGATCTGATCTTTGTCATTTCTTTTATTCTGCTAATTTTGGATTTGGTTTGTTCTTGTTTTCTAGATTCTTGAGGTTCAACATTAAGTTGTCAATTTGTGATCTTTCTACTTTCATGATGTAGGTATTGAATGGCATGAACTAACCTCTTAACACTGCTTTTGCTATATCTCACAGGTCTGAGTATGTTAAGATTTCATTTTCATTCATTTTAGACGGTTTTAAAGTTTCCATCTTAATGATCTTATATCTAGAAAACCCTAAAGACTCTGCCAAAAAAAAAAATCCTTAGATTTCATAAATGAATTCAGTAAAGTTTCAACATACAAAATCAATGTAGAGAAATCAGTAGCATTTTAATACACCAATAACAATCTAGTTGAGGACCAACTCAACAAGGCAATCCCATTTATAATAGCTACAAAAAAATAGAATGTATTAACCAAGGATGCAAAAGATCTCTACAAGCAGCACTCCAAAACACTGATGAAAGAAGTTGTAGATGACACAAACTAATGGAAAAAAATCACATATTCATAAATTGGAAGAATCCATATCATTAAGATGACCATACTGCCCAAAGCAATCTAAAGATTTGACATAATTTCTATTGAATTACCAACATAATTTTCAAAGAATTAGAAAAAAATTCTAAAATTCATGTAAGACCAAAACAAAGCATGAACAACAAAAGCAATTCAAAGAAGAAAAAAAGTTCAAGGTATCCTGTTACCTGACTTCAAATTATACCACAAGGCTATGGTAGCCAAAACAGTATTGGTATAAAAATAGAAACATATATCAGTGGAACAGACTAGGGAACCAGAAATAAAGCCACATACCTACAACCAACTGGTCTTTGACAAAGTAAACAAAAATATACACTGGAGAAAGGACATCTTATTCAATAAATGGTGCTGGGATAATTGGATAGCCACATACAGAAGAATGAAACTGGACTTGTACTTCTCACTATACACAAAAAATAATTCAAGATGGATTAAAGACCTAAAAGTAACACATGAAACTATAAAGACCATAGAAGAAAACCTAGGAAAAAACTCTTCTGGACATTGACCTAAGCAAATAATTTATTCAAAAGGAAACACAGTAAAAAAAAAAATAAACAGATGAGACTTAATTAAGCTAAAAAACTTCTGCGGAGCAAAATAAAAGAAATAATCAACAGAACAAACAATGTACAGATGAGGACAAATATTTACAAACTAAGCATCCAACAAAGGGCTAATATCCAGGATCTACAAAGAACTCAAACAACTCAGCAAAAAAACTCAAATAACTCCATGCAAATGTGGACAAAAGACATTAAGAGACATTTTTCAAGGAAAGACAGAAAAACGGCCAACAAACATATGAAAAAATGCTGAACATTACTAATCATCAGGGAAATGCAAATTAAAACCATAATGAGATATCATCTTACACCAGTCAGAAAGGCCACTACTAAAAGTCAAAAAACAATAGATGTTAGCAAGAATATGGAGAAAAGAAAACTCTTATACGCTGTTGGTGGAAATGGAAATTACTACAACCTTAATGGAAAACAGTACAGAAATTTCTCAAATAACTAAAAATAGAACTACCATTTGACCCAACAATTACACTACTGGCATCTACCCAAGAGAAAGAAATCACTACATCAAAAAGATACCTGCATGCATATATTTATTGCAGCACTATTCACAATAGCAAAGTCATGAAATTAGACTAAGTGTCAATCAGTGGTTGACTGGATAAAGATAAAGAAAGTGTGTTATATATACATCAAGGAATACTATTCAGTCAGGAATAAGAATGAAATCATGTCTTTTGCAGCAACATGTTTGGACATGGTGGCCATGATCTTAATTGAAATAACTCAGAAACAGAGAGTGAAATGCTGCACGTTCTCACTTTTAAGTGGAAGCTAAACAATGGGTGCAAATGGACCTATAGGGTGGAATAATAGACCTTGGAGACTCAGAAAGGTGGGACATTTGAAAAATTATCTACTGGGTACAATGTTCATTATTTGAGTTATGGGTACACTAAAAGCCCAGACTTCACCACTACACAATATATGCATGTAAGAAATCTGCACTTATATCCCAATATATATATAAATAAGAAAGTAAAAGGTCAGGCGTAGTGGCTTTTGCCCATAATCCCAGCACTTTGGGAGGCTGAGGCAGGAGGATCACTTGAGGTCAGGAGGTCAAGACCAGCCTGGTCAACATGGTGAAACTCTGTCTCTACTAAAAATACAAAAAAATTAGCCGGGCCTGGTAGCGCATGCCTGTAGTCCCAGCTACTTGAGAGGCTGAGGCAGGAGAATTGCTTGAACCTGGCAGGTGGAGGTTGCAGTGAGCTGAGATCGTGCCACTGCACTCCAGCCTGGGTGACAGAGTGAGACCCTGTCTCAAAAAAATAAATTAAATTAAATACATTAAATTAAATAAAACATAGGTAAATTAAAACAAATGAGAAATGTTGAAAACATAACAATAAGTGGATACTCCACGTAAGTGAAGGCTTAAAAAAAAATGAAAGGAAGAAAGAATCTCAACACTATTATCAGATAAGAAAAAGTAAACCATACAAGTACATTTTATAATGATAAACTATTTAATATATAGCACAAGTATGTTGAACATGAGTCTTTAAGTACCAAGTTACAAAAACATCACAATACCTGAGACAATGTCTATAGGATATAAATAAAAGGAGAAATAGAAAAAGCACTTGCTATGAAAGAGAAATAACACAATTATAGTGCATAGCAAACCGGCAATATAATATTTTTCTATGTATCCATGGAAAATTTATAAAAACTGACCATATTAGGGAACAGAAAATTATTAAAAGGAGAACCACGGAACAAATTATCCAAGTAATATAAAATTTGAATACAATTTTTAAAATGCAACAAAATATTTTGAACCATTAATTTTAAAAATTGATTTTTATCTCAGGTAATAAGAAATAAGAATGTTAAACCTCAAATTCCAAAATATCACGAAAATAAAAATGACAACACCAGAATGTGACTAAAGCTGTGTGGAGAGGCAAATTTTTATTAGACACTGACATTATTGAATAAGAATGTGAAAAAGTAAATGAACTAAATATCCAGCTCAAAAAGAAAAAGACAAAAAATAAATATAAGAAAAGGAGAAGGAAAAATCTAAGATTGGGGTACATAATAAATTAGATTTTAAAAAGTTAAAAGAATAAATCAATCCTAGAGCTGGCTCTATTTTTATTTATGTATTTTTCAGAGATAGGGTTTTGCTCTTTCACTCAGGCTAGAGTGCAGTGGTACAATCATCTCTTACTGTAGCCTTGACCTCCTGGATTCAAGGGGTAATCCTGCCTCAGCCTCCCAAGTAGCTGGGACTACAGGGCATGCCACCATACCTGGCTAATTTATTTTTATTTTTATTATTTTAGAGACAGGATCATGCTATGTTGCCCAAACTAGTCTTGAACTCCTCCTGCCTTGGCCTCTCAAAGCACTGGGATTGCAGGTGTGAGCCACCATGCCCAGCTTGGTTCTATCTTTAGAACCAGATCAATTACCGACAAATCTAACTTGGAAAGAAAATCTGCAATACAAATATAACACATACATGTATATATTCAGCAGTACGCATAAAAAAACAGCGACTAAACATAGATGATGTAGATGAAGTCTTTGTTTATTAAAATTGACTCAAAAGAGATAGAGATCTAAGTAGCATTTCTCAATCCTGGCTGCACATTAGAATTATGGAAGTAGGAGGAGGTTCATTTAAAAACAAAAGCTTAACCAAACTAAACTAGTGTACGCACATGCCCCCAGATATTCTAATTTAACTGTTTATGTTGAGCTTCAGCATAAGGATTTTTGAAATAAATCTCTAAGTGATTGCAATATGCCCCAAAGCTTAAGATGACTTCTATAAGAAATTTCTTTAAAAAATTAAGAAAGCTGTCTAAGAGCTTTATCTCCTAAAAAGCACCAGGCCCACTGATACAAATTCCTTTCACATTATTAAAGAAAAGGTTATGCTGATGCCATTTTAAATGTTTCATTGTAAAAGAAAAAACATCCAAAATCATTTTTGTAAGGCCAGCATAATAATCATACCAAATCACAGAAGGTCTGTATAAAAACTGAAGAAATAAAACTTGGTGCAGTCTCATATCCTATCAAAGTATTGAGCAGAACATTATAAGAAAAATATGCTACCATGAAGAAAAGTTTGTACCAAGATGCAAGAATAGATTCTTAACAGGAAATCTCTTAAAAGAAGTCACCATATTGAAAGTTCAAGAAAAAGTCATAAATAAATCAACAGACATCAAGATGGCATTTAATGAGTTATGGTCATGCACAATTTAAAATTAAATTAATCATTTTATTTCTATAGAGATAGGTGAACACTTACTCAACATGTTAAAAATATTATACATATTAAATCAAAGCCAGCCTTATGTTTAATTGTGAAATATCAGAAGTATGTACATTACAGTTACAAACTAGGTGAGGATTTCATCTAACACTACCAGTAAATGGTAGGGCTCCAATCTGAACACTGATCTGTTCTGTCTATTGTGGATAATGATTTCCAAGAAGAATCAAATCAATATATCAATAAATTCATTAATGATACCATTTTGTGAAAAGACAGATTAAAAACCAGTATTATATGCTTTGTAACAAAACCCCAAAACTATGAAAACTTAGATTTGCATATTTATCTCATATTGATGTGTTTTTTATATGCACAGAAAAAAATCTGAAAAATCACACACAAACTTGTTACCATGATGAGAGAGGGGGAGCACTGCAAAGGAATATTAATTACTTTTTATCGTTTGTAAAGTATTTACATATTCTCTGAGATCCCCCCACTTCCTGTCCTCAAGGGACGTGTATTACTTTCATAATCAGGAAAAATGACAAATTTCCAATACAGACAATAAATTAAATGAGTCACATAGAAATATTAAGGCAATTATTACTTATGAAAATATTTCTATGGCACAAGTAGAAGCATGATTCCCCCAACAGTAAAGCCAAGGAAAATAATCTAAGGAGATGTTTTAATACTATTTTAAAATTCAAATAGTGGATACTTCTTTTGCAGACTCCTTTGAATAAAATAATACATTCATTAAAATCTGTGTTATCTTATGGTGATGAATGTTTGAGAGATTATTTAAACGTACTTTTCCCGGGATAAAACCAAAGGCAAACTGTTGCTGTCCTGGCCCCCAGTCATCCCCTTCTGACCCCTTCCAGCCCAACTTCTGGTCTTCCTAACTCTTCCAGGAACACAGGAGCTGCTAGCTGGCAGGCTGAGGTTGAATTTGGCTCACAGTCGTATTTTGTTTGTCCTGCTGTAAATTACTGGTGTTAGTTGCCAATATTGGAGATTTGGGAGACTCCACAAGAAAATATCCAGTCTTCTTAAAAATCTGGAGACTCTGGTAGGGCTGACCCGTAGTCTTGCCTGGGAATAGTCAGAGCCCTGGGCAAGAGCTGCTGGCTGCTTTACAGGAGGCCTCCAGCTCGTGGTATCCGGGTCCCCTGATGGACCGCACCCTGGGGGAATGGATTTGTGCCTTACAAATCGTTACAAACCTTACAAACCTTTCAAAGCCTGCATCTAGCCCTCATCTGAAGTCATTAACCATTGACAAAGATGGATTGTGTCATCCTATTTATGGAAATTTTTCATTTTATGAGAAAGCAAACCTGTAAAAACATTTCTGCTCACATTTCAGGTACTAACCTGTCAAGAGACATACCATTTTACCTGAAACAACACAAATCCCATAGTGGATGTGATCTTTTAAACAGTCACCTTTAGCAAATTCTGAGAAAGTAAAGCTTGCTTTTAAATCAACTTGGGTTATGAGGCTTTTTCAAGTGGAAAAAACAGTCTTTAAGTAGTTTTTGGAGCCGTCTAGTCAATTCAGAACACCGTGCAATGCTGTCACCTGGTGGTTAAATCCATGAACTAGCCCCAGCACCATTTCATGAAATTATGTTGCCATCTTGTGGGCTATTCTAAGACTGCATGAAGTGTACCAAAGAGCTCAAAGGCCCGAAACTTAACTATGGAAATATCCACCAAATGGTTCACATGTGACTGCTAACAGTGGCTAATTATCTATGGATAGCTGCAACATTACCAGTTCAATGTCTATGATGTCATAGAATCTTGGTGCTACAAACAAATGCAGATTTTTACCCAAGAGAGTTGAGAACCAGTTATCTTCGAGAATAAGAGAACGCAGTCATGCATCTGAAATGGTTTGGGTTAATGATTCTCAAATGTTTTTTCCTGGCGACTTGAGAGTCAACGGAGGTGCTTGTCAGAAACCCGTGTCTTGGATTCCAGCTCAGAAATTCTGATTAAGTGTGTCTCGGGATGATCTCCAATATCTGTATTTTTAAGAACCCATTTGGTGACTTGGTGAGCACTCTGATTCATGAACCTGGGTAACATGCCAGCCAGTGGCACTAGATTATATTCATTTGTGTGTTCAAAATTTGCTGAGTGTTTAGGTGCAGTGTGCTGAGTTAGTTTTGATTTCAAATTAAACAGCTCTCATTGCTTCAAGATGTGCACTCTTAAATGAGGAGACACAAGCATGCAATTAAAGTAAGAAAGGCAACTTAGATTATGAGAGAGTGTCCAAAGGGTAGCAGAAGAGGGATCTCCACAAGTTTTCTCCAGTGAGAACACAGTGGCTTTCAAGGGACATGCAGTTGACCCTTGACAACACAGGTTTGAATTACATGGATCCACTTATCTGTGGATTTTCTTTTCACCTCTGCTACTCCTGAGACAATAAAACCAACCCCTCCTCTTCTTCCTCCTCCTCAGCCTACTCAATATGAAAATGAAGAGGATAATTTTTATAATGATCCACATCTACTTCCACTTACCATGAACAGCAAATATATTTTCTCTTCCTTATGATTGTCTTAATAACATTTTTTTCCTCTCACATACTTTATTGTAAGAATACAGTATATAACACATATACAAAATATTTGTTAATCAACTGTTTATGTTATTGGAAAGGCTTTTGGTCAACAGTATTTACGTTTTTGAGGAATCAAAAATTATATGCAGATTTTCAACTGCAAGGGGTTCGGTGCCCCTAAACCCCTGCATTGTTCAAGAGTCAACAGTATATAAAGATCCAGGTACTTGCAAGGCAGACATGTGGGAATGGAAGGCAAATATCATTCTAAGTAAAGAAAATAAATGCAAAATGGTACCAAGGGATGCAGGAGCATGTTATTTCTGAGAATCTATAGGGACTACTATGTTTTTGGTGAACAAAAATGGAAACAGCCCAAAGGAGCAAGGAACCACATCCACAGGCTTGTAGACTTTGCCAAAAAGTGGACATTTCATCATGTAAAGGAGCCACAGGGCATTTGCACAGAGAGAGACAATATCCAACTTGTGTTTAAAATGAGTACTAACATATCTTGTTCTATTGGACATCGCTTTATTTTGCTTCGCAGATATTGTGTGTATGTGTGTGTGTGTTTTACAAATTAAAGGTTTGTTGGAACCCTCTATTGAGAAAGTTCATTGGCACCATTTTCTAATAGCGTTTGCCCACTTCATGTCTTTGTGTCATATTTTGGCAATTCTCACAATATTTCAACCTTCTTCGTTATTATTGTATCCATTATGGTGATCTATGATCGCTGACTTTTGATGTTACTATTGCAGTTGTTTTTAGGTGCCACGAACCATGCCTATATAAGACAGCAAAGGTGAATGATGAATGGTGTGCATATTATAATGGGGGTTGTTGCCCCCTCTGTCTCCCTCTTCCCAGGCAGGTGTCCTACTTCCTTGAGATATAACAATATTGGAATTAGGCCAATTAAGTGTTCAAGCGAAAGGAAGAATACCACATCTCTATTTTCTTTTTCAGTTCTGGGGTACATGTGCAGGATGTGCAGGTTTGTTACATAGGTAAACGTGTGCCATGGTGGTTTGCTGCACCTATCAACCCATCACCTAGGTATTAAGCCAGGCATCCATTAGCTCTTTTTCTTAATGCCCTTCCTACCCCCTACCCTCCCCTGACAGGCCCCAGTAAGTGTTGTTCCCCTCTCTGTGTCCATGTGTTCTCATTGCTCAGCTCTCTCTTAAAAGTGAGAACATGTGGTGTTTGGTTTTCTGTTCCTGTATTAGTTTGCTGAGGATAATAGCTTCCAGCTCCAACCATGTCCCTGTAAAGGACATGATCTCGTTCCTTTCTATGGCTGCATAGTATTCCATGAATTGATTAAGCTTACTAAGGAAGGCACGTCGAAAGCAAAGACATGCCAAATGATAGGTCTCTTGTGCCAAACAGTTAGCCAAGTTGTGAACGCAAAGAAAAGTTACTGGAGGAAATGAATAGTGCTATTCCAGTGAACACAGGAATGATAAAAAGGAAAACAGCCTTATTGCTGATATGGAAAACAAGCAGTCAGAGAAGTAAGAAGAAAACAGAACCGATGAAGTGGGAAGAGGACTTTAGAGAAGCAGGGGTTGCCAACAGCATCAAATGTTTCAGAGTAGTCTACTCAGACGAGGAAGTGTTTGTAAGATTGCAGAGGTAACACCACGGTTTAGCAAGAGCAGTTGTTAGTGGTGTTACTGGAAAGGGGTCCTGATCTAGACAGCAACAGAGGGTTCTTGGACCTTGCTCATGAAAGAATTCCGGGGAGTTCATAAAGAGAAAGCAAGTTTATTAGGAAACAAAAAAAATAAAAGAATGGCTACTCTATAAACAGAGCAGCCCTGAAGGCTGCTGGCTGGCTATTTTTATGGTTATTTCTTGACTGTATGCTAAACAAGGGGTGGCTTATTCATGAGTTTCCCGGAAAGGGGTGGGCAATTTCTGGAACTGAGGGTTCCTCCCCTTTTAAGACCATTTAGGGTAAGGTCCAAACATTGCCATGACATTTGTAACCTGTCATGGCGCTGGTGGGAGTGTCTTTTAGCATGCTAATGTATTATAATTAGCATATAATGAGCAGTGAAGACAACCAGAGGTCACTTTCGTCACCATCTTTGCTTTGGTGGGCTTTGGCTGGCTTCTTTACTGCAAGCTGTTTTATTAGCAAGGTTTGATAAAAGTGACCTATATCTTGTGTTGACCTCCTATCTCATTCTGTGACTAAGACTGCCTAACTACCTAGGAATGCAGTCCAGTAGGTCTCAGCCTCATTTTACCCAGCCCCTATTCAAGATGGAGTCACTCTGGTTCAAAAGCCTCTGACGGTGGCCGAATAAATAAGATAAAGAAATTGAGTACCAAACTAAGACTTCCAGAACACAAAAGCCAACAGCCAATATTTAGTTTTTAGATCCTCGCTCCAGTATCAGACCCTATTGTCTACTCCCTCCTCCTTCATGGAAAAGAGATGAAAAGTTCAGAAAGGCAAATGAGGCAGAAAGAGAAGAGGCAAAGAGGAAAACCAGTGCAGAATAGTTTATGAAAAGGCCATAAAGTTAAAGGTTTCATGGCTTGAGCATTTTGTATGTGTGTGTGAAATACACACTAGAAGCACAACTAGATGCTCAGGGTGGGTGGGAGGAAGAGATGTAAGTTTCAAGATAGCAATTGAAGGGCTCTGAAAGGGAACACGACAAGGGTTGTGGCTTTTTAGGGTATTGAAACAGCCTTTGCAAAAGTTATATTAGTGAGAAAATTATAACAGTAAGCTAAGCTAACCCACCCTTCATCTTGCCTTTTCCTTAACTGTTCCTGGGCTACAGGGCCAAGCTAACTTTGAAAGACATTTAGGCTAGAGTTTAAATGATAACAGGCCTTGCCCAAAACTCAACTGCTTTTGTAAAACTAATAGGAGGCCTCCAGGCTGAGGGGAGGAGAGGAGCCTGGGTCCTGCTAAAATGCAGACATTATTCAGAGGTTATAAGATATGCAACTTCCTTCAATTACTCCTGTAAATAACACCGCTATTGTAGATTGGCCTTTTGAGATATCTTTCCAGATTTTTTGCATGTCTGACCCCCATGATTCCACCTGGACCCAATAGCTGCACCTGGACTGACAACCCCACTCCTGTGGCCTCACCCAGAAGAAATTCAGCCTGCAGGAAGACAGCATCAACCCCCTATGATTTCATCTCTGCCTCAGCCAATCAGCAGTAAGCACCTGTTACCTGGCCATTCCCACCCCTTCTCCCAAACTGCCATTAAAAAACCTCTAACCTACAAGCTTTGAACAACATGATTAGAGTACGAACTCTATCTCCCATGTGGCGTGGATGGCCTTGTGTCTATTAAACTCTTTCTCCACTAAGATGCCATGGTCGGTCTTTATGCACCCTGGGGCAGTTACAGTATCAATCTGCACCAAGTTAATTTGCATAGTAGTGTTAAAAAGCCCAAGCATTTTTTCTAGAAGAGGTAGGCTATTAACAAAATGGGTACTGAGCAATTAAGAGAATCCTGCTCAGTACTATGATCTTGGTCTTCACCCAGCTATAAAGAATCTCTATGACCTTGACTATCTCTTGAACTTCATTTCGTTATCTGTAAATTGAAGGTTTAGAACCAAAAGCTTCCTTGGCTCCTTGTCAGCTCTAGCAAGCCTATATCTATAACTTTCTCAAAATCACACAGACATCTCAAGCTGTCTTCCCTCTCCCCCAGATAATTACTATAGCTATTAATAGATATAGAGGACCCTAACTAATTTGACAACCCTTTGAGGGAGGTACTATTATGATCCCACTTTATAGATAAGGAAAGCAAGGCTCATAAAGGTTATGAAAATTGCTCAAGTATACACAACCAAAAAGTGGTAGAGCAAGGTTTTAAACCCAAGATAGTATGACTCCCAAGTACAGGTTTTTAACCATTGGTCTACACTACTTTCTTCTAGAAATGATGAAAGATGCCAAATAAAATGTTCAGAAGATCCTTTAAGTATTTGAGAATTTCATTCAGTTTGGAAATTGTTTCTCCAACGAATCCCACACCTCAAGTCTTGGTTTTAACACAGATCCAAGCTGAGGTCCCCACATTTCTTAAAAATTAAGCCAGAGAAATTTAATGAATGGTTTTGTGCTTTCTCTAAGTTGACACAAACCTCCAGGGACCTATCATCATAGTTGAACTCCTGTAGTTGGAAATATAATAAAGAACGAACATCTGCATCTGTTCCTAGTTAAAATCTTTCCTGTTATATCTACTTCCTGGAATGTGGCTGCAATTTCCTAAATGACTCAGTTGAGTTGTATAATTTTTAGTTTCTTGGTAGATTCTCCTTCTCTGCCTCACTCCAAATCATGCTGGAGTGAGGTGTGATCAAGGAAAAATACAGGTATTCAAAAAGACCCCTTGAGATCATTCATGATAAAACCAGTAGCCCTCAAGCAGAAAGCTTTCCAAGTCCTCCAGAACACAGTGTGACACTGGCCAAATAACCATTTGTACTAACCAAGTAGTATGCAAATGGAATTATAAGAGCTCGACTGGTCCCTCTGTCTGGGAACTTAACAGCTCCATCTTTGCCTATAGAGAGTTGTTGTGTCCTTTTCAGTACATCTCAAATGCTATCTTCTATGGGAAGTCTTTGCAGGTACTCTGAAACAATTGAATCTCCTATTGAGCCCCTGTATCACTTACTTGTAAACATCCATTATGATGCTTATCACTATTTGTGTCTGTGTCTTCTATTTATGAATAGGGTTTCATTTTCAAGAAGCATAAGGCAGGTTGGGACATTATCAGTCTGCAGGCCAGCTGCCAACTTGCCACCTGAGTCTACCTGCCACCTCTACACACTGAGCTAGGTCACCACATTCTAGACTCTGGTTCTTAGCCTCAGAGGCCCAGGAAATGAATTTTCTAACTACTCTAGACCACATAGTTCTTAAGGATGCTTTCTGATGACAGTCAATTCCACCAAGTTTTAAAAGGTGAGCAGAATGGCAAGTTATTAATAAATTATACACTGGCATGCTCAGACACTAGTATGCTCAGAAGTCTGCATGAATCAAGAGTAGAGATGGGAATTACTAGGTAAATTAACAAAATGTATTACTAGCATTAGCAAAGGCTCCTCAAATTGATCCATCTCTACTCTAGGGCCTTATCTGTCAGAGGCAGAGAAGACCCTTCTGTGGGCGGAATTAGGAAGTCAGTGTTGTTGAACTTCCTTGTCTGTGCTGGCCATCTTTCTTCTGTCCATGTGTTCTTTCTCCCAACAGAAGATTATACAGTGGATCAGGGCATTACTTTCTATATTATCACCTGTCTCCTTTGCTAACGTATCATACTGATTCAGTGTCAAATGTTCTCAAACTCTTTGCCCCTTTGGTCCTGAATGATCTCTTGGTTTCCTCCTACAGCTGGTGTGAATCCCATCCATTGGGTGAGGATTTTACTAGTGTGACTCTCAGAGGACCCATAAGGTAAGGTCTCCACACTGTAAGTTTTCCTAAGAGCAAACAGGGTCTTACTTCTTTCTGGGTTCATACCACAGTGCCTTGCTCAGAGTAAGCTCTCAAATATTCGAATTGACTTTAATTTGCCCATTCAGCTTTTTTATTTCATTCATGAAGTAACTAACCTGGCAGAAATTGCATGATATTGCAGAATGTTGGTGCCACTACTAAACTGATACTATAGTAAATAATACGTTTAACTCATCATTTAGTTTGCTGTCTTCAAACAAAATGACTGCTGATTATTTTCAAAATGAGGAAAAAAATTGCTGTGGTCACACTGGGCAAGTGATGCTGTTATTGAATCATCAATTCTAAGAGAGTGGTTTTCAAAGTAGGGTTCCCTAGAACGGCAGCATTCGTTTCACCTGGGAACCAGTTAGAAATGCAAAATCCTAAGTCCGTTTTCAGAATTAATAAATCAGGATCTCTGGGAGCAGGGGTTCAGAAATCTATGGTTTAACAAGCCCTCCGGGTGATGCAGATACACGCTCAAATTGGAGAGCCACTGCCCTAATTTGTTCAGCACCTCACACATGATTTCGATGGCTCTCACCTGCCGGTAAGTAGGCACTTTAAATCTAAAGCCAGCTGAGCCCTATCACATGTCAGATGACAAGCAACCTTTATTAAGTCCCTATGATATGCCAGTCAGTTGACATGTATTTAGTAAAATGCTGCATGCAAGAGTCACATTAAATTAAAACAACATTTGGTTGATCCCGTAAATAAAGACAGCCCTGGTTATCACCTACTGGGAAGTATACTGAGCCAAAACAGCATTGGAATGATTAAGTCATTAAGAACAAACCTGTTTGCCAGTTATAAATCCCAATTTTAAAAACGTCAGAAAAGAGAAGTGATGGCAAAAGTATCACCAATTCTTCATAATGAGGTTAAGCATCCCAGGGTTAGAGATGAGAATCCATTTGTGGTTGAGCCTGGGAGGGACAATCAAGGACACATATTCTGGGCATCAGACTTTTACTAGCCTTGCTAAATTACAGCTCGTCCCAGTAGTGAGGGGATAGTGGAAGATCTGCAAACCACACCTATGAGAAATGAGGAGAAGAGTGAATCACTCGGGCTCACATGTGCAGTGCAGAAAGAACAAGAACTGAGGAGTCTAGTCACGTCCTTGCAATGCTTCTCAGATGCCATCTGCTTCTTTTTTTTTTTTTTTTTAAGCTGTCATTTAGTCTGGAGTGCAAAGGCACGATCTCGGCTCACTGCAACCTCCAACTCTTGGGTTCAAGCAATTTCCCTGCCTCAGCCTCCCAGGTAGTTGGGATTACAGGCACGTGCCACCACACCTGGCTAACTTTTGTATATTTAGTAGAGATGGGGTTTCGCCATGTTGGCCAGGCTGGTCTCAAACTCCTGACCTCAGGTGATCTGCTCGCCTTGGCCTCCCAAAGTGCTGGGATTATAGGTGTGAGCCACCGCACCCAGTCCTGCTGCTGCTTTGAATGACATTTTATAACCTTCTGTGGTGATAAGTAGCAAAAAAAGTATCTTCTGGGCCAGATGCAGAACAGAAAACATTTTTCTGCAATTACTGTTTGCCCAGAACAATCCTGTTTCATTTTATTTTACTTTTTATTTTTTATTTTTGATGGAGGGGGTATATGTGCAGGTTTGTTACATGGATATAATGCATAATGGTGAGATTTGGGCTTGGTGTGTACCCATCACCCAAATAGTTCACACATACCCAGCAGGTAATTTTGTTTTTGTTTTTTTGTTTTGTTTTGTTTTGTTTTTTTGAGAAGGAGTCTCGCTCTGTCAGCCAGGCTGGAGTACAGTGATTGATCTCAACTCACTGCAACCTGTGCCTCCCAGGTTCAAGCAATTCTCCTGCCTCAGCCTCCCGAGTAGCTGGGATTACAGGTGTGCGCCACCATGCCTGGCAGGTAATTTTTTAACCCTCAAACCCACCCCATACTCTGACTTTTGGAGTCCCTGGTATCTTGACCTTGATATTCATTTGTACCCATTATTAGCTCTCACATAAGAGGAAGAACAAGCTGTATTTGATTTTCTGCTTCTGTATTATTCTAATTAGGATAATGACCTCCAGCTCCATCCGGGTTGCTCCAAAGGACATGATTTCATTCATTTTTATAACTGAGTAGTATTCCATAGTGTATATATACCATGTTTTCTGTATCCATTCATTCATTGATGGACACAGTTTGATTCCATGACTTTGCTATTGTGGATAGTGCTGCAATAAACATATGAGTGCAGGCAATTTTTGTTTGTTTGTTTGTTTTAATGAGACAGAGTTTAGCTCTTGTTGCCCAGGCTGGAGTGCAATGTCTCAATCTCGGCTCACTGCAACCTCTGCCTCCCAGGTTCAAGCAATTCTCCTGACTCAGCCTCCCGCGTAGCTGGGATTACAGGCATGCACTACCATGCCTGGCTGATTTTGTATTTTTAGTAGACATGGGGTTTCTCCATGTTGGTCAGGCTGGTCTCGCACTCCTGACCTCAGGTGATCCGCCTGCCTCAGCCTTCCAAAGTGCTGGGATTACAGGTGTGAGCCACTGCGCCCGGCCGGTAAGTTTTTAATGTAATACTTTTTTTACCTTTAGATAGATGCCCAGTAGTGGGATTGCTGGGTTGGATGGTAGGTCTATTTTTAGTTCTTTGAGAAATCTCCATACTCTTTTCCGTTAAGGTTGTACTAATTTCCATGCCTACTGACAGTGTGTAAGTGTTTCCTTTTCTCTGCATTCTTGCCAACATCTGTTATTTTTTGACGTTTTAATAATAGCTGTCTGATTTATGTAAGATGATTATCTCATTGTGGTTTTAATTTGCAATATCCAGATGATTAGTGAGGTCGAACATTTTTTTCATACTTATTTTGGCCACTTGTATGTTTTGAGAAATTGTTCATGTCTTTTACCCACTTGTTAATTTTTTTTCTTGTTGTTTCAGTTCCTTGTAGATCCGGGATATTAGTCCTTTGTTGGAGGCATCATTCGCAAATATGTTCTCCCATTCTGTACTTTGTCTGTTTACTCTGTTGATTATTTATTTTTCTGTGTAGAAGCTTTAAGTTTAATTAAGCCCCATATGTCTGTTTGGGGTTTTGTTGCATTTGATTTTGAGGCCTTAGTCATAAATTTTTCACTTATGTCAACATCCAGAAGAGTTTTTCCTAGGTTTTCTTATAGGACCTTTATACATTAAGGTCTTACATTAAAGTCTTTAATCTGCCTTGTGTTAATTTTTGTATATGGTGAGAAATAGGGATCCAATTTCATGTTTCTGCAAATGGCCAGCCAATTTTCCCAGTCCTGTTTATTGAACAGGTGTCCTCTTCCCTTCTATTTTATTTATTTATTTACTTATTTTTGGCAACTTTGTTGAAGATCAGCTGGTTGTGGGTATGTGGCTTTATTTTTGGGTGCTCTACTCCATTCCATTGGTTTATGTGTCTTTTTTAAAACATCAGTATAATGCTGTTTTTGTTTTTTGATAACTTTATTTTTAGCCTTGTAACATAATTTGAAGTCAGATAATGCGATGCCTCCAGCTTTGTTCTTTTTACTTAAAATTGCTTCAGCTATACAGTATCCTTTTTGGTTCTATATGAATTTAGGTTTTCTTTTTTCTAATTCTGCAAATAATTGTGTTGGTAATTTGATAGAAATTGTGTTGAATCTAAAGATTGCTATGGACAGTATGGTCATAATGATACTGATCTTCCAAATCATGAGCATGGGATGTTTTTCCATTTGTTTGTGTCATCTATGGTTTCTTTATTCAGTGTTTTGTAGTTCTCCTGGTAGAGATCTTCCACCTCCTTGGTTAAATGTATTCCTAGGTATGTTTTGTGTGTGTGTGTGTGTGTGTGTGTGTGTGTGTGTGGCTATTGTAATGGGATTGAACTTTTGATTTGGTTCTCAGCTTGAATGTTATTGGTGTATAGAAATGCTACTGATTTTGTATGTAAATTTTGTATCCTGAAATTTTATGAAGTTGTTTATCAAGTCTAGGAATCTTTTGGAGAAGTCTTTTGAATTTTCTAGGTATATGAACATGTAATCAGTGTATACAGATAATTTGATTTCCTCTTTTTCAATTTGGATGTCTTTCATTTCTGTCTCTTGCCTGAATGCTCTGGCTAGGACCTCTGGTAGTATGCTGAACTGGAGTAGTGAGAGTGCACATCTTTGTCTTATTCAAGTTCATAGGGGAGAATGCTTTCAACTTTTCTCTATTCGGTATGATAACGGTTATAATTTTTCATATATGGTTCTTATTATTTTGAGTTATAATCCTTTGATGCCTAGTTTGTTCCTGGTTCAATTTTGGGAGGTATATTTTCAGGAATTTATCCATTTTTTTCTAGGTTTTCTAGTTTGTGGATGTAGGGATGTTCATCATGAACCCTGATGATCTTTTGCATTTCTATGGTATCAATTTTAATATCACCTTTATCATTTCTGATCGTGCTTACTTGAATCATCTCCCCTTTTTACTTAAACTGGCTAGTGTTCTATCAATTTTGTTTATCTTTGTAAAGAACCAGCTTTTTGTTTTGTTGATACTTTGTATCATTGTTTTTGTTTTTGTTGTTGTTCATAATCCCCTTTGGTTCTATGCTGATCTTTGTGATTTCTTTTCTTCTGCTAGCTTTGGATTTGGTTTGTTCTTGGTTTTTCTAGTTCCTTGAAGTGTGATGTTAGCTTGTTAATTTGATAACTTTATTTTTGATGTAGGCATTTAACACTGTAAAGTTTTCTCTTAACACTGCTATTGCTATATCCAAGATATTTTGGTATGTTTTGTCTCTATTTTCATTTGTTTCAAAAATTTTTTGATTTCTGTCTTAATTTCATTGGTTACCCAAAAATCATTCAGGATCAAGATATTTAATTTCCATGGACTTTTGTAGTTTTGAGAGTTCCTCTTGGTATTGATTTCTAATTTTATTCCATGGCAGTCAGAGAAGATGTTTGACATAATTTTAATTTTTTAAATTTGTACAGATTTGTTTTATCACCAAGCATGTGGTCATTTTTGAGAATGTTCTTTTTGCAGATGAGAAAAATGTATATGTTGTGGGTTTTGAATGGAATGCTCTGTACATGTCTACTAGGTCTATTTGTTCTAAAGTCTAGTTACGGTCCAGAGTTTCTTTGTTGACTTTCTGTGTTATCAGTGGGGTGTTGAGGTCCCCTACTATTGTTACATTGCTGTTAGTCTATTTTCTTCGATCTAGTAGCATTTGTTTTATGAATCTTGGTGCTCTAGTGTTAGGCGCGTATATATTCAGGATAGTTAAATCTTTATGTTGTATTGAACCCTTTATCGTTATATAATGCCCTTCTGTATCTTTTTTTTTAAAACTATTGTTTGACAGAGCAAGACTCTGTCTCAAAAAAAATAAAAAAAATAAAAAAAATAAAATCTGGTTTATCTGATATAAGAATGGCTACTCCTGCTTGCTTTTGTTTTCCATTTGCAAGATACATATTTTTCCATCCCTTTATTTGAGTCGGTACATGTCTTTAGCCAATAGGTGGGTCTCTTGTAAGCCGAAGATTATTGGCTCTTGTTTTTTTATTATTCAATTGACCAGTATATATCTTTTATGTGGAACATTTAGGCTTTTGATGTTCAATGTTAATATTGATGTGTGAGGTTTTGTTCCTATCATAGTCTTGTTAGCTGATTGTCTTGAAGTCTCAGTTGTGTATTTGAGACTTCAAGGCAACCAGCTAACAAGGCTTTATAGGATCTGTATGCTTTCTACTTATGTGTGCTTTTATGACATTGAGTATCATCTTTTCATGTCCATGTATAGAACTACTTTGAGCATTTCTCGTAGGTCTTGTCTAGTGGCAATGAATTCCTTTAGCATTTGCTTCTCTTGAACTTACTTTATTTCTCCTTCATGTATGAAGCTTTATTTGACAGGATATAAAATTCTTGGCTTAGACTTTTTTCTTTAAGGAGGCTAAAAGTTGGCCCCTAATGTCTTCTAGCTTGCAAGGTTTCTGAGAAGTCCACTGTTAGCCTGATGGGATTTCTGTTATAGGTGATTTGATACTTCTCTCTCACTGCTTTTAAGAGTTGCCCCTTCACATTAACCTTGGATAGTCTGGTGACTATACGCTTTGATGATGTTTGTTTTGCATCTTATTTTCTAGCTGTTCTCTGAATTCCTTGTATCTTGATGTCTATGTCTCTAAAAATATTGGGGACAGTTTCCTGAATTATTCCCTCAAATATATTTTCCAAACTTCTTACTTTTTCTTTTTTTCCCTAAGAATGCCTGTAAGTCATAGGTTTTGTTGCTTTACATAATCCCATATTTCTCAAAGGCTTTGTTCATTTTCCAAAAATTTATTCTTTATTTTTATCTGACTTTGTTAATTTAAAATATTAGTCTTCAAGCTTTGAAATTCTTTCTTCTTCTTGGTCTCATCTCTTGTTACAACTTTCAACTGTGTTTTGAAGTTCCTTTAGTGAATATTTCATTTCTGGGGGTTTTGTTGTTGTTGCTGTTTTTAAATAAATCTACATCATCTTGTATCTCCTGGACTGTTTTTCTGGTTTTTGTGTGTATGTATATTGATTTTCAGATTTCTCTTGGATATCATTGAGCTTCCTTACAATCTATATTTTGAATTCTTTATCTGTCATTTCAAAATTTTCATTCTGGCTAGGATAGTATTCTGTTTCTTCAAGGTGCTGGAGTTCTTGTGTTTGTTTCTTCTCGTTTGTAGAAACTGTCACTCTGTTTTTTTTTTTTTTTAATTTTTTTTTGTTTTTTTTTTTTTTTTGAGGTGGAGTCACTCTCTGTCACCCAGGCTGGAGTGCCATGGTACGATCTTGACTCATTGCGGCCTTTGCCACCTAGGTTCAAGTGATTCTCCTGCCTCAGCCTCCTGAGTAACTGGGATTAGAAGTTCATGCCGCCATGCCTGGCTAATTTTTGTATTTTTAGTAGAGATGGGGTTTTACCGTGTTGGCCAAGTTGGTCTTGAACTCCTAACTTCAGGTAATCCACCCGCCATGGCCTCCCAAAGTGTTGGGATTACAGGCATGAGCCACCATGCCCAACCCAAGCTGTCACTTCTTACTTTTGAATTTATTTTCATTTGGATGGGCTTTCCCACCCCATCCTTGAGAGTGTGGCTATAGAGTGTGTTGGGTTGCGTCTTCCAGCTTTGCTTCTGTAACCCTGTGTACTTTAGGTTTTATATTGGGTTGTGCAGTTTGACCTACAGGCCAGTAGGTAGTGTCTATGGGTAAGAGCCAGCCATGGCAAAAGTAGGTGGGTATGCACTTGATCTTTGTTCACTGTGAGACACTCTCTGTTGTTTCAGATAATGGGCTGGAAAGTAGAATGCGTGGTGCTCTGAACTTCTTGTTCAGCAGGGAGAAGGGTACACACAGCTGGACAGAGTTGGACAGGCTGACTTGCCCATAAATACCCCAATGACGAGCACAGGTATCAGCCTTCACAGAGGTGGCTGGAGGACTTCCTGGTGAAAAGCACCAAGGTCTCTTCAGGGGGTGAGGATGCTGCACTAACTCTATGTCCTACACAGGCAAAACATCATTTGTTTCCCTATCACGTCCCTGTCCCAGAACTCACGACTCACAACAGATGCACACTGTCATCCATCTCTAAGCCACAGTGTAGCTGAGAGCCACAGAACATGCCTGTCCCACAGTTCTCTGTGAGAGTGGTTTTGGGGTTCAACCTCCTCACTCATTCCAATACAGACATCTTTTGTGGCTCGCCTGTTCTCCAATGCAGTTACACTGCTGTTTTTCTAAAGAGGAAGAGAGGCTCCACCTTTGGGCACATGTAAGTGGGTGTCAGCTGGTTGGGTCAGCCTGAGCTCAGATCCAGAAGGGAGAGGTCAGATGCCCGCCATGGTGGACTGGGCTAGGCAAACCTCCAATCTCCAGGCCCCTAGATGGCCCACTAGACAGTATACAAGTCCTCAGGGCACTGGACCAGGAGTGAGTCAGTAGACTTGTTTTCAGGTCCCCAGAATTCAGGTGCTAGCTGTGATAGGGAGGGTCGGTCTGGTCCCTGGGTCACCCACAGAACTCTCAGGAGGGAGCCGGCAGAACACATAGACAGCAGCAGAATGCTCACGTGGTCGGAGCCTCAGGGCAGATTACAGGCCTGTGGGGACTGGACTTGCTGATGGGCTCTAGTAGCTGCTACTAGAGCCCATCAGCAAGTCCAGTCAAACGAAACTAGGGCATCTGTGCTGATGGCCTTTCACTGGGGAAGGCAGAACTCCTCAGCTGGAGCAATGGAGGCTGGCAGCCATGGATGGGGTGGGTGGTCTGTTTGTACTTCCCTCCTGCAAGACCAATGGTGGATTTCACTGTTGGGGGCACACAAAGGTGCCCAGTTTTCTCTGCTCCCTCCGTGCCCCAGGGGGTGGCAGGGGCACTTAGGGAGCTGAGTTCTCAGGAGAATGCCTGGTCATAACCAAAATGCACACACAGGAGTAGAGTGGCCTGACACAGAAGGCAGGCCCTGTTTAGTGGGGACAGCTGAGGTAGGCGGTTGTGCAGTACAGCCCTGTTTTAAATGTTGTTCTTGTGTAGTTATAATAGTTTTTCTTTTCCTTGAAAAAATGATCTAGTTTGACAATAAACTGTTCGATTACAGTATTACTTAAGTGTCCTCACTCTCTCTTCTCCTGCTTCTGTATTTCTTGCCTTGACTACTCATATGTTCTTGAAATGCATCTACTGAGAGGGGAGTATTACACAACTGAAACATCACTGCAGAGGTGTCATTTATATAAATATTATGTGAATGGTGCCATTGGAATTTTTTAGTTCACCATCCATACTCCCAGCTGTTTGCATCTGTCTCATTCACGAATCTCTAAATGATTTGCTTTCCCCAGGCTGATGAAGAATGGGGCTCAAAAAGACCCAATCTTGGAAATGGAATTTTACCTCCAAAATTGATCAGGACCATGCCTTATATTCATTCCCCCACTACTCCTCACACTTGGCTTGATTCATTCCTCAGCCTAGTTTTTTGACTTGTAGCCCTTTAATAGAAGATCTAGGTTACCTTTGATACTTCCATCCTCTGCAAAGCACAATCTCTGTTTTTAACCTCCTGACTTCATGTGTGATTTGTTGGTCATCTGTCCTATGTGTCTCCAAGTGGTCTCCTAGAAAAGGAATGGAATACAGAATATGATAAACCTAGGACAGCAATTAACCCAGTGATGAACCCATGATCCTGGAAAAGGCTGACTCATTTCTCTGGTACGATCCACCCTAGCTTAAAATCCTTTAGAAAGTCCCTGGAACAAACATGATTATCTCCAGACAACAGATCACAGAAGCTTCAAGAACAATTCTAGCCTCTGTAATACTTAGGGAGCAGGGCAACCAAATGGCTTCATGGAAAGAGCCCTAAAATGGGAGTTATGGGATCTATGGAGACCACCTAAGAATGCACCTCTGAAAAATACAGCTTGGTAATCCACAACCTGATAACCGTGTCTTAGAGTCCCTTCCTGGGGCTGCACAACAGATGCCTGAGAGAGACTAGAGCATGCATTGTACTGTGTGTACAGCATGAATTCTTCTGATTGCCTTTGCCATGGGGATGTCCTCCATTGGCTAACCCAGGATCCACACTGGGCTGACTTCTTCAGCACAAAGCCATTTACCTATTCTACTCCGTCTTCAGCCTTGTTAGGAGGGCTGCTTTATGTCTCTACTTATCCTCTATAGTCTTCCTATAAATCAGAGATCTAGGATAGTATTATATACTCCAGAAAGGGCAGGACAGGTCCTAGTTTCACTGTCCTTAACTTTCACTGTCCTTAACTTGAGCTCACTACACATCCTAGAGAACTGGCTCAACTTTGCCACCCTTACCAACCTCACCAAAACCCTTCTGCTAAGACCACCTCTTAATTGGAGAGTCAAAAGATTCTTTTCCACTTATACTACAGTTATATTTTTCAGCTTTAAATACCACTTAGTTTTGTTTTGTTTGCTTTTAATACTTTAATTTTTAAAGCATTACATGTTGTATTGTACTATGCTTACAGAGAATTATGTGTATTCTTACACATGCATCGATCAGTATGCATCGGTCTGTATTCATGACAGACAGGATACGGAACAACTCTAACACCCTGAATAATTCTCTTTTTCTGTCCCTTTGTATTCAGAGTCTCCTGTTTCCTAATCCGTAACAATCACTGATCAATTTTCTGTCTTACACTTTTTTACTTTTCCATAATGTCATATAAATACAACCATATAAAATGTAACTTTTTGAGACTAGGTTCTTTCACTTAGCACAGTGAGAATCAGGGATATTTGTCAATGTCTGGAGACCTTGTTAGTTAACTTGTCAGGGAAGAGCATTACTGTCATTTAGTGGATAAAGCTCAAGGATACAACAAAATACCCTACAGTGCACAGGATGCCCTACAAGTCATTCGGCCCAAAAAAGTCAAGAGCCCTGCTGTTGAGAAACCTTAACTTAGCACAATGTACTTGAGATGCATTCATATTGTTGTATGCTTCAATAGTTAATTTTATTGCTGAGTGGCATTCCATCGTGTGGATGTACCACAATTTACTTACCTATTTACCCCTGAAAAACATTTGGATTGTTTCCAGGTGTGAACAACTATGAATAATGCTGCTGTAAACCTGCATGCACAGGTTTTGAATGACATGTTTCCTTTCTGTAGGATACATACCCAGAAGTGTGATGTGTGGCTCGCATGAGTGTATGTTAGCTTTTCAGAAACCATGAAATGGTTTCCAGAGTGGCTATACCATGTCTGCATCTCCATCAGCAATGTTTATGGGTTCCCGTTGCTCTTCGTTCTCAACAGAACTTTTGCCATACTCTGTTTTATATCACTGTGTGACACTGCAGATCAAGGTAGAGAACAGCTCCAGCACCCTAGAAGCCCTCTTTGGGGCTCTTTCTATTACAGTTCTACACTCAAAGGTGAATAGCATCCTAACTTCTAATAGTAGAGATTCAATGTAAATGTTTTGAACTGTATGTAGCTGAAATAATAAAATACAAGCTCTGCTTTGTCTGGCTTCTATCTCTCAATATTTTGTTTGTGAAATTCATCAATAGTATTGTGTGTAATTGTGGTCATTGATACTCATTAATACACAGGGCTCATTTGTGTGAGTATACCACATTTTAATTTTACATTCTCTTCATGATGACTCTTTTGCCATTCTTTTTATTGAGTATTAATTTTAATTCAATAAACCATACTCGTTTTAAGTGTACAGTTCAATGGGCTGTGACAAGTATATATACTGGTGGGAACACCACCACTATCAAGAGACGAGATACTTCATAATAACAAAAATATTTCTTCATTCCCCACAGATACATCCACTCCCAGGCACATACTGGTCAGCAATTTTTCTTTAGGTATAGCTTAGCTTGGTCATTTATAGAATTGCATGTAAATAGAAACATATATTCTGTACTCTTTTGTGTCTGACTTCTCTGGCTCTGCATGTGTTTCAGGTTTGTTTATGTTTTTGTGTGTATCAGTAATCTGTTGTTTTATTTCTGAATAACATTTCAACTATGTGAATGTAACAGTTTATTCCCTTGCTATTGGACATTTTAATACTCCAGCTTTGGCTTATGATGCATGAACCATTAATTTATGAAAAATTATGTACAAATCTTTGTGTGGACATGGATTTTCATTTCCTTGAGTAAATAAGTAAGTATTGAATACTGGATCATATGCTATATCTATGTTTAACTTTATAAGAACTGACAAAGTAATTTCTAAATTGGTTGTTGTGTTAGTCTGTTTTCATATAGCTATAAAGAAACTTCCTGAAACTGGGTAATTTATTAAATGAAAGACGTTTAATAGACTCACAATTCCATATGTCTGGAGAGGCCTCAGGAAACTTACATTCGTGGCAGAAGTTGAAGGGGAGGCAGGCACCTTCTTCACAGGGTATCAAGAAAGAGAATGAATGCAGGAGGAACCACCAAACACTTATAAAACCATGGGATCTTGAGAGAACTCATTCACTATCATGAGAACACGATAGGGCTAACCACCCCTATGATTCAGTTACCTCTACCTGCTCTCTCCCTTGATGAGTGGGGATCATGGGGATCATGAAGATTCCAATTCAAGATGAGATTTTGGGTGAGGACACAGCCAAACCATATCAGTTGTACCATTTTGCATTCTCAATAATTAAACCTAAGAGTCCTAGTTGTTTAACATCCTCACCAACAGTTTTTGGCAAGGTTTTGTTTGGTTTTTAATTTTAGCCATCCTAATTAATGTCCAGTGGTATCTCATTAGGGTTTGAATTTGTTGGTTGTAGTGTTCTCTATATGACAGATTTTTTAAATCCTTTATATCCTTATTGATTTCTGTCTATTTATTTTATCAATTACCAAGAGAGAACTGTAAAAATCTCCAGCTATATTGTAGATATGCCTATTTTATGTATAGGTTTGTTTTATGTATTTTGAAGCTCTTCTATTATGCATATACATATAAGATTATTATGTTTCCTTGATATCATGACTCTTTTATCATTATATCTGGTGTTCCTTTTTATTTCTGTTTGTCACCTTTTTCTGGAAGTTTTTAACTAATGTTAATATAGCCATTTCAATTTTTCTTTTTTTCCAATTCTTGCACATTTTACTTTAATTTGGCGAGTATTCAACAATTATTAGTTGCATGCCTGACTCAGAACTGGGAACTAGGTACAGGGACGATGTTAGAGAATAAAACAAAGACTTTTGTCCTTGTAAAACTTACCTCCTTTCCAGAAAGAGAAACAATGAACAGTCATCATAGTATTTCAGTAAATAATATGTTGTGAGGTAATCAGCACTATAAAAAATAACACAGAAAAGAATAAGAAGATTGAGAACACAGCTATGGGGAGCAGGGAGGTGGTGATTTGTTTTTCACTTTTAAACAAAGGAATGACCATGGTGGTCCTCACTGAGCAGATGATATTTGAGAAAAGTTTTAAAGAAGTGAGAGGGTGACCCATGGGAACTTTGGTTATGAGCCTTCTAGGCAGAGGAAACAGATACTACAAAAGCCTTATGGCAGGGACATTCAACTTTCTTTTGATTGCTAGTTACATTGTATATGTCTTATTTCATCTTTTGACTTTTAATCTATGTCTATCTTTATAGATAAAGTGCCTTTATGTAAAAGATCATATATTTGTCGTGCTTTTTAACTCAATCTGACAATCTCTACATTTTATTTGGAGTATTTATACTGTTTTTACTTTATGTAATTGCTTAGTGGTTAAATTCAATCAGTCGCTTGTTCCTTGTTTTATATTTGTTGCATCTGTTTTGTTTTGTTTCTATTTTTTAGGTACATATAACCTCTGGGGGGAAATCTGTGCCTTGTTTTAGATATGTTTTCTTATTATGTTGGTATGAACTGAACATTTATTGATGATACTCTTCATCCCCACTCAGGAGTAGCCTAAAAGAAAGTGGTGAGAGGAAATCTTCCACTGTGCAAAGCTGTTGTGGAACACCTGCTTGCCCACTTTGTGTGAAGAAAAGAATAGCCTAAAGTAAGAATTTACAGGGATTTATGAACAGTGGCAAAGGGTTTACCTCATTCATTTGGACCAAGAAAGAAATAGATTGAAAGGTTAGTCACAAAGAAGTCTGAGAAAGAGGGATATGAATGGGAGTATGCACAAAGTGTGAGGATCTATGTATGATAAGGTTAAGGTTCACCAGAGAGCATCCACTGCAGAAAAACATTAAACAAATAGGTTGACAGATGATTCATCCAACAGACATAAACCAGTCTCTATCTTCAGCCACTTCAATGTGTACATAATGGGGCCATGAATGAATTAGCCCAAGATTTGATTGTAGATCCTTGCATTCCTGGAGTAAATCTCAGTTGATTGAGAGATAACTGTCTATAGTTTTTTTTTTTTTTTTTAAATTTTAATGTCTACCTGGTTTGTTATTAAGGTTTTGCTGGCCCCTTGGATAAGTTAATAAGACTTTATTCTGCTGAAGAATGTAGAGAATTTGTATCATGTATTCTTTAGAGGTTTAGTGGAATATATCACTAAAACAATTTGAAAAACTATCTAGGTCTGATATTTTAAGGTTATTTATTCAATTAAAAATATATAGGTCTATTAAGAATGTCTGTTTTTTTCTTGCATGAGATTTGGTAGTTTTTGTCTTTCAAGAAATGGTTGAATTCATCTAACTTATGAAACTTGTAGTCATTCAATTGTTCGTAGGATTGTTTTATTATCCTTTCAATGTTCACGGGATTGTAGTGATGACTCTCCTCCATTTCACATATTGGTAATTTGTGTCTTCTCTCTTATTTATAGTTAACCTATTTAGAGATTTATCAAATTTATTAACCTTTTCAAAGAAACTTTTTTTATTGTCTGTATAATTTCCTGTTTTAAATATCTTTCATTTTTATTCCAATTTTTATTTTTTTCTTTCTTTGAGATTAACTGATTTTTCTTGAGTTTTCTAAGTTAGATACTTAGATTATTGATTTTAGATATTTCCTGCTTTCTAATATATGTATTTAATGGTATAAATTTCTCTCTATGCACTGCCTCCACTACATTTTACAAATTTTGGTAAACTGTATATTCATTTTTATTTAGTTCAAAATATTATTAATATTTCTTGAGACTTTTTATTTGACCCATGTGTTATTTAGAAGCATATTATCCAGCTATCTTCTGTTATTGATTTTTTGGTTGATTTTACTGTGATCTGAGACAATACTTTGTATGATTTATATCTTTCATATTTCGTAAGGTGTCTTTATGGTCCATAATGCGGTCTATCTTGGTAAGTGGTCCATGTGAGCTTGAGAAGACTATACATTCTGTGCTGTTGCTGAATATTTTCTAAATGCCAATTAGACCAAGTTGATTGATAGTACTGTTCATATCAACTGTATTTTTAATAATTTTCTGCTAGCTTGATCTAGTGTTGAAATCTCCAGCCTTCATAGTGGGGTTTTCTATTTCTCCCTTCAGTTTTCCAAGTTTTTGCCTCACATAATTTGAAGCTCTGTTGTTAGTTGCACATATATTTAGGATGGCTATGTCTTTTTGAAGAAATTGTTGCATTGTGCAATGTCCCTCTTCATTCACGATACATTTTCTTATTCTGCAGTCTGCTTTCTCTCAGATTAATATAGCTACTGTAGCTTTCTTGTGATTAATGTTAGCATAGTATTTCTTTCTTTATCCCTTTAATATGCATGTCTTAACCTATGCATGTCTTTATATTTAAAGTGGGTTTCTGGTAGGCTAAAATATAGTTGGGTTTTATTTTCTAGATCCACTCTGATAATTTCATCTATTTGTCTTATTTAGACCATTCAAATTCAAAGTAATTATTTATGTAGTTGGATTAATATCTACCATGTTTTTAAAAGCTTTCTCTTCATTTACTTTGTTTCCCACCACCTTTTCTATCTTTTCTGATTTTAATTGAACATTTGATATCATTCTATTTTATATTCTCTCTTAGCATATCAATTATACTTTGTTTAAAAAACTAATAGTTGTCTTGGAGTTCAAAATATACATTTAGACCGATCTAAGCCTTTCTTCAAATAGCACTATTCCACTTTATGTATAGTGCACGTACCTTATAACATAATGTACCCAATTTTTTTTCCTATGCCTATGACATTGCTGTCATTCATTTCACTTACACATATGCTATAATCTCCCAATACTTGGTAACTTTTATTAATTTACACTACTATCTTGAATAAGTACAAGAAAAATAAAAGACATTATTTTATCTACATTTTTTCCTTGTCTGATATTCTTTCTTCCTTTATGTAGATCTTACTTTCTGACTTACATTATTTTCTTTTCTTTCTACCTGAAGATGTTTTTGAACATCTCTTGAAGGGCAGGCCTGATGACAATAAATTCTCTCAGGTTGGTTTGTCTGAGAAAGTCTTTATTCTTAACTTTTGAAGGACAATGCTGATGACTATAAATTTCTACTTTGGCTTTTTTTGTCTTTCAACACTTTAAATATTTTATTCTACTCTTCTTACTTGCATGGTTTCTGATGAGAAGTCAACTGTAGTTCTTAACATTTGTTCTCTACTGATAAGGCATTTTTTTCCCTTCTGGTCTCTTTCTACATTTTCATCTTGTCTTTGGTTTTCTACAGTTTAAATAGTATATGCCTAGCTGTATTATTTTGGTATTTATTCTGATTGGTGCTCTCTGAGCTTCCTGTATTTCTGATTTTGTGTCTCTCAAAATTCTTGGTTATTACCACTCAAATAACAATATCACTCAAATATTCTCTCCCCTTTCTTTTCTTCTGGCTTTCTCTTTTTTCTTTCTAGCATTCCAATTGTGTTTACGTTGCACATTTGGAAATTGTCCCTACAGTTTTTGATTGTTTTCTTCTCTCCTCTCTTTCTCTTTCTTTTCTGTTTCTCTCTGTGTTATTCTCCCTCTCTTTCCTTCCTTGTTTCCTTCCTTCCTCCCTTCACTCCTTCCTTCTTTTTTCCTTCCTTTCTTTTTCAGTTTTTGCATTTCTGTTTAGGATATCTTTTTTTTTTTTTTTTTACTTATATTCAAGAATATTGGCTCTTTTCTCAGCTATACCTAGTCTACCAGTGAGCTCTTCATAGGCATTCTTTATTGCTGTTATAGTGAGTTAGAGAGAGGAAACAGAGAGAGAGAGAGAGAGAGAGAGAGATCTAATTGTGTAATTGTCTGTTTCTGTTTCCAGTTTCATCCATTTTTGTTTCATGTATTTTTGAAACTCCATTATTAGGTGCATAAACATTCATAATTGTTATATCTTCTTGATAAATTGAGCTTTTTATTATTATGAAGTGACTTCGTATATCCCTTTGGATATATCTTTGCTCTGTAATGTAGTTTGTCATGTATTAGTATAGTCATTCCAGCATTATTTTGATTAGGGTTGGCGTGGAATATCTTTTTCTATCATTTTAACCTATTTGTGTCTTTGTAATTAAAGCATGTTTCTTATAAATAGCATATAGACAACTCTTGCTTATTTTATCCATCTGACAACTTCTGACCTATAATTGAGGTATTTAGACATTTTATATGTAAAGTAATTGTTAAAATGGTAGGCTTAAACCTACCATCTTGTTATTTGTTTTCTAATCATCTATTATTTGTGTTCTTATTCCCGTTTTTCTGCATAACTTGGAATTAAATGATTTTTTTATGGTTCTACTTTATCTCCTTTCTTGACTTAACCATGACTCATTGTTTTGTTATTTTAATGGATCTTTTAGGACTTATAGTATACATTTTTATTTAGTCACCATCTTACTTCAAGTGATATTATACCCCTTTGCATGTAGTATAAGAAACTTATAACATTGTACCTTCATTTTTCCCCTCAACTTTATTGTTATCGTTTTTATATATTGTACTTCTACATGTATTTTAAACTTCCACACTACATTGCTGTTACCTTATTTAAGCAGTCTATTATCTTTTAAAGGATTAAAATATATTTAAGTTTTATATATTTACATTTACAGACAACTTTTTGGTGTTCTTTATTCACTTTTGTAGATTGACATTTCTCTCTTGTGTTTTTTTTCTTCTGCCTGAAGAATGTCTATTAACATTTCTAATAATGCAGTCCTTCTGGTGATAAAATTTTATACATTTTGTGTTTCTGGAAAAGTGTTATTCCCAGTTGATGCTCCCATTATATTTCAATTAGATCATGCTGTTAGGCACATATGCCTTGTCTTTTGAGTTTTCTTTTCATCTTTTGATGTCATTTTGTCTTTCAGTTTTGTTTTTTTTTTTTTTTGCAATGACTTGTAGCTCACCAGTTATCTGTTCTGTTGTGTCTAATCTTCTATTAAACCTATAAATTAATTTCTTACTGTCAGATATAGTGTTGTCAGTTCTTAAGTTTCAATTTACAGATCCCTGTCCTCAAAAAACTTTATCATATTTTCCTCCACTTTTAAAAGCATTTTTTATCATAATTATTTTAACTTGACTATCTGGATCGCCTGTGGGTCTTTTCTATGGTTTTCTAAAAATTTTATTTTGGTCAGTTGCTCCAGTGTTTCAATTCTCTTAGTAATTTTTATCAGAAACCTAAAATTCAAGATGACTTATTATAGAGGTTATGGGTTTTAACATCCTCCTCCAACAAAAGTGCTATACTTTGGATGTTTCTCCCCTCCAACCTCATGTTAAAATTTTGTTCTCAGTGTTAAACATGGGTCCTAATGGACGTGTTTGGGTCACGGGAGCTGATTCCCTCATGACTAGATTAATGCTCCTTCTCAGGAGTAAGTGAGTTTCCAGTCTATTAGTTCCCACAAGAGCTGATTGTTAAAAAAAGCCTGGCATCTCCCCCACCCACTTGCTTCCTCTCTTGCTATGTGATATCTCCATAAACCAGCTTCCCTTTGCCTTCCACCATGAGTGGAAGGAACCTGAGGCCCTCACAAGCAGCTGAGCAGATGTCTTCATCACGCTTCTTGTACAGCCTGCAGTACTGTGAGCTAAATAAATCTCTTTTCCTTATAAATTACCCAGCCTCAGGTATTTCTTTATAGCAACGCTAAACGGACTAAGACAAAGGGTTAGGTTTTCTCTTGGGAGCAACTAGGAAGTACGGATTCCCATAATCTAATGGATGTTTGAATTTAGTGTTTGGGGTTAGTTTATTTCCATTTTGTGATTACTGCTAAGCCATGGTTCTGTCTTCTAAGATGTGGTCCCTCTTACAAGTTTGTAGCCGTTATTTCTAATTCATGGTCCTTTTTGAAATTCAACAGAAAGTCTGGGATATATTTCAAAAAACGTCCAGCTTGTCAGAAATTGAACTTCAATCATAGTTTTCCCAGCAACACACAACTGCTGCAATCTCAGCTCTTCTGTTTGGCCCCCGAGATGTTGTAGTCTGCTGAACTTTTGAACTCTTAGTCTGCTGCATTTAGCTTAGGAATCAGCCAAAGACTTTAAAGAAATTAGATCAGAGATTTCAGCATTTACTTCTCAGTACTTCCCTATTCTCTGTGATTTTACCCCTCATATCCCAGCCATTGTCGCAGCTTGGAATCCTGGCTTTGGTATCTTTATTGCAGTAAGGCAACCACTTTTTGCTTCATTTTAGTTTTCCTCCATAGAAAATTAGAAAATGGTTTCATGAAAAAATCCAAGATAAACATAGAGTGCTCTCTCTGCTTCTCTCTTCTCGGGGACCAGAGTTGTATAAGCCCACCTCTGTTAATTTACCTTCAATTACTTACAAGAGTTGTTCCATACATAGTTGTCAGTGGAAAGTTTAGTCTTAGCCAAGCCAATCCATATGTCCCGTAACCAGAATTATGTGATTTTCCTTATGTATTATCTGGCAATTTGAAATATCTTTTTTTGGGAGGCATTTCTTTAAAATTCTAATTTGCCATATTTCTCCTGAAAGGCCTAAATTTGTAATAAACTTTGGCACTTGAAGAGACCCACCTATAAAAATAAATGTAAAATCATTTTTTCTTCTTAAATTTCAAAGCTGTATTTGATCTCCACTGTCAGGTACTTGATCTATGCATTGACTTAGAAAGACTCACATGTTTCCATTTAATAACCAATTAGAATAAGAAAAAATACGGTGTCATGCAATATTAATTAGAGTCAAACAGAACCAATGATGTCATCATTTGAATGTTAGTTAAGTTTTCTTAGCTGTAGCTTCCTCTTTTTAGAATATCAATAATTATTCTTTTTCTGAGTTGTTGCTATGATACACACATTAAGATGTTTATAGTAGCATTGTCCATAGGGACAAAATTTTTCAAACAGAGTAACTATCTTTCAGTAGGCTTATGGCTGAATAAATTATGGCATATTCATACCATGAACTAGTTTGCAGCCATGAAAAAGAGTAGCTATGCCACTTGATTTTGAGGGCTTGTTTTTAGATAATAAGTGAGAAATTAAAGATGCAGATATGTGAATGTAATTTTTACATTCTGTAAATGTTCCGATGTGTCTACACATTTTATATATTACATCGAGGAAACCATGGAGGGGCATATATTATGTTAATGTACGTTCCCTGGAGTGAAGGCAGGAAGATGGGAAGAAAAGATGAAAGTATGCTGATGTGGGAGAAGGAGGCGAGGGCAAGGTAAGCAAAAATGGGGCAAAAAAATGATTTATTTCAAGAAATTAATGTCTATGAATATCATTGTTCTACATTTTTATAAAATTTTATTTACATTTGGTTATAGAAATAAATTAATTTTCAGTGTCGACTTTTCAATGCTAGACTTACAGTACAAATTTAATATAAATGTATATGTTTTAAAATAAGACATTTGAATTATATGAAAGTTAGTAATGAGTAGAGTAGATCCTTAACCTGAAGACTGCAATCTTGCAAGGGCTAAATATCACACTTACTTACAAAACAAGTCTTGATGCTCATGTCAAGATATACCACTAGGGCTGGTGGACATACAGGTTGACATAATCTGGCTTTTAGTTCTAATGTTATTTATACAAATTTTGAAAATAGAAAGGCTGATAGTTTAGGCCAGCTATCTCTTTACAATGTGTTCCTTCTTTGTAATTTATTCCTTGATTCCAAATGAATGGATGGCAAAAGATTATCAGACAGTGAATGCTTTGTATGTAGGCACAGATATAAATTTAGCCCAGTCCCTAAAGAGCACTTCCATGAAATCCTATGAACATACTCTTACTTGTCTGCACTTTTCTAGTTTTTCTTCTACCCTACAATGATTTATAAGTTTCAAGTAGTCATTTGAATAAATAATATTCCCAAAACACCTGTTGAATTTCTGGATTGTCATTCAGTTAACAGGTTTAGGTAAAAGACCAGCTGTGACCAGGGAATGATGCTTATGCCCTAAAGGCCAGTCCAGAAACTCTGTCCTGCCAGTCTTGGGAATGTGGGGAACAATTCAAGTGGCAGATGGGGACATGATATATAAGCAGAAGGAAGACCAGAGAAAGCCCACCCAGACACCCTATTGATCTTGTGTGGGTCTCTCGGCTCAGAAAGTATTTCAAGAATATTTTTCCCTGGAACCTAAAGAACTGGGAGGAAGGTGCCAGCCTCTTTGTGGGAGAAGCAGGCAGCAGGAGCAAAGTGATTCACTTTTCCCTGCCCTGCTGCTATGACCCCATCAGGAGGCAGGAGAAGATAGGAAAGGCCAGAGATGGAATTGTGAGCCAGATTATGATAGGTTTAATAATCTCAAATCACTACCCATAATTGAGAGAAAACTTGGAATATGACCAAGTAGCAATCCAAAGCACCACAGTAACTGTAAGTGGGGAACATTCCTTTTACTAGTATTGCTGTCTCTTGTTTCTCCCCCACCTTCCCTACTGTAAGACTCCTGATGCATAGCTCATCTTCTTCCAACCTTTTAATACCAGTTGCTGGACTCAGGTAAGTTTAGCTATATTTACTGTAGAATTCAGAAACAATTCAGTGAGGTTCCTTCCTGGAACAGTTCTTAGAATCTATTAGGTTAGTGCAGAACTATTTGTGTTTCACCATTGAAAGTATTGGCACCAACCTAATAGGAGAGTTTTTTAAAGCGCATGTGCGTGTGTGTGTTGGGGGTAGGGGGAGGGAGTTATGTAATCTATTGCTCCTAGAAATGTCTTCAGAGTATATAAACTGAATGAAATGTTTTAAATTTTAGAACTAGAAAAACATATTATCTTAGAAACTGATAAACTTCTTAAACAATTGCTTCAATCATGTGAAACATTTTACGTTAAAAAGGAACTCTTGATTTTTAAAAATAGGGGCCCCAATAGTCTAGTCTCTGCCGGACACTAACACTCCTGGGAAAGTAGCATATATTACTGTCTGTAGCATATATTACTCTCTACAGGATGTTGATCGTGTTTGAATTTGACTAGTTGAATGATTAGGAAGGAGTCCACCAATTCCATGGGCTTTAACCATAGCTCCCAAGGATGTCAATGTACTAACAATGAACTGCTTTGTTCAGTGACCCAGCCTATTGCATGCCAACTCAGTGATCTTGTAATTAGGTACCATTCAGGCTAGTCTGACTTAGCCTGGAAGAGTAGAAGTAAATAAATGTGTAACAGTCTGAGTCCTTAAAGTTATAGACTTACTTAATGTAGACCTCAGCTGACAACTATTTTCTAAACGGTTCTTCAGACTTCCAAAGACTTTGGTTTGAAGCGTGATAGTGAAACATATAACATCTTCCCCTTAAAGACAATTCTCTGGTAAATCTGGAAACAATACTTAGAACCAAATGGAAAATTAAACCATTGGGATGTGGTGGAAAACTAGCCACTATCAGTTCAGTTTGGATGCTTATATGATGCAAAGGACTCTGTTATAGATACTATACAGGACAGATTATCAAAATAAAGAGTTGATAATAACATTTGTGCAAACAAAAAGCAGTCATATGAAGAAAACCCATGGTTATAATAAATGACCTCATGGAGATGGCAAATTTCAAGTCTTTCCTACTATGAGTACTGCAAGAAGGTAACCACGGATATAAAAAATGTCCTCACAGAGATAGCAAATTTCAAGTCTTTCCTACTACGAGTACTACAAGAAGGTAAAATTAGCTGACATCATTTATAATGTCATATATCTGGTCTACTGGTTTTTCATTGTATTAGTCCATTCTCATGCTGCTAATAAAGACATACCTGAGACTGGGTAATTTACAAAGGAAAGAAGTTTAATGAACTCACAGTTCCACATGCCTGGGGAGGCCTCACAATCATGACAGAAGATGAAGAAAGAGTAAAGGGATGCCTTTAATGGCAGAGGGCAAGAATTTATGTAGGGGAACTATAAACTCCCCTTTATAAAGGAGAGTTCCCCTCTATAAAACCATCAGATCTCCTGAGACTATCACAAGAACAGCATGGGAAAGACCTGTCCCCATGATTCAATTACCTCCCACCAGGTCCCTCCCATGACACGTGGGAATTATGGGAGTTACAATTCAAGATGAGATTTGGGTGGGGACACAGCCAAACCATAACAATCATAAACTGAAATTTTTAGGTGGGTGAGAAATATTACCAGAAATACATCCATAACACCTAGGACTGCACAAAACCACACACACATATTTTACAGTGTAGTACTTTCCTTTTCTCTTATAAATTCTTTGTTAGAAGTTTACCAAGATGGAATGCATAGTTTTATCTGAGACAAGTAGCCATTTAACATGTGTAAAGTAAAGAGATAAGTACTAGACACCCCAACTAACAACATGAAGGGGAGCATCCTGAGGAGAATTACAAATGAGGTTGAAAAAGGAATATCATTAGGGCTGCCATCTTGTCTCAAATTACACCTCTTGATTCAACTCTGTGCTTGGTTAAATAATGGACAATTTTTGAGAAACTATATTGACACCTCTGTCTTTAAAAAATGCGGATGGCATGAATACAAGTTGTCTCACTTCAACTAATGTGGAAACAGGGACACGTAGCTCACTGGCCCAATTGTGCAATTGCAATTTAATACAGGCTCCCAAATTTGACAAGGATCAATGTGTTAGGTTATTATATGCTTTGTTAACAGAAGAGAAAAATGCCTTTATCTGTAAATCTTAGGCAGGAAAGAGTAATACATTCTCATTTTGTAACATTTATTTCCTCATAGAATTGGTTAAGTACTATACTCAGTTTTTGTATCAGATTCAGTCAATAAAAACTCATTGATAGTCCATTACTACTTGACAAATTCTACTGTAAGGACTTTAGCTAAATCGTCCCAAGCCCCTGCCTGGTTGATATTTTTCTCCCCTCCATCTTTTCAACTTCATCAGAAGTGATACATTATAAACAGACGTATTTATCTTCCAACTAATCCCAAATGGATGAAATAAAGAGCTTGACACCAATTTTAAGCTTTTCCTCTTTTCCTCTCCTAATCATTTATTGCAGAAGAAAAATGGCCCTACAAAAATGGATTTTTACCACATGCTCAATAAATTTTAGGTGCATTTCTTTGATTCTCTGTCCCAGTACAAACATTCCTCTATCAAGATTAATATTAAACTCAGTCCAAGGCTGAGCACCAGATTTGAGCAATGACAAATTTCTCACCATTTCCCCACAGATCTTTTACTTTTTCTGCCAAGCTGTGAATTTCAAGCTTGCCCTATAACCACACACGGGGGAAAAATGCTCCTATCAATGACAGTAAATCAAACTCTTTTGACCTCTGATTGACACATGGATACAACTGGAGTTCTTGATGTGTTATTTCATTTTTTCATTCTGTGAAAATTTCTTTTTGTGCATTCTGCAAAATTTAGATAATTCATAGTGATAGTCCAGTGTAGTTCTTGAGAAGAGAACAAATAATCATATAAACATTTTTAGGTCAGTTGTACCCAAATTTTAGATTTCAATCAGTAAAATACATTTTTTAGATAATTTTAAAAATAAGATAAAGTGCAGATTCAAATTGTGTCAAGTACACTCACATAAAATCCACCATCAACTATTAATTACATGATACAAATCTCAGAATAAAGGACAGTTTTTTAAAAAAATGAATGTTAGCTTTAAGTAAAACTCACTACATTACCCCTTTTCCTCTTATTTTATCACAGATTCAACATGGGCATATAACATTTTGCATCTCTGTTCTTGGGAGCAGTGGCATCAGCTGATGGAATAGAGCCTTCTGTCCATACAGGCACAAAGCAACCAGCAGACCTCAGCTCTGATCCCAGCAGTTTCTTTGTTAAATACATGACAATTCCATGAACTTGCCTTTTAGGCAAGACAAATCACTTTCCCTTCTGAAGCTCACCATTTTGTTCATATTGCATGATCATTGTAGAGATCAAAGAAGATTGTGACATCCTAATTGGGTAAAAGAACATACCTACCAATAGGTATATTTGATGGGACAACTATCTTATTTTTAGTTATTTAGGTCAACTTTGATGAAGTGTCCACTCGACTGGTAGTCAGAAAACTGGAGATGAAAACAGTCTCCATTTAAACTCTTATCATTGCCATCTAAACAGCATAGAATTATTGTGGACATTTTCACTTATATGTTTTAATAAGTTAGCCATGAACTCAAAATACTAAATCACAAAGAAGCCCATTACAAAAAGCAATCTGTTAAATTCCAACTACAAAACTATCTATTTGTATTCACCCTTTGCTTTTGAAAAGATTATTTTACCTCATTTAAACATTTACTCCTGGAATTCTCAATGTGACCTTGATAGAGAAGACAATTTTTTTGTCTTCTTTCCCTTCAGAAGTTCACCATTTTGTTTATATTGCATGATCTATTTGTATTCACCCTTTGCTTTTGAAAATATTATTTTACCTCATTTAAACATTTATTCCTAGAATTCTCAACATGACCTTGATAGGGAAGATAATTTTTCATTGACAAAAATTTCTTTGAGGCTTTGTGTACATGTACTGTTTGAGCTAGGCAAAATGTTAGCTCAAGAAAGCAACGGTAAAAGTTAATGACACTTTACTCAAATTAAATAAATCCCAAGAGCAACTGCTGAATGTGAGGGCCTCATTTTTCATATTGTCTATTCTGTTTGGGGAGAACAGTTCCTCTTGTTCTATTTCCTTTAATTTGAGAACATGTCTCAACTTCTCTCCCACTCAAGAACTCTGAAGTTTGGATTTGGCTTACACTACCTTGCATTTCAGCCCTTCGCTGGATTTCTCTGTGGTTCTTTGGGTATGGCATGAAGCCATATGTAGTCTCCTGTGTAATCAGGTTATTTCCTGGGAGACTTTCCCTAATTGTGTTAGTCTAATGAGATTACAACACTGCACGTGCATATCTGGGCATCTAGGAAATAGGTATTAATATTTGATTGCTGAGTTTTTGTTCATGTGCTCTTTAATTGATTAGAATGTGTGGACCTTCTAAACAATGACCAGACATTGTGCATACTAGTTTATGTAGTGATGGAGAGGTGCCTCCCCTTACTCCAGACACCTGAGAGGCAATGAAAATTTACTGAGTAGTAGAGAGATCATGCAAGACAGAAAAGGATGAGGGGTTCAAGTGTATGCCCATTCCATTTCTGAATGCATTGCCTAACCAAAGTCCATTTGATTACTCTGATATTCACACCCTAGTTTTCAATCCTAGTTAATTGCAGTTGTCCCAGCATACACATACTCCCTCTTTAGTTTTTTTCCATTGTACTTAACATCTTCATATACACTATATATTTATTTTTGTTGAAAGTCTAACTATAGTGCTGAGAGACAGGACTAGCTGGATTTCCTAGGCTGACTAAGAATTCCTAAGACTAGCTGGGGAAGGTGACCTCACCCACCTTTAGCTCACACCTGACCAATCAGGTAGTAAAGAGGGCTCACTAAAATACTAATTAGGCTAAAAGCAGGAGATAAATAAATAGTTAAATCATCTATCCTCTGAGAGCACAGGGGGAGGGACAATGATTGGGATATAAACCCCAGACATTCCAGCAGGGAGTGGGCAACCCCATTTGGGTCCCTTCCCCTTGTATGGAACCTCTGTTTTCACTCTATTAAATCTTGCAACTGCACACTCTTCGGGTCTGTGTTTGTTCCAGCTCGAGCTGAGCTTTCGCAGGCTGTCCACCACTGCTGAAAGCTGTAGTGGCAGACCCGCCGCTGACTTCCACCCCTCCAGATCAGCAGGGTGTCCGCTGCCTTTCTGATCCAGCGAGGCACCCATTGCCGCTCCTGATCGGGCTAGAGGCTCGCCATTGTTCCTGCATGGCTAAGTGCCTGGGTTCGTCCTAATCGAGCTGAACACTAGTTGCTGGGTTCCTTGGTTCTCTTCCGTGACCCACGGCTTCTAATAGAGCTATAACACTCACCGCATGGCCCAAGGTTCCATTCCTTGGAATCAGTGAGGCCAAGAACCCCAGGTCAGAGAACAAAAGGCTTACTGCCATCTTGGGAGCAGCCCGACACCATCTTGGGAGCTCTAACAACAAAGACCCACCAGTAACAGTGCTTAATAAAGAGAACCTTGGAGCTTTTTTCAGCCTGAGATGCCAGGAAAAATAATTGAGACAATAAGAGTACTATGAACTGAGAAAATAGTATGTATATCCTAATATTTTCATAACATTAAGGATGATGTATTTCTTGATTTTTGGAAGAATTAGATCCTAAAACATCTGACCCAACAGTAAATTTGAGGGATAGACTTTTATTTACTGATTTAATATTTTAATGGTTAAAGGTCAATCCTGGTTTCTATTTCTTCTAGAGTCACATTTTTCGTAAGTTGTAATTAGAAAATTGGATAAATATAGCCAGAAATAACTTCCAGAAATGTATTCATTTGTCTGTTTTAAAGTAAATGGTATAAATGTATTCATACTTTTCTCTTCTTATACCTGCATTATATCTCAAATTGTATCCCCTTTTCAGTTCATAGGTTTATTTATGCCTTTTCTTTCTCAATTTCATCAGAATTTTAACTAGTAATCAATGCAAATTAAGCAAGCATCTTTAATTTTTTTTTTTTTGAGATGGAGTCTCGCTCTGTTGCCCAGGTTGGAGTGCAGTGGCACAGTCTTGGCTCACTGCAACCTCCACCTCCCAGGTTCAAGTGATTCTCCTGCCTCAGCCTCCCAAGTAGCTGGGATTACAGGCATGCATCACCACGCCCAGCTAACTTTTGGTATTTTTAGTAAAGACGGAGTTTCCCCATGTTGGCCAGGATGGTCTTGAACTCTTGACCTCATGATCTGCCTGCCTTGGCCTCCCAAAGTGCTGGGATTACAGGCATGAGCCACCATTCCCAGCCGCACCTTTGATTTTTGTCTGCGTTTGTTTGTTTGTTTGTTTGTTTGTTTGTTTTAAATCTTTGTGTTCTAGTTTATTAGTTAGTCCTATTTTTAATTTTTTTTCTTTGTTTTAGAGACAGGTCTTGCTCTGCTGCCCAGGATGGAGTGCAGTGGTGTGATCATAGTTCACTGTAACCTCAGATGCCTGGGCTCAAAACACCTTCCTGCCTCGGCTTCCCAAGTAGCTAGGACTACAGACACGTGTCACCACAACTAGCTGATTTTTACATTTTGCAGAGACTGGGTCCTTGCTGTGTTGCCCAGGCTGGTCTCCAACTGCTCACTTCAAGTGATCCTCCTACTTCAGCCTTCCAAATTGCTAGGATTACAGGCATAAGCCACCGCACCCGACCTGTGCTCATTTTTTCTTTCTACTGCATTCTTTGGGTACAGTATCTTTGCCAAAAAAAGTTCTTGAGGTGGACACTAACCCATTTATTCTTTCTTTTCCAATGCAAATATTTAAGACTCTAGCTTTAAATGTATCCCACAACTTTGAAAGGAAGTATTTCTATTATTGTCCATTTCTAAACAATTGCTTGATTTCTCTGATGAATTCTTCTTTGACCTGTGAGTTATTTAGATGTTTCATCTTTTCATGTGAATAGTTTTATTATTATTATTTTCTAATTTATTGTTATTATATATCAGGGTCTACATTATATTAATGCTGTAGTAGCTGCTAAAATTTGGTTTCTGGTCTAATGTGTGTGCTTGAGAGAAATACTGCCTCTTTGTATCCTGTGTCACTTTTTTCTAGTGGTTTGTGTGTCTCCTTCTCATCAATTTCGAGGTCTTTTGTACAGTTTAGAAATTAACAGTTTCTCTGTTGTCAGGGTTGCAAATGTACTCTTCCAAATCTGCTATTTTCTATTGATTTTTTGAAATCATCTTTTACTGTATGAAAGTTTATGTCTAATATATACAGAATGAAATTTGCCTAGTGTTTTTTTTAACGCTCATAGGATTCCATGTTGCTCAAGCCACCTCTACCACCTTAAATGTACAGAGACTTCTATACATTCTTGTAGAATTTTTGGACATTTTTTTAAGGTAAGATTCAGGTTTGGAAAATAAATTTTATACCATTTCATATATTAAAAGACTTCTCAAGAAAAAAATGCAAACAGAAATGCAAAATTGGGTACAAAAGTGAATATTAGCTTAGAATGTGAAAAAGAATCACAACAGAATGCAAATTTTAATGTTGACAAATACCTCCAACATCCAGTAAATCTAGAAAGATGGTATACCTTTACTAAATAACGGCATGACCCTGGCCCCCAGTGCTTTTATCTTCCTGTAGTTTTCAGCTTTACATTTTTTCTCTCTCCATATAATTGCAATTTTAGAATATTTTCCACACAGAGAATAAAGAGATAAGTTAGTCTCTCCTCTAGCAGAGTTTATCCAAATTTGTTTTATTATTGATAATCAGGATGAATAAACCACAGGAGTTTGGGCACACACACAATCACTGTTTTAGGCTCATGGCACAGTTGTGTCTTTCAAGCAGGAAATCTGAAAAATTAGTTTACACTCAATTCCCAGAAACAAAGAAAAATATATATGATGCATTTATAATTGTATACACTGTATTCTCAAGTTTATTCTTGAGAGGGTTATTTTGACTAAATATCAATGGGAATTCCATCAATTCTTCCATCAATTGTGTACATTTGATTATTTGAAGACATTTCCACAAATTGACTTCTGGTTTGATATATGCCAAATCTTGTTTCTCTTCCACTATCCTTGTGCTTCTGGGGCCAGTTGCAGCAGGACGTGATCAGAGTATGGTACAAGCAAGGTCCTGTATCTTCATGAGAGAATGCTGAGTTGGGTCAACAATGTAAGCAGTCCTAACATTCTGGAGGCCATTCCTACCCTAGGGTGGTTACCAGTAATTAAACACAAAACCACTACAAAGCCCATATACCTTAATCAGCCCAAACTAAATGGATCTCTTTTTCAACCTTTCTATTGCCAGAGCCCATAAGCCCTGGTGGTGTTCCAGTGCATTCTGTGAAGAGAGACATGGGAAGGAAAAGATGAATTCTACTTTCCCAGTAGGTTTGCCAGAGACATTGCTGGTTTTAGGAATGAATGTCCCACATCCTGGGAATTCTCTCAGTCCTAAACACACCAGGAAGGCTCATTCTAGGAAAAAGAGACAGTAGTCTTAGCCATTGGTGGTAAAACTTGGCAACTTTTTATAAATGTATAACCTGTGGACGCACTGCTGAAGCTCTTCCTAGGGTATTAATTAGTGACCCAGGCAAGCAGGGGGGTTAACTTTAAGTGAGGGCCTGCCGCTGAAGTTCCAGTAGCTTCCCCCTAAATCTGCTGGGTTTTTAATTCGTCTTTATCTTCAAATGTTTAATTTAGCTGCAATTTATTTTCAACTTGGATTCTTTCTATTCCTCCTAGTCGTTTTCTCTCTGGCTGTTGTGCTCTTTGGATGGCTACGTTTCTGTTCTAGGATTTGTGACTCAGGTACTGCCTTTGGAATCATCATGTGATGAAGATTCTGTCAGAGATGGGAGATGATGCAGTTGCTCCCAGTGGGGCTAGTGGAGTAGAATAAAATTTGCCCACCTCCCACTGAGGCACCTGGGGAAGCCTCTCTGCTACTGAGAACTCCAGCCTCAGGGAACCCACTCTCCACTCAGCAGCGTCTTAGCGTCTTGGTGTCGGGAAACACAGAATTCGTGTCCCATGCCCATGTTGCCCAGGGGTCCCCAGAACTCATGTTCTCCCGAGGATCTGCCACTTTGTCTTTTTTGTTGCAGAAATCTCTGAGGCTCATTTCCAAGAACCCACACAGTCCAGGAAAGAGGAAATCCCAGAGCAATTTGGCTTTGTTTTTTCTGCAATAAATCAAACAAAACATAAAAAGCCTTACCTGTCCCTGACTGCCTTTTGCCCTGGGTGTACATATGCATGTATTTGTGTGTGTGTGTGTGTGTGTGTGTGTGTGTATTAAATTTTCTTGCTGTTTCTATTCTTTCATTATCATAACAGAAAGATAACAGAGCCACACAAGACCCTGGAGACCTGTTAGTTTAAAAGCACATGGAGTGCCTTAACCATTTTTATAATTGTTATAACGGTGAAGAAAACATTCAGAGAGATAAACAAACACATGGGTGTATATATACGTATATACATATATACGTATATATACATATATATAAGCCCTATGATTTCTCATTTATACATGAGGCCCATTATTTTTCATTTATAAATTATCCCAATGGTTTTTATCTCATCAGGCTATTTTGAAGCATAAATAAATAAGCAGATGTTCACATATCCAATACATAAGTAGTACAGACATAATACTATATGCAACAAGATCTGTCAGAGTAGATGAATATGAATTCAGGTGTAGTTTCTGCTTGGGATGAAGGAACGTTGGGAAGCTATACTGTTTCATAGGAAAAAACACAGGCAATAATGTCACATCAACCTGGGTTAAAACCATTACTTTATCACATACCAGTAAGATTCTTAATCTATTTGGAACCCCTATGTATAAAATGAACTTAATACCTACTTAAGAGAGTTGTCATGTAAAATTTTTGAATGCTCAGCAATTGAAACCGATTGGCATAGAGGGGCAGGGCCTGGGCAGAACAATCATTTGAAGACCTCCTTCTGTGCCCCTTCAGCTCTTTGTCCCACCATAAGTCCCAGAAATGCAATGATGCTACCAAGAAAGCATGCAGCAGCCACCACGAGAAGCTTTGATTTCCTCCTTTTTCTATTGCTGCTTCTCTCTCCTTGGGACTCATGCTAAGAACTTGAACTGTATGATTTCATATACTTAAGAAAAAAAGGAATATTAGGGAGTTCAAGGGGCAGCCACTTGGCAAACACGAAAGCTTGCTTCAGAACATCTTTATAAGTCCCATTTTCAGCCAGGTGCTCCTGAGAGCTGCCCCCTGCAGAGCTAACAGAGGCTTCAAGTCCACACTGCTTATATCCCTTGGCAGCAATTAGAGAAACTGCCCTTCAACATGGGCTTTATTTTATCCTGTGATTGCTAGGGAGAGCTACAAACAGCATCCAGCAGGCAGCGATAGCATTACCTGTTATCATTGTCATTTTCTATTTCATTTATGTTCAACCGCCTTAAATACTGGAATAGCAGTTTTACTTAAAAGCTGGGCCCTGCACTTCCAGGTTTATCAGAATAAAGCAGAAACCAAGCTGGAGAGTTTTAAGGGCACAGGAAAAAAAAATAAACACTGTTTGGAGACAGGAGGCTTTGAACTATAGTGGGTAAAGATAGCTGGGTTCTGCTTAAGAATTTAAGCATCCAAATAGGTGCATTTAAAATAAATGCCCCCACGGACTCCATCTGAACCCTCATGTCTTTTGTGATCAACATAAAGCAAGCCTCTCAGCAGGAGCTCTCATAAATTCCAAGGATTAATCCACACAGATTGCATTTGGGATTCAACAGCAGGTTCGGATAAAGAGCGGGTAGTTTTGTCTGAATGCTTTTCGCTCAGTTAGTAGCAGGAGAAGCTATCTGTTTTTGAGACTTTTAATTTGGAAATAATAATAGCTATCACTTATTTGGATCCTTTAATGTGCTAGGTGAGGCCTGTTCAAGGACTGCAGGTAGAATTTCATTTAACTCATACAAAATCTTGTAAGTAGCATTAAAGACGAAGAAATCAAGACTCAGAGAGATAATTAACTTGCTGAAAATCAAATAGCTGGTAAGTAATGGAGAGCCAAAATTTAGGTAAGAAGGGATATCAGAGTCAAGGCGACAGCAGATGTATCTTACTCAAAAACATCATTCGTTTTCCAGCAAGCCACACCTCTGACATACGCAAAATAAATATTGCCAAATCTAAGATGCCATCAGTTGTAAGATGCTCTGTCATGTATCATAAAGACAAAACACTTATCAATTAAACTGATTCCAAGACACATTCTAATTTCAGATGTAAAATGTGAAGAAAAAAGTATTTTTTAAGAGCCATGAAAAATGGTAATTAAAAAACTAGGCTTAAACGTAAACAACAAAAATGGTAATTAGAAAACTAGGCTTACATGTAAACAGCAAAAATAGTAATTAAAAAAATTAGGCTTAAATGTAAACAGTAAAAAAGTAATATACAGGCCTAGCTGGAGGGCAGACTGATGATACACAAGGAACATTCTGGTTACCTCTTGTTTTCTCCAAAGCTGAGAATGAAATCCAGATTCGATCATTGCTGTTTCTGTATTATTCCTGCAGGTGGCAGTGCAGGCTACTGCATGTGGCCTTTGGCCTCACTGGGAAAGGGTTTCAGAGGATGGGGGCAGTTGCAGAAAATTGTTCTCACATCTTTTATTTTTATTTGCTGTTTCTGAACTGATTTGAATCACAGTGTCATTTCTGCAGCGCTTTCCTTCTCCTTTTTCTCCTCTCTGATGTCTTCTTTCTCCCCATTAACTCTTTTTCTCCCAAGATTCCCAAAGTTTGAAACAGCTGTACTTGGTAAGTGAAAATAAATGCGTTCCCTTTTTCCTTGCACTTCTAATCAGACGTTGAGGGATTAGCTAAAGGGGAGGAAGCTGGTGTCCTGATTATTTTATGTGCCCATTTATCTGGAGAATGTTTCTTAGGTAGATCTTCCTACCTCTTGATGTACTTGATGATGAAATCTATTTCTATCACTTTCCTCCTAAAACCCTCAAATACCCCCACAAATCCCATAGGATAAGTATAAGCATGAAAAATCGATTTTAGCCTGTTTCTTCTACCCTGTTCTGCACCACCACACGAGGTTGCAGCCCGTGAACACATACTGTGTCCATTCCCAACTCTGGGCCTTCACTTATGGCTGCCTTCTCTCTGAAATGTTCTTCCCTGATTCTTTGCTCACAAAACATCATGCTCACTCATCCCTCAAAAGTAAGTTTAAGTTCCTTAGTGAAAGCTTCTCTCGCTTGAACTTCACAGCCTTCCACATACATCCCACCATCTTAGCAGCCTTCTGTGCACAAGCTCATTGGCATGCTGTCACTCTAGCAGCTATCAATGTGGCAATCTTCCCCTTTCTGTGTTATTTACATCTGTTTTCCCATTGCCTAGCACAGGGCTGGAATGATGGTAGGTACTCAATTCATATTTATTGAATTCATAATCGAATGCCTCTTTTCTGAAATATACTACTTCTGATATATCCTAAGTGAGTTATCTTTAACTTGTACACACTTGGGTCACCTGGAAAGCTCTTGAAACTCCTCATAAACAGAACCCACCCCAGACCAATGAAATCAGAACTTCTGTGGATGTGGCCCAGGCATGAGCATCTTTGAAAGTTCTCCGGATTTCAAGATGCAACCAAGGCTGAGAATTACTGCCCTTGCAGTGATTTACAAAATGTGGTCCCAAAGCCAGACCTATCAACCTTTCATTGTAAAGTCAGATTTTTAGGGCTCACCCAAAACCACAAAGGTAGAAATGGCTGAGGAGTTTGGGAGTAGTGGCGGGGGTGGGGGTGGGGGACGGAGGGTAACAATCCGTATTTCAAGACACCGTTTAGTCAATGCATACTACAGTGTACGAACCGCTGCCTCAGCATGGCGTGGCTCACACCTGTAATCCCTTGTGTCCGGAGTTGGTTCCGCCATGCCTGTAATCCCAGTGTGTCGGGAGTTGGTTCCTTCCGGTAGGTTCCTGGTCTGGCTGACTTCAAGAATGAAGCGGCGAACCTTTGCGGTAACTGTTACAGCTCTTCAAGGTGACCCTGACGCAAGAGTCAGCAGCAGTAAGATTTATTATGAAGAGTGAAAGAACAAACCCTCCCCAACGAGCCAGAGGACCCTAGCGGGTTGCTGCTGCTGGCTGGGGTGGCCAGCTTTTATTTCTTCAGTTGTCCTCGCTCATGTCATGCTGATTGATCCATTTTACAGAGCACTGATTGGTCCATTTTACAAAGTGCCAATTGGTCCATTTTACAAACCTCTAGCTAGCTACAGAGTACTGGTTGGTGCATTTTTACAGATCACTGATTGGTGCATTTTACAAACCTCTAGCTAGCTACAGAGTGCTAATTGCTGCATTTTTACAGAGCACTGATTGGTGAATGTATAAACCTCTTGTAAGACAGAAAAGTTCTCCAAGTCCCCACTCGACCCAGGAGGTCTGGCTGTTTTCACCTCTCAATAGGCCTTTGGGAGGTTGAGGTGGGTGCATCCCCTGAGGTCAGGAGTTTGAGACCAGCCTGGCCAACATAGTGAAACCCCGTCTCTACTAAAAATACAAAAATTAGCTGGTGTGGTGGCACGTGCCTGTAATCCCAACTATTTGGAAGGCTGAGGCAGGAGAATCGCTTGAACCTGGGAGGTGGAGGTTGCAGTGAGCTGAGATAGTGTCACTGCACTCCAGCCTGGGCAACAGAGCGATACTCCGTCTCACACACACACACAAATAATAAAGTAAAGTCCATTAAACCTCTTTCCTTTATAAATTGCCCAGTCTCAGGTATGTCTTTATTAGCAGTGTGAGAACAGACTAACACACACATTAAATAATTATGCCGTTTCCTGCTCATTTGGAGTGGTATACACATAAGGGCTTTCTCTCTTTATTTTTCCCCCAAGGCTTTAAAAAGGGGTACGGTTTCAACACTCACAGGATTGGAGAGGAAGTTTTATTCTAAGATGGTAAAACTCTTAAACTCACACCCTTGGTTCTAAACCTATGGTCTGAATTCTTAGAGTCATTATTCACATTGTCATTTTCGCTAGGCTTTGGGAAGCAGAACAGTGGAAGCAGATAGGTAAGGCCTCTGCTTTCCTCTTAATCAAGCCAGGGCCCCTGCTTGCTCGCCATCAAGAAGAACCATATCTACAATACATAAATCAGTGAAGTAGCTAAGTTTAGATGTTATGATTGCATTACCCAAGGCAATAAGACAGGAGGTGGCCAACGCAGTCTTCCATGAACTAAACTGTATTTTGTGTGTGTGTGTGTGTGTGTGTGTGTGTGTGTGTGCACGTTTTCTCTCAAGGGTACTAATAGAAAGACCTTTTTACCTGCGTACCTCTGTTAATAACTAGTTTTAAACTATGTTGAAGAACGGGTATGGATGCTACAACCAGATTAAATAGATGTGGCCTATCCGACAAAGCAAACCTGAGATTCTATTTTCAAAACAGTACACCTCAGTCATAAAACCTCTCTAGTGCCAGCACCACCTGTAGCTCGCTGAGCCCCAGCTGAAGGAGAAGGCGATAAGTAAGGAGGTTTTTAAGACCATGGCTGGTCTGCCGACTGCCCACAGATCAACCAGTGGCAAAGCCCCCAGGAAGCAACCGGCTGTGGAACCTGCTTGCAACAGTGCGCCCTCTCCTGGAAGGGTGACGAAAACTCATCATTACAGGTCTGGTTACTGTGACACTCCATGATATCAGATCTTATCAGAAGTCCTCCAAACTTCTGATTTGCAAACTTTCCTTCCACCATCTAATGCACATAATTGCTCAGGACTTGAAAACATCTGCGCTTTTAGAGCGCAGCTGCTGGTACTTTGCAAGAGGCAAGTGAGTGAGGGCTATCTGGTTGGCCTTTTTGAAGACACCAACTTGTGTACTATCCACGCCAAATGTGTAACAATTATGCCAAAAGACATCCAGCTAGCACGTCTCATACGTTGGGAAGGTCCTTAAGAATCTCCTATGATGGGAACATTTCATTCTGAGGAAAAATTCTCTTCTTGTTATTGGTGGTTCTGAATGTTAGATTTTTTTTTTCCCATGGAGTCAAAAGGTAACTAAGTATATGATTGCCAGTGAAAACATAGAGGACAGAAACCAGATATTGATACTTTTTCTGTTTTCACTTGTGTGTGTATTGTTAGTATAAATGCAGGGACATAAAGCATTAATGTAAGTAGTGGTTAAACTTTACAACAATTTTAAGAAATCTGTTAATTTTTTTCTGAACAATGCTAGCATTTGGATTTTTTTAAAAAAATAAGCAAATGTTGTATGACAGCAACTAAATGGTGTTAGTAGCATTTTTATCAAACAACAGATACCATCCATTCATCAGACTTTTCTCACTGAATTGTCCTACATGCAGTACGTTTTTTAATGTTGTCTTTCTTTTGTGTTGTTTCTGTAAGTTTGCTATTAAAATACATTAAACTATTTTTTAAAAACTGGTCAGCAAGCATGCCTTCAGCAATCACATCAGTCTCAGGAGAAATGTTCGTGGTCAGGAAGATAAATTTCATCCTAGATAGGGCAGTATTGTAATAAAGGCATAGAATAGGATGGAAGCATGGTGATGACCATGAATCATGAGAGCTCTCCTCTACCTGCCTGTCCAACAGATATATTCTTTAAGGATAATTAGTTCAATGCTTAAATCAATGAAATCTTATTTTAAAATAGAGTTACAAATAATCATGAAAGGAGCTGGGCACATTCCTCAGCCCCGGGCTCAAAACTCCCTGAGCCTAGCACAAACACATCCCATCCTCCCATCCCACCACCATATATCTCTCAAACTCCCTGAGCCCAGTACAAACACCACCTGGAAAGTCTCCGATAAGGGGACAGCCATTCAAGGTTACTGAAAGTGCAGGAGCCAAAAGAATTTCTTTGTTCCCCTGCAACTTTCGGGCTATAAAAAGCAAATGCTCGCATTGTTCGGGGCCCTCTTGTATACTGTGTAAAGGAGGGACCAGGTTCGAACTTGTAGTAAAGATCCTTGCCGCTTGGCTTTGACTCTGGACTCTGGTGGTCTTCTTTGGGGAACAAACAGTCTGGGCATAACAATCACTTTTAGTAACTCAGAAGGAATCACTGGGATGAGGCTATAAAAAGGCAGAATGTGTTAGTGAACAAAGTCTTTGAGTCATAATGGTCACAACTGAGACTATGCTTTCAAAAGCATCCCCTATCCTAATTACCCAAATTTTTTCTTTTTCTTTTTCTTTTAGACAGAGTCTCGCTCTGTACCCAGGCTGGAATGGTGCGATCTGGGCTCACTGCAACCTCCACCTCCTGAGTTCCAGTGATTCTCCTGCCTCAGCCTCCTGAGTAGCTGGGACTGCAAGTGTTCACCACCATGCCTGGCTAATTTTTGTATTTTTAGTAGAGACGAAATTTCACCATGTTGGCCAGACTAGTCTCAAACTCCTGACCTCAAATGATCCACCCCTCTTGGCCTCCTAAAGTTCTGGGATTACAGGCATGAGCCACTGCACCTGGCCCCATAAGTAGTTTTTATAGTCCTTTTCCCCCAGAATTGTTCACAATCCTTATTCTATTCCTTTCCTTATGTTTCTGTCTCTCATCCTCCCCATCAGGAGGGCCAATTACTAAGGGAAAGGCTCTTAGGGACATATTTCTAGGAAGATGAATCCCTATAAACTTTCTTTCAAACACTCACCAACTCCAATTTTCTAATTTTAACTCAATTGTCAACTCATTGTTCGATTCAAAAATAGTAAATGAGAGAGCAAAGAATAAATAAAAACCTGAGGAGAAAGGGCAGGAGGTTCATTGAAGAAGGTAAAAGTTTGGTCTACAAAAACAACATTAGAATAAACGAATCCAGTAATGTTGCAGGATGCAAAACCAACACTCAAAACTCAGTGTGTTTCTCTACACGAACAATAGAAAACCCCAAAAGGAAATTAAGTCAACAATCCCTTTTACAATACCATCAAAAAGGATAATGTAGAATAATGAAGGTACTTACCACTGTGAACTTCCCTCTTAGGTCTACTTTTGCTGCATCCCCTAAGTTGTGTTTCTATTTTCAATTGTCTCAAGATATTTTTTAATTTTCCTTTTGATTTCTTCTTTGACCATTGGTTGCTCAGAAGTACGTTGTTTAATTTTTACCTATTCATGTGTTTTCCCATTTTCTTCCTGTGATAAGTTTATAGTTTCATACCACTGTGATTGGAAAAGATACTTGGCATGATTTCAACCTTCTTGAATTTGTTAAAACTTATTTTGTGTCCTAACATATAGTCTATCCTGGAGAATGTTCTATGTGTACTTGAAAAGAATAGTATCCTGCTGCTGAAGGATGTAGTGTTCTTTTGTAAAGCATGGCCACTATAGTTAATAATAATGTATTATTAAGTTGGTGCAAAAATCATTGCGTTTTTTGCCACTGCACCACTGCACTCCAGCCTGGCAACAGAGCGAGACTCCATCAAAACAAAAAATAATAGTAATAAGTATTTGCAAAAACCACAACTAATTTTGCATCAACCTAATAAATACTTGAATTGTTCAGAGTGTAAATCTTACCTGTTCTTACCACAAAAATATATATGCATGTGAGGTGATAGTTAATTATTTTGATTTAATCATTTAATAATATATAAATATACCATAACATCACAGTGCACACCACAAATACATAAATTTTTCTTTGTCAATTATAACTTAATAAACCTGGGAACATTTTTTAAGAACTGAAAGCATTACAAATACATAAAAAAAAGAAGAATAAAATACTTAGGAATAAAGTTTTGTTGTGGTTTTGTTTTTGTTTTTCATTTTTTAAATTTATTTCATTTTATTTTTTAGTGATATATAACAGATGTGCCTATTTTGGGGGTACCTGTGATAATTTGATACATTCATGTAATATCAGGGTAACTGGGATATCCATCACCATAAATATTTATCTTTTCTTTATGATAGAAATATTGGAATTAAGGAATAAACATAAGGAGGCAAAAATATTGTACACTGAAGATTATAAAACATTATTGAAAAAATCAAAGAAGATACAAATAAATGGAAAGACATCCTATGCTCATGATTGAAAAACTTAATTCTATTACAATGTTTATAGTACCCAAAAAATCTATAGATTCATTGTAATTCCTATCAAAATCTCAATGGCAATTTTTGTTGAAATAGACAAAAACCATCCTGAAATTGATAGGGAATCTCAGAGGACTGTGAATAGTCAAAACAATCTTCAAAAAGAAGACCAAAGTTGGAGGTCTCATACTTCCTGAATTCAAAATATAATACAAATCTACAGTAATCAAAACAGCATGGTAATAGCATAAAGAGAGACATATAGACCAATAAAACAGAATAGGCAGCCCAGAAATAAACTCTTGGTTACATGGTAAAATCATTGTCAACAAGGGAGTCACAGTCACAGAATAGGGAAAGGAGAGCTTCCTAAATAAATGGTATTGGGAAAACTAGATATTCACATTCCAAAGAATAAAGTTGGATTCTTACCTTAAACCATATACTAAAGCTAACTCAAAGTGAATCAAAGGCCTAAATGTAAGACTTAAAAGTTTAAAACTCTGCAAAGAAAACATAGGGGAAAGACTTCATGACTTTGAAGTTGGAATTGGCATTCATTTCTTCAATATGACACCAAAAGTACAGGAAACAAAAACAAAATAGACAAATGAGACTACATAAAAGTTACTATTTGGCATCTATCAAAAAAGTCAACAGTGAAAAGGCAACCTATGGAATGGGAGAAAATACCCGCAAATCATCTATCTGATAAGTTTGTATCGAGAATATAGGTAGACCTCTTACAACTCAATAATGAAAAACAAATAGTTCAAAAATAGGCAAATAACTCATCTAGACACTTCTCCAATTGGCCAACAAACACATGAAAAGATGTTTAATATCACTAAACAACAGAGAAATGCAAATCAAAACCACAATCAGATATCATCTCACACCCATTAGGATGACTATTATTTAAAAAATAAAAACAAAACCAGAAAACAAGTACTGGCAAGGATGTAAAGAAATTGGAGACCTTGGACACCCCTTAGTGGGAGTGTAAAACGGTGCACCTACTATAGAAAACAGTATGCAGTTTCCTCAAAAACGTAAAAATAGAATTACCATATGATCCAGTAATGCCATTTCTGAATATATGTCCAAAAAATTAAAAGCAGGAAATTCAAGAGATCTTTGCACACCTACGTTCATAGCAGCACCATTCACAACAGTCAACATTTGGAAGCAACCAAAACGTTCATGAATGGATAAATAAAGAAAATGTGTTCTTCACATACAATGGAATATAATTCAGCCTTAAAAAGGAAGAGAAACTTGTCACATGCTACAACATGATTGACCCTTGAGGACATTACGCTAAGTGAAATAAAACAGTCAAAAAAGACAAAAAATGTGTGATTCTACTTATATGAGGTATATGAATAGTCAGACTCATAGAAAGTAAAATTGTGGTTGCTGGGGGCAGAAAGCAGGGAAGTTTTGTTCAATGCGTCTAAAGTTTCAGTGCACAATTAAAATTTCTAGACATCTGTTGCACAGCTATGTGAATACAGTTAACACTACCAAACTGTACAATTTAAAATTGTTAAGATGATAAATTATGTTAGATAGAGTGCTTTAAGAGAGAGAAGAGTGGGAGTTCTTGGGGTACAGCTACAGTTAGTCAAAGTCATTGCATTTGGTGCCTTAGGTATTACAGTTCAGTGAAAAAGGAAGTTTGTGAATAAGGAAGAAGAGACCCAGAGAGGGATGTAAACAGGAAAGAGGAATAAGACGGAGGCGTAAGAGAACAAAGAGCTGGTGGGCCAGGAGGATGCTCTGTAGCAGAGGGCAGAAGAAAGTGCTAGTAGTGGGTGTTGGTTAGCGGTGTTCTGTACTGCAGATATTTATGGGAAAAATGATACCCAAAGTGGGAACATTTCAGAAAAGTCAGAATAGAAAAGGTTTCCAACCCCAGATGGCAGAATTAGCCTTGGAAAATTAGGAGGGAAAAATGAGAGAATGAATGTAGAAAGAATGTATTAATCAGAATTTAATACTATAAACCACAGCAAAAGAATTTGGTTAACTCAAGCAAAAAGGAGTGTATTTGGGGGGGTCTTGGGTTAACTCTCAAAATTCACAGGAAGACCAGATAACCAGAGCTGAATCGACAAAGACTGGGATCCAAAAGGACAGGCAAGTTCAAACCACAGGATGAGCTGAGGTTAAGTCATGGGCACTGGTACTATTGCTACTGGACACTAACGCTGATAACACTGGTGGCTTTAGGCTACTGCTGGTGCCAACTTAAAGCTGTGAATCTGTCAGCCGCTCCCCAAGATTCCAGAGTTTGGCCGTGCATGTCTTACTGGCCAAATCTTCATCACCTTCCCACTCCTCCACACTATGACTTTCAAGAGTACCTGCTCTCCTGCTTTGGGAAACAGCCAAGTCACAGTGTCCCACCAGGACACACAATGCAGGAATTCCTTCAAAAAGTAACGCTTTTATGATCATGAGTTGCTAGAATAAAACATGCATACCCACCACACCATACCCCACCATTGTCTAGACATAAACAAAAGGTAACACACAATAAAAAAGACTCCTACCAAAGACAAACAAGCTCACCCTTATTCTACTGAACATATCCCACTTCCAAAAGGAAGCCACTGCACTCTCTCCACTTTCTTCAAACTTCAAGCCTAAAACCTCTGACTAACATATATTTCTTTTTTCAGTTTTGTAGCAATTCTATTCTATTTCAAACCACAAAATAATTATAAAGTTAGATGATACGAATGCATATGCAATCTTTGTGGAAAGCCACACAAATAGGGAAGTTAGTTAAAATATTTACATGCCACAAAAAGGAAGGAAATTCTGAGTAATGGCTTTAGTCATCTTCTCCGCACAGGTCCCATGCCTGTGCAGGATATTGATGGCTTACTGGCTCTATGGCTCACTCCATGGATACTTTGCCTCCTGCCAGCACTTCAGCCGTTGGAGTGCTTAATCAGCGGGGTGACCCAAAATGTCATACATGAGTATTTCAGCCTTTGGTGGTCCTGTTTTTTGTTTGTTTGTTTTGTTTTGAGATGGAGTCTCGCTCTGTTGTGCCCAGGCTGGAGTACAGTGGTTCGATCTCAGCTCACTGCAACCTCTGCCTCCCAGGTTCAAGTGATTCTCTTGCCTCAACATCCCAAGTAGCTGGGATTACAGGTGCACACCACCGTGTCTGACTAATTTTTTGAGTTTTTAGTAGAGACAGGGTTTCACCATGTTGGCCAGGCTGGTCTCGAACTCCCGACCTCAGGTGATCCGCCCGCCTAGGACTCCCAAAGTTCTGGGATTACAGGTCTGAGCCACTATGCCTGGCTGGTCCTGTATGTACATAGTTGCAATATGCTTTCAACTGTCTTTTACTAACTTTATGTTTAAAAAATATTTCAGTTATATATTGGACAAAAGCAGAAACGAGATTACCTGATGATAAATCAACCCTCTTGTACAATTACACAATGATGCTCTTCATTACATTTCAAGATTTTAATTCTCTTCAGTCAGTCAATTTTTAATTTTTTCACGGGGGCTTATGTTATATAAGATTATAAAAAGAGAGCTGTTTCCCTACCAGGCAATTCAAGTCCCTACCCTAATCCTATACAAGTGACTCCAAACATTTTATCAAAATAAATCTTTTTAAACACATGACAGTTTAAAAACAAATCAAAATACCTCAGTAGCTTTTAACCAAACTCTAACTTTATTTGTGTAAACAATGATTAATATTCACCTCTTTCTGATTAAGTCATTTCCTATTCAAACTAGAGCACGAACTATTTCACACTTGAAATTGTTATCCCATAGGCAACTGCCATGGATTGAATTGTGTCCCCTACCAACTTCTATGTTGAAGCCCTAACAGCCAGTCTCTCAGAATGTGACCGTATTTGGAGACAGGTCCTCTAAAGTTGTAATTAAATTAAAATGAGGCCTTCGGGGTAGGTCCTACTTCAATCTGACTGATGCCCTTAAAAGAAATTTGGACACACCAAAAGGCACCAGGACGCAGGCAAGCAGAGAAGAGACCATGTGAGAACACAGCAAGAAGGCGGCCATCTCTAAGCCAGTGAAAGCCCTATTAAATAGCTAAATTTGAAAGTTTAACTGTTTATTGATGAGCTTGATAAGTGTTAGAAGCTACCTCCCCCAAAGCAGACTTTAAGATGGGGAATGTTGTACAGGTAAACTACAAAGAAAGGAATCCCAAGGGAAACCTTTGAAAGAATGAGGAGGCCAGGCAGGAGCAAGATTTCAGGTAAAGTTTTTCAGGGAGTTTCTTCAGTTTCTCCCACAGGAGTGTCTGTTGAACTCACCACTGTGCTGTCCCTTGGTAAGGGTTACAGGATTATCAAACTTCCAAATCCATCACTGGTTTAGGAGAAAGTAAATTCTCAGACTCTGCCATGAACAGTCCTCTGCAATAAGAACTGCATACACTGGCTCTTGAGACCAAAAGTTCCTCAAAGGTCTGGGGCTCTAAAAATAGAATAAGGAGAACCCATGGAGAGCTGGCTGGAGTACCAATATTAAACACCATGGTAAATGTTGGATTGTTCTGTTACTTCAACTTATCTGTTAGGTCCTGTGCCATATGCTAGAAAGCCACCGTAACTTCTGGAGCCTGTGTAGCTTTGGGACCTTCAGCATCCAAGTTGTCATTAAGCTCAGACACTCCTATCATTTCTACCACACCCCCTCCTATTTCAGGAATTCCTTCAGAAAAATGACCAGGCATTTCCCAGGAAAGCCACCTAGATAAAGTTACCTGAGCTCTGGAAATTCATCTGTTTTCTTGCTCCCATTGGGCTCTTCCACTTTGTTTTCAAGCCTTCTTCACCTTTTCTCCCTTTCCTTTGATCTCTTTCCCTCATCATATTTTTCACTTATACTCTGATATTCTGCATTTCTCTGGAATCTTTGTTGAATTTCTTTCAGCATTTTTATGGCATCTTTATCATAATCTGGTTTATAATCAAGAACAGTATCATGGACTTTTCCCCAGTGACTCAGGAGAATACCTCCTTTTTCCTGCCACTTCAGTTTGGACTGAATTAGGATTTATTTCCATGACTCTATCACAGTCTTGGACGGAAACATTTAGCAATCTGAAGAAGTCACTTGCTCTCTTGGCATATACAGAGTAATTGAGAATCTTTCATGATACCCTTGGTGGGAGTAGGCTTGCAACAAATGTAAGTCATTTGTTGATGTAACTTATTTGTGTCTTTAGGACTTGCTCAGGCCTCATATCTATATATCACTTCCTCATGATGTTTTGCTACATGGATTAGACCATGCAGTTCATAATGGGTCCTATGATTTGAATATTTTCCCCAAAGTTTATGTTTTAGAAACGTGATCTCCAGTGCAGAAGTGTTGGAAGGCGAGCCCTTTAACAGGTAATTAGGTCATAAGGGCTCTGATCCCCTGAATGGATTAATGCTGGTATCCAGGAAGTGGGATTTTTATAAAAGGACATGTTTGAGGTTCTCTCTCTCTCCCTTTACCTCTGCTAGGGTTTAGTTCTGTGTCCCCATCCAAATCTCATCTCAAATTGTAATCCTCACATGTCAGAAAAGGAACCTGTAATCCCCACATGTTGAGGGAGGGAGGTGATTAGATAATCGGGGCAGTTTCCCCAGGCTGTTCTCGTGATAGTGAGTTCTCAGGAGATCTGGTGGTTTTATAAGTGTTTGACAGTTTCTCCTTCACACATTCTCTCTTGCCTGCCACCATTTAAAACATGCCTACTCCCTGTTCTGCCATAATTGGGAGTTTCCTGAGGCCTCCCCAGTCATGCAGAACTGTGAGTCAATTAACCCTCTTTATAAATTACCCAGTCTTAGGTAGTTCTTTATAAAAGTGTGAAAACTAATACAATCTCCTGACTTTGTTTGCATCTCTGCCATTTGATGCTTTTTGCCATGTTATGACATAACAAGAAGTCCCTCACTTCCATCAGTTTTGAACTTTCCAGTCACCAGAATTGTGAGAAATACATGTCTATGCATTATAAATTATGCAGTCTCCGCTCTTCTGTTATAGCAGCATACAATGGACTAAGACAATAGGTAACTGAGATCCTATGATCAGCCAGCTTTCCATCACCAGGCGTTTTTATCACGGCCCATAATTAAACCATCAACTCTTTTCTATAAAGAGGAATAAGTTCCTACTGAAGAAGGCATAACTTTTCTCAAAACTCCAGTAGTCTGAGATTCTCCTGTTGGGGTTTATCATAGTTTCATTCGTATAGTATCTTGAGCTACCCCCAAAACTTTAAGTAGCACTTACTGGATGTGCCTGAACTGCAACCTGGACCATCTAGAGATCCTCCTTTTGTTCTGGGCCTCATTCAAATTAGGAAGTTGTATTTATGTCCCAGCACTGCCATAATAAATCACCACAAACTCAATAGCTTAAAACAACAGTAATTTATTTTCTCACAGTCCTGAAGGCCAAATGTTTCTCAAGGCATTAGCAGAGTTGACTCCTAGTGAAGTCTCCAAGGGAGAATTCGCTTCATGCATTTCTCTCCAAGCTTCTGGCTGTCAGCAATCCTTAGCCTCCCTCGTCTTATACTGGCAGCACTTCAATCTCAGCCTCCATTTTCACATTGCCTTCCTCTCTCAGTCCTGTTTTCTTATAAGGACAACTATCATTGGATTTAGTGACCACTCTAAATCCAGGATGACCTCATCTCAAGATACTGAATTTTACCTCCAAATGTTCTTTTCCTATATCAGGTCATGTTCAGAGGTTCTGGGCTTTATGCCAATACACAAAAAGGAAAGAATAGTTTTTTCAATAAATGATACTGGGCTGGGCATGGTGGCTCATGCCTGTAATCACAGCACTTTGGGAGGCCAAGGCGGGTGGATCATGAGGTCAGGAGATTGAGACCATCCTGGCTAACATGGTGAAACCCTGTCTCTACTAAAAATACAAAAAAATTAGCCAGGCGTGGTGGCACATGCCTGTAGTCCCAGCTACTCAGGAGGCTGAGGCAGGAGAATGGCATGAACCCAGGAGGCGGAGGTTGCGGAGAGCTGAGATCACGCCACTGCACTCTGGCCTGGGCGACAGCGTGAGACTCCATCTCAAAAAAATAAAATACAATAAATGAATAAATAAAACTAGAAAAACAGGATATCCTCAAACAAAACAATTACTTTTAACCCTTACTTTATACCATACACAAAAATATACTCCAAATGAATTAAATAATGGTAAGATGTGATATCATAAAACTTGAAAAAGACAAAAGGAAAAACCGTTTGGCATTGTTCTTGGCTATCATTTTTTTTCAGCTATAACACCAAAAGCACAGGCAACAAAAGCAAAAAGAAATCAGCTGGATCACACCAAACTCAAAAGCTTCTGTGTAGTAAAGGAAACAATCAACAAAATGAAAAAGCAACCTGGATTGAGATGAATTGGGAGAAAATATTTGGAAAACGTATATCTAAAAAGGGGTTAATATGCAAGATCTATAAGAAACTTATATAATGCAATAGCAAAAAACAAAAAATGCAATAGCAAAAAACAAATAATATGATTTTAAAATGAACAAAGAACTTTAATAGATATTTTTCAAGATGACATGCAAATGGCCAATGGGTATGTGAAAAAGTGCTCGATATCACCAATCATCAAGGAAATGCAAATCAAAATCAGAATAAAAATGTCATCTCACACTTATTATAATGGCAATTATCAAAAAGACAAAAGATAAATGTTTGTAAAGATGTGGATAAAAGGGAACCCCTGTATACTGTTGGTGGGAATATAAATTGGTATAATTGCTATGGGAAACACTATGGAGGTCCCTCACAAAATTAAAATTAGAACTACCATTTGATTCAGCAGTCCCACTGCTGGGTATTGAGCCAAAGGAAATGAAATCAGTATCTTGAAGAGATATCTGCACTTCCATATTCATTGCAGCATTACCTACAACAGCCAAAATATGAAAACAACCTAAGTTTCCACTGATAGATGAAAGGAAAAAGAAATATAATATATATGTACAAACACAGGGGAATATTACTCAGTTTTAAATGAAAAGAAAATCCTGCCATTTGAAATAACATGCATAAATCTGGATGACACGATGCTAAGTGAAGCAAGCCAGACACAGAAAGAGAAATAATGCATAATCTCATATTTAAAATAATTGAATCTAAAAATGTATAATTAATAAAAACACAGAGTAGAATACTGATTATCACAGGCAGAGTGTAGCAGAAATGGGAAGATGTTGGTCAAAGTCTATAATAGTTTCAGTTATATAGGATAATAGGTTCTAGAGATCTAATGTACAGTATGATTACTATATTGTATTAATATATACTCATACACTTGAAATGTGCTAAGACACATCTTATATGCTCTTACTACATACATACACACATACACACACACACACACACACACACACACACAAAATGGTAACTGTGAAGAGATGGACATGTTAATTAACTTGACTATAGTATTCAGCCACCATGTGTATGTATGCCAAAACATATTGTATATATTTAATATATACATTTTTAATTTTTTACTAAAATTCTGGACATCATCATATAAAACAAACAATAAGATGCTGAAACCTAAAGAGAAGAAGAAAGACTGACTAGGGTCTCAGGACCTAAGGAATGACACTATGGTGAGTTCCTTGGATTTTCTCTTTGCCTCATATTTCTTAAGATTGGAGCAGAAGGATCTGGACTCCAATGGGCACAGACCAAAAAAAAAAAAAAAAAAAAAAGAGTTCCAGCACATAGCTTGGTCTCCTTAGCCAAAGGACTAGAAAAAGAAAAACCTAGTAAGACAGAAAACATTTAGACAATAACTACTCTGGCAGAAAGCCACAAAAAGAACTATAGCCCTATCCTACCCCTCATAACAGCTGAGACCAGATAGGGACTCTAGACTTTACCCTTGCCAGGCTGTAAGGAGATGTCTAACTTCTATACCACAGGGTGATGTTACAGAAGATAGAATAGAAAACTGAGAATTAATTTCATCCCTGTAGTTGGTAATAATACGTCCCCTCTTCCTGCAGTAAAAATGGAGACCACACAGGGAACCTGGATTTCACCCTGCCAGCAGAGTTGATATCAGAGAAGACTTAGTTTAGAGTCAGGACTTTCATCATCCCTCAGTGTTAAGGAGGCCACTCCCTGCCCTGTGGCATCAGTGAAGGTTATCTGGTGAATAGTCTTGAGGCATTCCTACCTCTCTTAGATGGGGATGTAACAGTGAAGGCCTAGTATGGAGCTGGAATTCCCACCTCTGCCCATTAGTGATAAAGACATTCTCTGCTAGGGTAACAACCTAGGCTTAGTAGGGAACTGGACTTGTACCGCCTACTAGAGTCCCCTGTTTCCTGCTGGAGTAGTGTTAGAGGAAGCTAGCCAAAACAGAAAGCTTAAATGGCATCCAGAGTCTCAGAACATATATAATCTAAATGTCCTGGTTCAACCAAAAATCAGTTATCTCAACTAGATCCAGGAAGATCTCAAACAGAATGATAAAGGACAATCAATAGATGCCAACACAGAGGTGATCGAAATATCAGAATTATCCGATGAAGAATCTAAAGCAGCCATCACACAATTGCTTCAGTGAGCAATTATGAATACAGTTGAATCAGATACAAAACTAGAAAATCTCAGCAAAAAACGGAAGATATAAATAAGAACCAAATGAAGACTTTTTTTTTTTTTTTTTTTTGAGATGGAGTCTCGCTCTGTCCCCCAGGTTGGAGTGCAGTGGCGTGATCTCAGCTCACTGCAAGCTCAGTCTCCCGGGTTCATGCCATTCTCCTGCCTCAGCCTCCCAAGTAGCTGGGACTAGAGGCGCCCACCACCAGGCCCAGCTAATTTTTTTGTAGAGACCGGGTTTCACCGTGTTAGCCAAGATGGTCTCGGCCTTCTTACCTCATGATCCGCCTGCTCTGGCCTCGCAAAGTGCTGGGATTACAGGCGTGAGCCACCGCACCCGGCCCAAATGAAGACTTTTATGGCTGGGTGCAGTGACTCACATCCGTAATCCCAGCACTTTGGGAGGCCAAAGTGGGCAGATCACTTGAGGAAGGAGTTCGAGACCAGCCTGGCCAACATGGTGAAACCTAGTCTCTACCAAAAATAAACAAATTAACCAGACATGGTGGCAGGAGCCTGTAGTTCCAGCTACTCAGGAGGCTGAGGCAGGACAATCACTGACTCAGGAGGTGGCGGTTGTAGTGAGCCCAGATGGCACCACTCCACTTCAGTCTGGACAGCAGAGCAAGACTCCATCTCAAAAAAAAAAAAAAAAAATTTGAGGTGAAAAATACAATAGCAAAAAAACAAAACAAACAAACAAAAACAAACAAACAAAAAACAAAACCAAAACCAAAAACCCACAAAACAAATTTAAAAAGCACCTCCATGGATAGTTTTAACAGAATTCTATCTACACCAGTGAAAATAACCTCTAGGAATGGAGGGGAAATAAAAATTCTCAGATGAAGGAAAACTAAGAGAAGCAGTCACCAGCTGACCTATCCTGAAAGAATGGCAAGGGCTGTCCTCCAAACATAAAGGAAATAATGAAAAAAGAAACCTTGGAATATCAGGAAAAGAAAGGATAGGAAGCAACAAATATGGGTAAATACAATAGCCTTTCCTTCTCTTGATTTTTAATCAGAGTTGAAGTAAAAATTATACCATTCTCTGATGTGGCTCTAAATGTATGAAGAACATGTTTAAGAAAATTATATTATGAGCAGGAGAAAGTAAAGGGACATACAGAGAGATAAGTTTTCTATATCTCATTTGAACTGGTAAACTGATGACATCTGTAGACTGTAATAAGATATACATCATATACCTACATACATTTGATATATACAATGTATATGTGTACACATATATGTAAACATACACGTATATTTTATATATGATGTAATACCTAGAATTGCCACTCAAAGAACCACACAGAGATACACTCAGAAACACTATAGGACTGAGTGCAGCGGCTCAAGCCTCTAATCCCAGCACTTAGGGAGGCAAAGGCAGAAGGATTGCTTAAGACTAGGAGTCTGAGACCAGCTTGGGCAACATAGTGAAACCTCATCTCCACAAAAAGAGAAAAAAAAAATCACTATAGATAAACCAAAATGGAATTCAAAAAAATGTTCAAGTGACCCACAGAAAGTCAGGAAAGGAAAACAGAAATGAAAAATAGGGATAACAAAAAGCAAATAATAAAATGGTAGACATAAGCCTAACATATTAATATTTACATAAATATAAATGGTCCTAATAAACTGATTTAAAGACAAAGATTGACAGAGTGGATCTAAAAATGTTACCCAATACTATAAGAAATTCACTTCAAATATAGTAATACAGACAGGTTGAAGGTAAAAGGATATAAAAAGATACATCGTGAAATCAAAAGTAAGCAAGTATGGCTATGTTAATATCAGATAAAGTGCACATCAGAGCAAATAAAATTAACCGAAACACAAAGGTACATTATATAATGATAAAAGGATCAATCAACCAAAAAACCATAGTAACACTAAATACAAAACACATCTCCAAAACATGTGAAATAAAACTTGTAGATATTATAGAAGAAACAGACAAATCTACAAGTACAGATGGAGACCGCAACACCCCTCTCTCAACAACGGATAAAATAACTGGACAGAAAATCAGCAAGTGTGTAGAAGAATTTAACATTCCATCAACGAAAGGGATCTAATTGACATTTATAAAACAATCCACCCCATAATAACAGAATACACATTCTTTTAAATTGCCCATAAAACATATACAAAATTAGACCATATACTGGGCCATTAAACCTCAGAAAATTTAAAATAACTGAAATCATTATAGTGTGTTGCCTGACCACAGGAGAATAAAACTAGAATTCATTAACAGAAAGATGACAGGAAACTCTTCAAACACTTAGAAACTCAAACCACACTTCTAAATAATATATGAATCAAAGAGGATGTCTCAAAGGAAATATAAAATATTTAACTTGCATAAAAATAAAAATACAACATACCAAAATGTGTGGCACATAGATGAAGTAGTGCTGAGAGTTAAATTTGCAGCTCTAAATGCAGCAGCCTCCAGTCTTTTCTGCATCAAGGACTGAGTTCGTTGAAGACAATTTTTTCCATGGACTGAGGGTGGGGGATGGTTTTGGGATGATTCAAAATTCAAGAGCATTCCATTTATTGTGCACTTTATTTCTTTTATTATTACATTGTAATATATAATGAAATAATTATATAACTCACCATAACGTAGAACCAGTGGGAGTCCTAAACTTGTCTTCCTGCAACTAGACGATCCCATGTGGGTGTGATCGAAGACAGTGACACCCGAAGTGTGTTGCTTATGTCCAGTCTACTCAGTAATCTTGTTTTGGTTGCTGTCACTGCAGAAAACCCTGCTGCCCAAAGACGGGATGCTGGAAATGGAAGCAGGCTTTTCAGTGCTTTTGTGGCCATCTCAGGATATTTCACTTTGACTGTAATCCAGAACCTATGGAGATTTGAAGTAGTCTCAAGCATACTTTTAAGGCCATCGTCATTTGCATTGTCAAACAGTTTATCCTCTTCTAGCATGGACACCGTCAATTCACCTGGCTTATTCACAGATGGGTCACGGATCCATTCCTTCCCAGTCTGGGGGTCTTTTGTGGTGGGGAGCAATGGTGGTGCAAGAAGGCCCTGGCTCCATCACTTTCAAAATCTGGGCTAATGTTTACAACATGTCAGAAATCCCAAGGCTCGCTCATTGCCCCCAGAATTCCAGTTTGACTTTGAATGTACCCACTTTATCTACCAAAATGAACACAGTTGTCATTCTCCCCTGAAGTGACAGATTGAGTTTGTTTAGCAGGTTGAATATATCACACAAGGAAGCAAGTTTTGAGACTTATTCTGTGTCACTGAAATGTGCTGCTAGTGGTAACTGTTTTTCTAAAAGAAATCTCTGGAATGGCTTTCATAATTTAAAAACTCTGGCCAGTGATCTACCTTTAGAAAGCCATCTCACGTCTGTGCATAAGAGAACACCTGTGTGTGCTCTGCGTCCATCTCCTCACAGAGCTGTGTGAACAGATGTGAGTTAAGGGCATGTACTTTAATGTGGTTGATAATTTTAATCACATCCTGCAAAACATTTTTAAGTTCAGTGACATTTTTCAGCTAGCCAGCATTTCTGTATGGCTGACACAGTGCATAGATTCACATTCAGAAGTGACCTCTTTGACCCGAGTAGTGAAATCAGAAAGCTGTCCGGTCATGGCAGCCACTCCATCTGTGCATATACTGATACAAAATGACCAATTCAGTTTTCCTGATATGTAATCATTCAAAGACTTGAATAGTTCTGCAGCTGTGGTGTTTGTCTGTAACAAAAGTGCACATAACATCCTCATGCGCATCCACCTGAAAATGTATAACACAAAAACGATCGTTTTTTGCCTTTTTGTCAACATCGGTAGACCCGTCAACCTGGATTGTGTATCATGGTGATTCATTAATCCTCTCTAACAATTGTGCCTCAATATCCTCTGCTATTTCATTAATTCATCTAGTTACAGTGCCAGCCAAAAGAGGAACACGTGTCCCCTTTTGTACTACAGCCTCTTCTAAAATTTCTTTTCTTTTCTTTTCTTTTTTTTTTGAGACAGAGTCTCGCTCTGTTGCCCAGGCTGGAGTGCAGTGGCAAGATCTCAGCTCACTGCAACCTCCGCCATCTGGGTTCCAGCAATTCTCCTGCCTCAGCCTCCCAAGTAGCTGGGACCACAGGTGCCCGCCACCATGCCCAGCTAATTTTTTGTATTTTTAGTAAAGACGGGGTTTCATGTGTTAGCCAGGATGGTCTTGATCTCCTGACCTCGTGATCCGCCCGCCTCGGCCTCCCAAGTTGCTGAGATTATAGGCGTGAGCCACCGTGCCCGGTCATCCTCTCTTCTAAAATTTCATGACAAATGTCCTTAGCAGCAGGCAGGATCAACTCTTCACCATTAGTAAAGGGCTTCTTGGTGTTAGCAAAGAGATTAGCCACTAAGAATGTTGCTGTCAGTGCAGACACATTTGATGAAGTGGTGGCCTTCAATAATTGCATCTGTTATTCCTGTTCACATTTTTTTTTTATTTTGAAAAACTCCAAAGGCTGGTCTTTTAATGCAGGGTGCCTAGTCTCCATGTGGTGAAGCAGTTTTGCAGGTTTTATGGCTTTGTTGGATGGCTAGTCACCATATATTATACAAAGCGGGTTTGAAGAATGTGAATCACCTGTTGCAATGAACCTGAACTTTAAGTAGGACTATTGGTATTTTCTTTTAAACGCAGCTTTCTTTTTGTTGGCGGTCTCAGAGTCTTCTGCTGTCTCACCATTGGGTCTTTCCCCCTTTTCAAAGAAGCTCTCCAGTGATGTTCGCTTTTTACTCGTTTTGGCTAGGGTTAGCTTGTTGGGTTACCAAAACTGTGACTGAGATAAGTATGCAGTGAGGAAAAGAGGCACAGATGAAAGCGGTAAATACAATAATCTATGGGCCACATGTGAACTAAAATAAGTGTTGGATTCTGATTTCAGGCCTGCCACCAGATGTAACCATACAATGGAAGTAGGTCAACTCACTTCACTTGCTACTATAAAGCCTGCCACTGGAAGCAGCTTAATGGTCACTTGCCACTTGCTGATAGGGTTTTGAAATGAATCTGCAGGCAATTGATTTATTATGGTCTCTGTGCAGTCGAACCTCTCTGCTAATGTTAATCTGTATTTGCAGCTGCTCCCCAGCACTAGCATCACCACCTCAGCTCCACCTCAGATCTTCAGGGATTAGACTGTCATAAGGAGCACACAATCTAGATCCTTCACATACACAGTTTACAGCAGGGTTTGTGCTCCTATGAGAAACTAATGCCACCACTGATCTAACAGGAGGCAAAGCTCAGGTGATAATGCAAGCAATGAGAAACAGTTGTAAATAGAGATGGAGCTTCACTCTCTTGCCTGCACCTCACCTCCTGTTATGTGGCCTGGTTCCTAACAGAAATTGTGAGGAATTGAACTCAGTGTTGTCCTGTTAGAGCAGAAAGAAAAACCAGGCCAAACTCAGCTGATGCTCGCCCATGGAGAAACATTTAAAACAGCCATAGTCAGAAGGGAATCTCATAGTGGTTCGAACTTGAGTGCCTGCAAACCTAGCCACCAAGGGCTACAGCACTTTGTGTCTCCAAGTAAACTTGAAAGGCAGTCTAGCCCACAAGGACTGAAACTCTTAGGCAAGCCCTAGGGCTGAAATAGGTCCAGAGACAGTGGACTGTAGGGGTGGAGCTTGTGACCTGCTGAGATGCTGGCTGGGGCAGCCAAGAGAGTGCTGTCATCACCCCTCCCCTAACCCCAGACTACAGAGTTTGTGGCTCCAAAAGAGACCTCCTGGGGAGTACTTTGGCATCTAGGATACCAGCTCAGTCACAGCAGGATGGGGCACTGAAATTTTTTGCAATCTCCCCATCTGACAAATGTCTAATATCCAGAATCTACAAGGAACTTAAATTTACGAGAAAAAAAACAAACAACCCCATCAAAAACTGGGCCAAGGATATAGACACAGGAAGTGGAACACCACACACCAGCGCCTATCAGGGGGTGAGGGTCAAGGGGAGAAAGAGCATTAGGACAAATACCTAATGCATGTGGTGCTTAAAACCTAGATGATGGGTTGATAGGTGCAGCAAACCACCATGTCACATGCATACCTAGGTAACAAACCTGCATGTTCTACACATGTATCCCAGAACTTAAATAAAAATAAATAAATAAATTTTAAAAACTAGTAAAGCAAGAGCAAAGCAAATTCAAAATTAGGGAAAGAAAAGAAACAATAAGTATCAGAGCAGAAATAAATAACATTGAAATTAAAAAAATATAAAAAGTCAATGAAACAAAAAAATTTTTTTTGAAAAGTTAAACAAAGTGGACAAATCTTTAGCCAGACTAACTAAGAAATAAAGAGAGAAGGTCTAAATCAATAAAATCAGAAATGGAAAGGAAGACATTACAACTGATACTACAGAAATTAAAAGGATTATCAGTGGCTACTATGAGCAACTACAGGCCAATAAATTGGAAAACCTAGAAGAAATTAACAAATTCCCAGAAACATACAAACTACCAAAATTAAACCATGAAGAAATCTGAAACCTGAACAAATCAATAGTGAGTACTGAGATTGGAGCCATAATAAAAAGTCTCCCAGTAAAGAAAAGCCTGAGACCTGATGGTTTCCATGCTGAATTCTAATAGACATTTAAAGAACAAATACCAGTCCTACTCAAACTTTTCTGAAAAATAGGGGAGAAGGGAATACTTCCAAATTTATTCTATGAGACCAGTATTACCCTGATACCAAAACCAGAGAACATCAAAAAAAAAGAAAACTACAGGCCAATATCCCTGATGAATTCTGATGTAAAAATACTCGACAAAATGCTAGCAAACCAAATTCAACAATACATTAGAAAGATCATTCATCATAACCAAGTGGGAGTTATTCCAGAGATGGAAGAATGGCTCAATATATGCAAATCAACGTGATACATCATATCAACAAAATGAAAGATAAAAAGCATATCATTATGTCAATTGATGCTGAAAAAACATTTGATAAAATTTAATGTCCCTTCATAATAAAAACTTTGAAAATATACCTTAACAAAATAAAAGCCATACGTGACAGACCCATATCTAGTATCATACTAAACGGGGAAAAACTGAAAGCCTTTTCTCTGAGATCTGGAACATGCCAAGGATGCCAGCTTTCACTATGTTATTCTATGTAAGTCCTGGAAATCCTAGCTAGAGCAATCAGACAAGAGAAAAAAATAAAGGGCATAAGAATTGGAAAGGAATAAGTAAAAGTAGCCTTGTTTGCAGATGATATAATGTTATATTTAAAAAAACCTAAACACTCCACATAAAAACTATTAGAACTCATAAGCAAATGCAGTATAGTTTCAGGATACAAAGTCAACATACAAAAACCAGTAGTATTTCTCTATTTCAAGTAAACAATCTTAAAAAGAAATCAAGAAAGTAATTCCATTTTCAGTAGCTAAAAATAACATATCAGGAATTAACTTAACCAAGGAAGTGAAAGATCTCTATAATGAAAACTATAAAACATTGATGAAAGAAATCAAAGAGGAGGGGACACCAAAAAATAGAAAAATAATTTATGTTCATGGATTGAAAGAATCAATATTGTTAAAATATCCATACTACCAAAAGCAATCTACAGATTCAATGCAATCCCTATCAAAATACCAATGACATTCTTTACAGAAATATTTTAAAAATCCTAAAATTTATATCAAAACACAAAAGACCTAGAATACCCAAAGCTATCCTAAGAAAAAAGAACCAAATTGGAGGAATCACATTATGTTACTTCAAATTATACTACAGAGCTATAATAACCAAAAGAGCACTGTACTGGCATAAAAACAGACACATAGACCAATGGAACAGAATAGAGAACCCAGAAAAAAATGCATAAGCCTACAGTGAACTCATTTTTGACAAAGGTGTCAAGAGCACACACTGAGGAAAAGACAGTCTCTTCAATAAATGGTGCTGGGAAAACTGGATATCCATATTCAGAAGAATGAACTAGACTCTACCTATCGTCATATGCAAAAATCAAGTCAAAATGGATTAAAGACTTATATTTAAGACCTCAAACTGAAACTACCACAGGAAAACATTGGGAAAAATCTCCAGGACATTGGTCTGGGCAAAGATTTCTTGAACAACACCGTATAAGTATAGGCAGCCAAAGCAAAAATTGACAAATAGAATTACATCAAATTAAAAAGCTTCTGCACAGCAAATGATATAGTCAACAAAGTGAAGAAACAATCCACAGAATGGGAGAAAATATTTGCAAACTACCCATTTGACGAGGGATTAATAACCAGAATATTTAAGGAGCTCAAAGAACTCTATAGAAAAGAAAATCTAATAATCCGATCAAAAAGATAGGCAAAAAGTTTTAATAGACATTTCTCAAGAGAAGATATTCAAATGGCAAACAGGCAAATGAAAAGGTGCTCAACATCACTGATCATCAGAGAAATGCAAATGAAAACTACAATGAGATATCATCTCACCCCAGCTAAAATGACTTTTATCCAAAGACAGGCAATAACAAATGCTGGCAAAGATGTGGAGAAAAGAGTACTCTTGTACACTATTCATGAGAACATAAATTAGTACATCCACTGTGGAGAACAGTATGGAAGTTCCTCAAAAACTTAAAAATTGGGCTACCATATGATCCATCAATCCCACTGCTAGGTTTATATGGAAAAGAAAGGAAACCAGTACATTGAAGAGATATCGGCACTCCTGTGTTTGTTGTGGCACTGTTTATTTATAATAGCTATGATCTGGAAGTAATCTAAGTGTCCATCAACAGATGAATGGATAAAGAAAATGTGGTACATACACACAATAGAGATTCAGCCATAAACAAAAAATGAGATCCAGTTGTTTGCAACATCATGAATGGAACTGGAGATTATTATGTTAAGTGGAAAAAGTCAGGCACAGAAAGACAAATATCACATGCTCTCACTAATTTGGGGAATCTAGAAATTAAATCAATTGAACTTATGGACATAGAGAGTAGAAGGATGTTTATCAGAGGCTGAGAAGGGTAGTGGGAGGGTTGGGAGGAGGTGGGGATGGTTAACAGGTACAAAAAAATAGAAAGAATGAATAAGCCCTACTATTTGATAGCACAACAGGGTGACTATAGCCAATAATAACTAAATTGGGTAATTTAAAGTAACTTAAAGAGTATATTTGAATTGTTTGTAACACAAAGGATAAATGCTTGAGGGGATGAATACCCCATTCTCCACGATGCGCTTATTTCACATTGCATGCCTGTATCAAAACATGTCATATGTCCCATATATATACACACACACCTACTCTGTACCCACAAAAAGGTTTTTAAAAACTTTCAATTTAGACCAAAGACAAGAAAAGAGGAACAAGTCTCAAATGAATAAGCTAAACACTTCCACCTAAAGAGAAAATGATGATCAACCTAAACCCAAAGCAAGGTAAAGAAAGGAAAAAAGATAAAAATCAGAAAACAATGACATCAAAACCGGAAAAATAAGAGAGAAAATTAATAAAGCAAATATCTGGTTCTTTGAAAAGATCAATAAAATTGACAAAGCTTTAAGGAAGACTAAGAAAGAAAAAAATAGAAGGCATAAATTACCAATATCAGGAATGAAACAGAGGATACCATTACTATGCTTTCAGACAACAAAAGGATTATGAATATTATGAACAACTCTATCCACATAAATTTAATAACATAGATAAAATTGTTTAATTCCTTAAATTACAGAAACTAGCACTCCTCATCTAATATGAAATAGATTATTCGAATAGCCATAACTAATGAGAAAATTAAGTTCATAATTTTAAAACTTTCCCCCAAAAAATCTCCTGTGGTCAAGATTGTTTTACCAGAGAATTTTACCAAAGATTTAAAGGAAAATGAATTCTGATTCTATACAATCTTTTCCAGAAAATAGAAGCAGTTTCATTTTTTGAAACTTGTATTACCCTGAAACCAAAACCATGCAAACTGAATATAAAACAAAAGAGAGGGGCGGGGGAAGAGGGAGACAAAAGGAGGGAGGGAGAGAAGAAAGAAAACTATAGACTGATGTTCCTCATAAACATAGATGCAAAATCATTAACCAAATATTAGCATACAGAATTCAACAATATATAGAAAGAATCATATACTGTAGCCAAATATAATTTATTTCAGAGATGCAAACCTGGCTCAATATATGGAAAACAATAAATACAATCCAGCATGTAAAAAAGCTAAAGAAGTAATTTATAATCATATCAATTCATGAAGAAAAATCACTTAATAAAATTCAACACCTGTTCAGGATTTGAAAAAAAAAAACTCACAAAAATAGAAATAGAAACTTTCTCACCTTGATAAAGTGCATCTACCACAAAACCTACAGTTAACATTGCAATTAATGAGAGAAGATTAAATGCTTTTCTCTTACTATGGGAACAAAATAAAGATGTCAACTCACAACACTCTTGTTCAACATCGTTCTGAAAGTTCTATCCAGCGCAATAAATCAAGAAAAGGAAATGAAAAGTATACAGATCAGAAAGGAAGAAATAAAACTCTCTCTTTAAAAATGACATGACCATGTATTTAGAAAAAATAGATAAAAACTATAAAAACTTATAAACTAATGAGTTCAGCAGCATTGTAGGGTACACAAAAAACATAAGAAAATCAATTGTATTTCTACATACCAGCAATGAAAATATGAATATGCCAAAATTAAAAATACAATGTAATTTACAGTATCTAAAAATGATATTCTTAGGTATCAATCTAACAAAATATGGACAAGATATGAATGCTAAAAATGAAAACAACACTAATGCAATAAATCAAAGAAAGACCTAAATAAATGGAGAGACATACCAATAGCTAAAGCAATTTTGATAAAGAAGAATAAAGTGGGATAAATCAGTCTACCTAATGCAAGACTTAGTATATAACATGAGACAAAACTGTATAATATCAGTAAAAGGACCGACATGTAGATTAAATAAACAAAATAGACAACCCAGAAATAAATTCAATTCATTTCTGACAAAAGTCCAAAAGCAAATTTATGGACAGCCTGTTCAACAAATCATGATGAAACAATTGGACATTCTTAAGGGAAAAAAAAGAACCATGGTCTAAACCTCACACGTTACATAAAACTTAAGTCAAAATGGATCACAGACTTAAATATAAAATATAAAATTACTAAAAAACAACAGAGAAGAAAATCATTGTTATCTAGGCCTAAACAAAAAATTATTAGGCTTAACACCATAAGCATGTTCCATAAAAGGAAAACTTTTTAAATTGGACTGCATTGAAATTGAAAACTTTTACTCTACAAAAGATCCCATTCCTCTTAGAGAAAGAGTGGGAGAAAGTATTTGCATACCACAAATCTGAACAAAAAGCTAGTATCTAGAACATATAAAGAATTCTCAAAGCTCAGCAGTAAAATGAAGAAACAATCCAACTAGAAACTGGGCAAAAAACATAAAGAGACATTTCAATGAAAAGGATATACAGCTGACAAAGTAATTGAACAATGTCATTAGCCATTAAGAAAATGCATATTAAAGCCACAGTGAGATATTACTACACACCAAATGGAATGTCTAAAATAAAAAATAGCATCAACACCACATGCTAGTAAGGATGCAGAGAAACTGGATCGCTCATACGCTGCTGCTAGAAATGTAAAATGGTATCACTCCCCTGGAAAACACTTTTTGATGGTTTCTTAAAAAACAAAATCTGCAGCCCGGTGCAGTGACTCATGCTTGTAATCCCAGCATTTTGGGAGGCCAAGGCAGGTGGATTACCTGAGGTCAGGAGTTCCAGACCAGCTTGACCAACATGGAGAAACTCCATCTCTACTAAAAATACAAAATTGGCCAAACACGATGGTGCATACCTGTAATTCCAGTCACTCGGGAGGCTGAGGCAGGAGAATTGCTTGAACCTGGGAGGTGGAGGTTGCAGTGAGCCAAGATTGCGCCACTGCACTCCAGGATGGGCAACAAGAGCGAAATTCCATCTCAAAAAAAGAAAATCTGCAACTCTTATATGACCCAATATTTGTATTACTAAGCATTTATCATAGAGAAATAAAAATTTACATTCACAGGGAATTTGCATGTAAATAAATATAGCAGTTTTACTCACAGTAGCCCCAAACTGGAAAGAATCCAGATATCCTTTAGTGGAAAAATGATTACACATATGTGGTACATCCATACCATGGAATGCTACTGCTCAGCACTAAAAGGTTATAAACAATAGATACATGCCTCAACATGAATGAATTTCTAAAAATTTCATGCTTTGAAAAAAGCCAACACTGAAAGGTTATAAACTGTATGAATCAAAACTTCAGAAGTGTAAGTCTCCTTTTCTTCTTTGTTTATACTGTCCAGCGGTATGAAAGGCAGCTACCTCATTCTCTCTTCCTTGAAGATCCTATGCCCAACAAACCTTTTAATTTTAGTGATATCTTGGTCTCCCCCCTGGCCCTCAGTGAACACTTTTTTTTTCCTGGTGACCGTATGCAGTCATTTAATCATTTCATCATGAGAAAATATTTATTTGAATGTGGCTTCCAGAATCCTATTCTTTAATGTAAAGAATTTTAAAATTATCTTCAGCCCCAACTAAACTCAACAGTCAATCCCAGACCAATGCTGCTATCTATCCTCTACCATGCGTCTTAGGGTATATGGCCTTTAAGACATTCTTGCATCCTATACAGTAGATGTCTCTGTCTGGAAGGATGCCTGGTTATATACAATAAAGTCCACTTCTGCCTAAGGAAGGCTGTCTTAAGAGGAGACCCAGTAACTTCTAGAATTGATGGGAAGCTAAAGAACTAAGCTTAGAGAATGAATTGAGATGAGAGAGACCAGACAAAAGGAAATGTAGTCCAGGTGGTTTCCTCTACAGGGACCATCTGGTCAGGGTATCTCTGCCAGCAGCATCATCAATAGACATCAACATAATTGCTGTAGGATTCTTGATGCTACCATGCTACCATAAATAATATCTCAGCTGCCACTATATAGGACAGGAACACCTTTTCAGGGATCTAAATTGCAAACAAGAACATCCAGTTGGCTTCAGTGTGACCAAGTCATGAGTTTTTAAGGTTTATTTGACTTCTCCCTAATAATTATGCTATCTTACCTCCTGTGCATGATGAGTAGTATCTCAGTAAATTAATGTCCGGATAGAGGTAAGAGATAATGAATGGGTGAGATGGAATTGTTTGATTAAAAGGGGTGGATTAAAATTATCTATTATTACGCTTTTTAAATTTGCTACTATGCATTGATTGACAGAAGTGATGGAAATCTCAGCCCAAACTGATGCATTTCACATGAAATGTATTGGATTACCTAATGGAAAAAGTTCAGGAATCAATCTGAGTTTAACTACGAATTAATCAAGAGATCAATGGCTAGGGCTTGTTTTTTCTCTATTTTTCAAAACCCATTCCTGCATAAATGATTCAGGTTCCTTCTCAGATGCCACATGGTGACAAGAGGGATGCTGCTGCTCTGGGACCCTCACCTTCTCAGCTTCAAGCCAAGTGGTAAGAGGAAGAGCATCTTGCCTAGGAGTCCAGTAAAGCCTTCAGTGTTTCTCTTTATCTTTGCCTGGAGCCCATGGCCAAACCTTGACCTGTCACCATGGCCAGTGTAACATTCTGCTTTGAATGGTCAGGCTAGTCCCACTCCTAACTCTTAGTGGGGGCCAGAGCAAGATTACAGATGGAGACCTAGATACCATATGTTGAAATATTTTAAAGTTATAAAACAAATTATCTAAGTCAAATATGCTCTGTTCTCTTACCTTGGCAATATATCTTCATAATAACATTTTGCATTTGGAATTCCCAGACTACTGGGGTCTTGCTCTGGAATGCAGCATCACAGGGGAAGGTAGCACAAAGCCTGACTCATTCTCTTTCCTTCCCTGGCTCTGCTCTACAGCAGAAGGGGCCTCACATGCACACATGTCGACACCCCTGACTACACAACCATGTTTGGTCCACACAACCACAGAAAACCACCTCTTGCCCACTCCTGAGCCAAATGTAAGCATAAGCATGCTAGCTGAAGAATCTGCCTTCAGACGGTGGAAGAGACTACCACGTCGCTTATAAGGAGGTGAGGATGTCTAGGTAGGTAATTTTGGAAGCCTAGACACCTAGATCTAGAACATTTACTATAACACGAAGTGAGGGCTACAGTTGGGCACAGCAGCTTGGCCCAGTGGGCGCTCTACGCTATGGAAACGAATATGATGGAAGAAGGGCAAAGCAAGGCCCTCTGAGCATAGGGCGCAGGGCAGGACCTTCTTGCCCAGATCTAATGGCAGTATTGAGCAAAGTGCAAGCTGCTCGTCCTCCCCTGTAGCCAGGGATGGAATCAATGCCATCAGAAGCACAGGGCCTGAGAGTCTATGAATGTGGATGTAGGAGTCCAGTATCTCAGAAAGGTATTGAAAGCAGATTTTGGAAGTAAGGCAAATGGATATTGAGTGGCTAAGCAGCAGCAAATATTAACATTTGACATCCAATATGCTTTAAAATTAGAAATTTTAAAAAATCTCTTCTGCACGATCTGGGCAGGGCTGTCTCCATTCTCCCGCATGGGTCCCTTCCCCTCCAGTTTATGTGATTTCTTTTACTTCATTGAACTTTTGTTTCTCTCTCTCTCTCTCTGTTCTTTTCTTGTGTTAGCTTTCTTTCACTGCTCTATCTTCACAAAGGCTTTTCCCTCTTCCAAGCCCACTTGTGCCTCTCTTTCCCTTTTCCTTTATTTCAATAAATATTAATCATCCTTTAGCTTTTAACAGAAAAAGTAGTTGTTTTTAGGATGCCTTTCATGACTCACCAAGACAGGGTTAGGTCTCCTGGATTTGCAATCTCACAAGAGGCTGTGGTGTCATTGAAAGTCAAAGCATTTGTACAAGAATGTATTCTGGCAAATTCCAATTCCATGGACCATCATCTTTCACTCTTATCACAACTTTATGAAGTGCTTGGTATTATTACTGTTTGGAAAATGAAGACATGAAGTCCTCAAGTCTTCAGGGATTTGTCCTAGGCTACAGTGGGTAGCAATGGTAGGTGCCCATTTTCTGATTCTAAGTACCCTGAACTTCTGCTTATTCTTTGCAGGTCTGCTGTGCTGGGGCCTTTATGACAGTAGAGAAATCACATGCTGATGCTTTCAGTAATTCCAAACACTTAATTCTGAAAATCCACACAGGAGCTAGCTTAAGCTGCCAAGAAAAAACATTCAATTAGTGTTCTGTTTGAGGTTGCTTTTTGCTATACTACCTTAGTCCCTGAAGATTCTGACTTTGGTTTATCAACTGAAATTCAGCGAACTCTCTGGGGCTCACTCAAACATGGTAATAATTAGTCCAAGAATGACAATTCTATTATAACTTGACGTTAATCTTGTGAGATGTTCAGACACCTTCCAACATTCAGTTTGTAGCTTTATCTAAAGACAGGGCCAATTGTGAGAGAGAGGGAGAGGACCCTCTATGGAAGCAGGTGTAGAAAAGGAAAATTGTGATCTAGCACCATTCACCATTGCCTTATTTGTGCGTAACACTTAAGGGTTTACAGAATATATTTGTCATGTATAACTTTATGCTGACATATAAAATCTAGCCAAAGCAATTTTAAGGGAGAGTGGATGATTCTTATCATGCTTGGTGTGCTCTGTTTCAAGACTATTGGAAATTACAAATAAAACCCACCTAATAGTCTATGATAAACCATCTTCCCAGAATTTAGCCAAAGTAATTTTAAGGGAGAGTGGGTGATTCTTATCATGCTTGGTGTGCTCTATGTTTCAAGACTATTGGAAATTACAAATAAAACCCACCTAACAGTCTATGATAAACCATCTTCCCAGTTTGGAATGAGGGATTTCAGGGACATAGGCCTTTCAACTGCTAAACCTGAAAAAGTCCCAGATAAAAAGAGATGAGTTGCACACTCCCTAATAAAAATACCCAGGCACATAATAGAGGTGGGCAAATGACCTAGTGACTATTTTTGCAAATAAAATTTTGTTGCAACACAGCTATGCCAATTTACATATAGTGCTTATGGGTGATTTCTTGTTATCCTGGCAGCTTGAGTAGTTGTGAGGGAGGCTATGACCTGGAAAGTTGAACATATTTACTATCTGCCCCCTTATAAAAAAGTTTGCACATCTGATCTATACTTTAGCTGAAGATCTTGAAGACAAGCTGTGCAAAGATAGCTAAAAGATTCACCAATGGGGACGAAACCCACATTCTGCACTAAGACCCATACATATTTTATTACATCATTGACAGCCATAAAATGGTTTTATATAGTGAAGTTGTGATATGGATATCCATTTACTCCTAAATAAGAAGACAATAATAACTTTTAACAAGAAAGACCAAGAGAATAGCTGCTGTCTAAAATTAACATCCTATATAAATTCTCCTTTTTATCTATGTTCTCTTTGCCCTGGGATTTAGCTGTTTAATATTAGGACGGTTTGTAGAGCTGTAGAAACTGTCAATGCTTGAAATTTTTTTTAAGTGTCAAGTTTGTTACATATTTCCAGAGATGACTGCTTTCCCTATCTGTTTCTGCTATGATACTGGTTGCCTGTTTTATATCAAAATGGACTCTACAATTGGATCTTGGGTACCCCAGAATTGAACATCTGTTCAATGCAGATAATAGTAGTACTTACTTCACAGGTTACTATAATAGGTTAAAAGACTTAACATAGGAAAAGTACTAAGCATCAGAGTGTTCATCGTAAACATTCAATATATTTAACCTGCTATGATTAACGTCAACGTTATCAATAACTCCTGGAATCATGACTTGGCTGATTATTCTGGACTTTTGCTTCCAGTTTGGTGATCAAGCTAAAATGTGTAACCTACTGAGCAGAGACATGAATGTGGTGATAATTCCTGTCCTCACAAGTTTTTTTTTGAGCAGCATTTGATGGAAGATATGTACATTTAATCTCCTGGGACCCACCCAATGGGCTACACTTACATATGGGTTCCAGGTAGCATACCATTTCATTCATCTCAACAGTTCAGTGAGAAAGGCAGAGCTGGTGATTGTACTCTGACTTCACTTAGTAGCACAGTCACCCAGGGAGGTAAGTTACCACCAGAGGTCACATAGTCAATGATGTGAGCATCCAAGTCAGCCTCTTCTTCTTCTTCTTTTTTTTTTTTTGCTAAGTCCACAGCTTTCTTAGCTCTACTGTATTTCCTTGTGTGTCTTTTGGGATAATCCCCAGTACAGTCATAAAACAAAAAGTGTTATGTAATATTGAATGTTGAAATATTACCCAATTTCTCCATATGAAGGGCAAAATTATTTATTGACCAAAAAATAAAGATAAAATTAAATTCATTCACATAGAACCTGCTGGACCTTAGAACACTATGACTCTGACATTGTTCTCTCAAAACCTCTGAAACCTCATACAGATGAGAGGACATTTTAAGGTAAACACAAGCCTTAGGATATGGGGTGAGGGAAGCCCTTAAGAATCCTACCACAGATACTGACTTAGTCCTGAAACACTTCTTTAAGGTGAATATTTAACTGACAGAATAGTTCTTTTTTTCTCAGATGCCTCTTGTGACACCTGTTTTGACTCAGAAAATTTATTTTGAAAGGTCACAGAATTTTGAGTAAAAGGGAACTTTGGGGGTAATTTTGAACAATCCTGTTTTATTTTCAGTGGTGACTGAGGCTCAGTAAAGCTAAGCAATGTGCTCAATGTTGCACCACAAGGAAGCAGAAGTACATTGATGGGACCCAGACCCCTTGACTCTTGGTTGAGTGTTCTTCCTTCTGTGAGCCTTACCCTTTACATCCTGTGTCATATTTTGCTACTGGCTGCCAATGACCTTCAAAGTATAGCTTTCTCAGAGAGCTTTGAGCCTGGGACATTCAGTACATGTTACATGCAGATAAATCAAATGTCAGACCCACCTTTTTGGCCTGCCTAGTCCTTGTCTTTTTTGAGATACAAGTTCTAGATTCCATCCTGACTTCCTTATATTTTTTCCTTTCTTCTGTGACTTGGTTTCTCTTACTATAGAGTGAGACTAATAAAGTTTGCCTTTATCTGCACTCAAAAAAGTATTTAATGCAAGATCACTTGCATGAAAGAAAATCAATATATGGTACAGATTAAATGGTAAAGGAACAAAAGCTCACGGAAGGAACACAAAAGCACCTTTTCTTCTGCCAACCAGCAGCGCTAACTGAGAGCAGCAGACAGTTCTGTATGATATGCTGTAAATAAGTCCGAGGCACAGACTAGTGAAAATCCCAGAGTGAATCTGTGCACAATGGAGACAGAGCTGATGATAGAAAATAGAAAAATGGGCTATGTGCAGAGCAGTCACTTCTTGTGGCATTGCATAAGGCTCAATCATTTAGCTATATGAACTTGAGTTTGAATCTGGTCTCCAACTCCTGTGAACTTGTTGATGTTGGTCAAGTTGCAAAACTTCTTTGAACCTCAGTTTATTTTCAACAAAAAATGAAAACTAATATTTACTTCAAAGAATTGTGGTGGAGGTTGTAAATAGTTCCTAGTGCTGAGCATGAGATGTGAAGAAATGTTAACTATTATTATGACTATTATTATTATTATTATTATCACGACTACTGCCATCTTTATCGTCATCATCCTGGTCTAAGGTATCACCCTTTATCCTACCTGAAAAGGATCGGTAATCAATGAAAACCCTCCACTCCTTATTTCTGCAAACAATTCACATTCTATCATCTATTTGTTTGTAAACATGGTTCCATGTTCCTTTATCCAAAATCACAGGTTAGATGTGTTTTGAAATTCAGAATTTGGGATTTTAGAGAGGACATACAAATGTGCTGTGCAGCACATGCTACACAGTAATCCCAGCATGTTTTGGAGCAACAGCCTATAATCAGTTACATGCAGTTTTGTGTCCAGGGTCCCCAAGACCACTTCCAGATCTGGTGATTTGTTAGGAAGACCCATGAGACTCAGCATATATTCATATTTTTGCTATGATTTATTATCACAAAAGGACACAATGAAAAATCAGCAAAGGGAAACAGGTTAACGCAGTGAAATCCAGAGGAAAGCAGCAATAAGATTCCAAGAGCCCTCTCCCTCAGGAGTCACGCAGGATGCGCTCAATTTCTCTGGCAACAAGTTGTTGCAAGCCATGTGAAGTGTTGCCCACCAGAAAAGGTCATCAGGGACTCAGTACTCTGTGTTTTTTGGGGGGACTAGGCGTATAAATACACTCTGCCTAGCACTTACCAAAACTCCAGACTCCCAGAAGAAAAATAATTTTTCAGCATAAGCCACATTGTTTGGATGAACTGTTTAGGGACAGTGAGTTACTCTTATATCTTAAGAAATGGTCACGACCCTCCTAAAATCCAAGTTCCCCAACGCCAGTCAAGGGCCAATCATGTAAGCAGGCCTTTCTAACAGTAACAGTTTCAGGCCTGTTAGGTTAATTTTTGACACAACCTTCTATAGAGAAATAGTGAATAACTAACTATACTGAGAGATATAAATGAAGACTAGAACTTGCCTCACGACATGTTAGGTCAGGCTTTGCCACCAAACTAACTCAGATTGTGTCAATTATCCCTGTAAACTGTGTCATCAAATTCTTATGTTTTTTTCAGAGCTTGTTGTATTTCTGAATTGCAATTAAGGAATTACAGTTCTATTCTGTTTTCTCTTTCTTCTCTTGCTTCCTTTATTTTCTTCCTTCCTTTACCTTTGTTCAGTTTTATTCTTAAAATACAGAACAATAGCACAAAAATTAGGAGGTGAGAAATAGAAAATTATTACAAAACTTCTATACCTATATAAAGTGATATAATATCACTTGAAGGTAGACTGTATTAAGTTCAAGACACATTCTATAAAATGACTGAAATAAAAAAAGTATAACTAATTAATGAAAAGAAGACAAAATGAAATCATAAAAAAATGATTTTTTTTATGATTGGCTGAGAGCAGTGGCTCACGCTTGTAATCCCAGCACTTTGGGAGGCTTAGATGGATGGATCACAAGGTCAGGAGTTCGAGACCAGCCTGGTCAATATGGTGAAACCCTGTTTCTACTAAAAACATAAAAATTAGACGGGCATGGTGGCAGGCACGTGTAGTCTCAGCTACTCGGGACGCTGAGGCAGGAGAATTGCTTGAACTTGGGAGGCAGAGGTTGCGGTGAGCCAAGATTGTGCCACTGCACTCCAGCCTGGGTGACAGAGCGAGACTCCGTCTCAAAAATACACACACACACACACACACACACACACACACACACTCAACTAATTCCAAAGAAGGTAGAAAAAGAAGAAACGGAAACAAGGAACAGAGAGGACAAGTAGGAAGTAAGTAGAAAGATGATATATTGAAACCTAATAAAATCAATAATCACATTAAATATAAATTGTCAGAGACACCAATTAAAAATTAAAATGTAAAGTTGGATAAAAATGCAGGAGCTACCTACATGCTGCCTAAAAAAAAACTTGATAAAGGCACAAAAATATTAAAAATAAAAAGTATGGGCAACAGACCCAGAATATTCAACATAATACTGAAGGAGAAGAACAAACTTAGAGGACTGACACTACCTGGCTTCAAGACTTACTTTAAAGCTAGAGTAATCAAGACAGTGTGGTATTGGTGAAAGAACAGAAAAATAGATCCATTGAACAGAAGACAGAGGCCAGAAATAGACTCACATTAATATAATCCACTGATGATTGACAAAGGAACAATAATACAATGGAGCAAAGATCGTTTTTTTCAGCAAGTGGCACTGGAACAACTGGACATCCAAATGCACAGAAGCAAAAAACCAAACCAAAACGAACAAACAAAAACCCCAAAAATTGAGATACAGACCTAATACCCTTAACAAAAATTAACCCAAAATAATCCACAGACCTAAATGTAGAATGCAAAATTATAAAACACCTAGAGGACAACATCGGAGAAAACTTTTTAGGTACGGCGTCAAAGACATATTCCATGACAAAAAGCTGTTAAGCTGAATTTCATGAAAAGTAAAGATTTCTGCTCTGCAAAAGACATTGACAAGAGAAAGAAAAGGTAAGCCACAGACTGGGAGAAAATATTTGCAAAAGATAAAATCGGATTAAAGGACAGTATGTGAGAAAACATTTTAAATGGTCCACTTTCAAGGCATGATAAATCTAAGTACTGGCAGCCAGCCTGCAAATGTAACAAATCGCACGGCTCATGAACCTAGAAGGTCACGATAAGTGAACAGAATGTAGAGGAGGGGTCAGCCCATAAAAGGGAAGAAAGTTTCATTATTGGGAAATCAAAACTTAACCGGGGACTGGGACGGGATATAACCTTATAAGAGAAATAATAAAACTTAGGTAACGTCCGGGAAGATTGTAATACCATAGTACTTGACCAATGAGGAATTGGGAGAGGGACTTGCATGCTAGGAGATAAATTACCTGTTGTGACTGCCCAGGATGTGCCTGCCTATCAGACACCTGATCTTGCAAGACCGTTATTAAAAGTCTCACTTCTGCTGTTCTTCATGCCTCTAAGTCCATTCTTTGGGTTTGGATGGGTGAGTGTGTTTCTCACAAGTAATCCAAAATATGCAAAGAACTCTTAAAACTCAACAATACGAAAACAAATACCTGATTAAAATATGGGTCAAAGACCTTCACAGACACCTCACCAAATAAGAAATATAGATAGTAAATAAGCATAGGAAAGTATGTTCCACATCATATGTCATCACAGAAATGAAAATCTGAAGAAGCTACAGGCTGTATAATTCCAACTATATGACATTCTGGAAAAAGCAAAACCATGGAAACAGTAAAAGGATTGTAGTTTCCTGGAAATAGGGAAGAGGGAGAGATGAAGAGGTAGAACATAGAGGATTTTTAGGGCACTGAAACTACTCTGTATGATACTCTAACTGTATGCATTATACATTTGCCCAAATCCATAGAATGTGTAGCCCCAAAACTAAACCCTAATGTAAACTATGGTCTTTGAATGCTAGTGATGCATCATTGTAGGCTCATCAGTTGTAACACAGATGCCACTTTTGTGGAGGATGTTGATATTGTGTGGGTCTATGCATGTGTGGGGGCAAGGTCTACACAAAAATCCTCTGTACTTTTTTCCCAGTTTTGCTGTGAACCTAAAACTGCTCTTTAAAAATGAAGTCTTTTTAAAAAATAAATAAAAGGATGAAAGACATACACCATGCTATAACTAAAAATAAGTGTAATAGCTATATTAATATCCTGCAAAGTAGATCTCAAACAAAGAATATTACTAGTGATAAACAAGGTAATTTCATGTTAATAAAAATGTCAACTAGTCAGGAGGACAAAAGAATCCAAAATGTGTATGTTCTGCATAAAATTACTTCAAAATTTATAAAGCAAAATCTGCTAGAACTGTGAGGAAAAAGACAAAAATCACAAAAATAGATATATTATTTACCAATAATATATCCCAATTATTTTTATTATTTTTATTATATATATATATTTCCCAATAATATATCCAACTATTTTGGGAGAAATATAAAATAGAATAAGTAGACTTTATGACTTTCCTAGGATATAGGAAAACTGAACAAATGTATAAACAAACTTGACTGTTTTGACATTATAGAATAACCCATCCCCAAACACCAGAATATACATTTTTTGTACTATACATGGAACATTTACAAATACTATAATCTGAGAAAGAAAACAACCCTCAATAAACTTTATTCATATTGTGCAGTGTGTGTTTGATAAATTTAGACTGAAATTAGAATTCAAAACCAGAATGATCTCTTGAAAACTCCTAAAATTTGGAAAGTAAATAACAAACATCACTACAATCAAGACAGAGAACATATTTATCATTCTGAAAAGCTTTCATATGCCTCTTTGTAATCCCCTCCTTAATTGTAGTGATGGTTTCATTGCTGCAGAAATATGTCAAACTTATTAAATTGGACACATATATACATATATACATACATACACTTAATTATGTCAACTATAACTCAATTTTTTTAAAGTAAGAGTTACAACAAATACAAGTGGAGGATCCCTTTCTAATACAACGTATTTAAATGGGAGTCTGTCTCTTCAATACCCTTGAACTCGACATTGATTTTAGTGTTTACAGTGGTTTGTAAAAGAGTTCTTTGACAATTCCCTCTAAATTAGTCTAACTGAAACTGAATTCAACCAGTTAATAGGCTATTTTTTTAATGTTTAGATTGAGTTAAACGGTTCTATCTGTGCAAGTCTTCCTACTCTTCACTTAAAACCTCAAACACAATAAATGTCCATCTATAGATACCACTAGGAAATGCGTCATTCAATGAAGTAATTCCTACCGCAAATCCCTGCAATTTGCATATACATGGACCCCTCTTTCCCGTTAGCTTCAGGCTGGGAGAAGCTGGTGTAAGAGACAGCCAGCCTGATGCCAAACTCACTTTATTTGTTCTAGCATATTCCTTTAACACGGGACAGTCTGCTTCCTGTAGTATTTTTCCAAAAAGAAAGTAGGCATAGCCCATTTTAAGCCTCCAAGAAAATAAGCAAATAAAGAATTGTTTTCATTTTCCTTTGTTCTTGATCCCTTCCCAAACTAACCTAAAAATGAGTTTTGTTTTATACGAAAAGATCTATGCATGCAGGGATTTTTTTCTCCCTTAAAATCTGGCATCTCTATAAAGAAAAACTGCCTATATATAGACTGTGTAAGTGAAGTGAAAAAATAACTTAAAAAGAAAGAGATTGTTATTTTTAGTCCATTATACATGTATTTAGAAAATACCTTTACCACATGAATTCATGTAAGAGAGTCTGAGGTGTGATCCTTTTATTCTCAAAAGGAGGGCAACAGAGGCGGGGCGCGGTGGCTCACGCCTGTAATCCCAGCACTTTGGGAGGCCGAGGCGGGCGGATCACCAGCTCAGGAGATGGAGACCATCCCGGCTAACACAGTGAAACCCCGTCTCTACTAAAAATACAAAAAATTCCCCGGGCTGGGTGGCGGGGCCTGTAGTCCCAGCTACTCCGGAGGCTGAGGCAGGAGAATGGCGTAAACCCGGGAGGCGGAGCTTGCAGTGAGCCAAGATCGCACCACTGCACTCCAGCCTGGGCGACAGAGCGAGACTCCGTCTCAAAAAAAAAAAAAAAAAAAAAAAAAAAGAAAAAGAAAAGAAAAGAGAAAGAGGGCAACAGAGACTTCTCCTAAACCTACCAATGACCACTAGAAGAGTCTGAAAGGCTGGGAGAGCCTGAATCTCTCTGAGACTGAACAGGGTCTCCTTAATTTCAAAACTTACACAGGCACTGTACATCATTGCAAAGGGGCCATGTATTATTTGCCCAGGAAATGCTCTTATGCTTTACAGGGTTTGCTACAGGAGGGGCGAGGAATGACTTAGCAGAACTTCTTCGTGAATTACTGGAAGCCAACGTGTTCCTCCTGCTCTGGCTTGTGCAGGAATAAACCAAACACCACTTAACAGGGTTGGTGGTTTTTCTTGTCCTTTCCTGTTTGGAGAAGGACATTGACAGTAGAGAAAGCCAAGGCACTGACTCATGAACAGTAGAGACTGTCAGCAGAGCAGAGAACGATACCCACCTTCTAAACTTCCCATCTCCACACTTATGATGAAACAACCAAACAAGAGCCAAAATTACTCTTAAAAATTCTGAGAAATTATAGTGTGATGAAGGTTAACATTACCACTGATGTCACGTAGCCCCTCCCCACAATATGATGTGACAATGAAGACACTTCACCTATGTGATACTCTTCCAAAAATGTAGACTCCAGTCTAATCATAAGACAAAATGACAGACCAGCCCACATGGGGAGGTATTCTACAGTATTCCTGGACAGTACTTCTTCTCAATACTGTTAAGGTAATGAAAAATAAGGAAGACAGAGAAACTGTCACAGAGCAGAGGAGCCTGGGAAGCCATGCAAAGTAAATGCAATGTGGTGCCCTGGACTGAATCCTGGAGCACAAAATGGATGCTAATGGAAAAACTGATGAAATCCAAATAAACACCAGCATCTGTTTCTTAGTTGTGATAAATGTACCATTGCATTTTACAATGGTAAAATACATCTAGGTTCCATGGGGGAAACTAGATGAAGGATATGCAGGAACTCTGTGTACCATCTTTGCAACTTTTCTGTCAATCTAAAATTACGCTGAAATTTAAAAAAATGATTTTAAAAACTGAAAAATAATTTTGAGAAAGAATGTTTGTAGCTTGTTGCAACTTAAATGTCTAAAATGAAAATTTGAAGCTCACAAGAATGGTGCCTGAATAAATGAAATAAAGTTATCTAAGCAGATGATGTTCTAAATTATTGCCTCTGTGTTCTGAGTTCCATTGTTCTCTTGCCCCTAGCTCCCCAGCTCAAAAAGTTAGTTTAAACTAACAAGTAATTATAGTTAAAAAAATTTTTTAAGTCTTTAGAGAAACATAAATTTGTATGTCTGTGCGACACAAAAGGCCATACAAGTGAGGAGATCACATCGGATATTTTTTTTGTGCCCCTCTTGTGCAAACAGCCATTGACATGGAACACAGCATGTAATTATTATTGACACATCTGTCCCTGCCCCACATCTTGATTTCTTTGTGAGGTAGAAAAGTAGTCTTTGGAATCATTAGATATAAATATAAATAAATCCCAGCTCCCCAAGTAATTATTAATTAATGTCTTTTGTTTTGTTTTGTTTTTTGAGACAGAGTCTCATTCTGTCGCCCAGGCTGGAGTGCAATGGCATGATCTTGGCTTACTGCAACCTCCACCTCCTGGGTTCTAGCAATTCTCCTGCCTCAGCCTCCTGAGTAGCTAGGACTACAGGCATGCACCACCATCCCTGGCTAATTTTTGTATTTTCAGTAGAGATGGGGATTCACCATGTTGGCCAGGCCGATCTCAAACTCCTGATCTCAGGTGATCTGCCCGCCTTGGCCTCCCAAAGTGCTGGGATTGAACGTGTGAGCCACCGCATCCGGCCTCCCCAAGTAATTATTAAGGTAACTCTAAACATTGCAACACATTTCTTAAAGCTATATTTTTAATCATAAAATTAGGTACTAGTAATATAACTTCCAGGGTGTCTAGGAGGATCTCATAGTGTTTAATAGGCATCCAGTACGTGTTAATATCTTTTTGCTCTTAAGATATTAAAAAATCGCGTTTCCAGGGAAAACTATCGTCTATAGCACACTGGTCCAGATTATCTGACTCTAGCCTTTCATTATCTTTGAATTATATTATAACTTGGTAAATTTTAGATATGTAATAGCAAGGCAAAATGATTCTAGTCTATAAATATACCAATTAGTTATGTGCAGTGGAGAGACAGATCTCCCTCCATTGGAGAAGGCAATTTTGCATTAATTTGCAAGTTCGTTTCAAAATCTAGTTTCTCCATATGCATTTGTGTTTCTTTGGCTTCCTCCCTTTGAATTGGTTGTAACATTTCAATGGTCCTCTCATTAATAACAAATTAAAATATCTAACACATGTCCATTTTACATCTCTATAATAGCCATATTTTACTTCTTGAACATAAATATTATTTTATTCATTTTTATACTTTATATTCCTATCCTGATAATAAGACATGTAGTAAATGTTAATTAATAGAATTGATCCAGGATTTCAAATATGTGACCAGTCAGAAGAAGTTAATCTTGCAATCTATAAATCTATAAGATAAAATTCTAGAAAGACACTGGGCTGCCTATTGAAGATCTTAAATGAGCTGTAGAGAAGGAAAGAAAGTTCCAGTGTAAAATCAGCAGCATCTTACTATGAGATGCAGCTGTGGCCTTAGCCATTAAGGGCTGAACCCAGTGGCACTGCCCGCCTCTCGCTTAGGAGGAAATGCAGCTACTTCGTGGCTGCACAGCCAGAAGCAATCTTTGCCACTTATAGAATGCTAAAGTGGCTCCAGGCGGAGGTGGTTTAGCATCAGCAGCAGTAATTCTTAATGTTTACCTGCAAACTCCCGGCAAATAGTCAGAGAGCACAAGCCATATTCAAAGGTCCATGTGGAATGCTGAAGATCACAGATTTTAGATTCAGACTATGCTAGGTTCAAATCCCAGCACATACTGGCTGCATGAACTTGGAACTGAGAGTTATTTGCTTGCCTAGAAAGCTGGGTCGAGCATACAGTATCATTCAATAAAAGTAACCCTTACAATTATTGGCGATTTGAGATAAAGTAACAAGGGTTCAAGAATTCTAAGGAAGTTCAAAAGGGAAGACAACATAGACTCTAGTTGTTTCACTTGATTTAATATTCTAAAATTGCCCTCATTAGTCACAATTATAGTTTAATGATCATGTAGTTCCATTTCCTCATTATACTACTGAAACGCTGATGCCATTACAGGTCATTGAAGGGTTTTGCAAAGTGTAATGATGAGTGCCTGGTGAGGGCCATACTAGGACTTAATTCCCCCACTGTCTGATGTGCAGTAGTGCTCTTTCTGAAATATTGCACCAAGTCCAGTTCTCAACTGAATGGCAGCAGAAGAGCAACCTTCTTCAAACAGCCCATCAAGCCACTTTAAAGAAAGAAAGAAAAAACACAATGAAACATAGCGGGACAGGAGGGTCTAGGTGCAATTATCAGTGTACCTGAGACCAGGACCCTGGACCTGAGGTCTCTAGAATTTTGCATAATGCTACTTAGACCTTAACTGTCTTTGATCACTGAATTATTGACTCATCAGCCAGCTATTTTTGTGAAACTTATCACTAAGCAATGATACAAGATTATCATGTTCAACAAAGTGGCTGAAAAATGCAACTATGATCTCAGTTCATTCCAGAATTAAAACAGTAATTTTTTCCACAAAATTATGGAAAAGAAGACTGACAACTGTATAAAAGTTAGCACATAACAAGTTTTCTCTCAAGAAAAATGCAAAATAACTGATAACCTTTCCTTGTTTATTTGAGTAAACTTACAATTAAATGTGTATGTGTGTGTGCAAAAGCAGTACTAAGAGGGGATTTTATAGCTGTAAGCCCCTATGTTTAAAAAAGTAGAAAAAAATTCAGATAAACAAACTGAGGCATCTTAAAGAACTAGACAAATAAAAGCAAGCCAAACCCTAAATTAGTAGAAGAAAAGAAATAATAAAGATCAGAACACATATAAATGAAATTGAAACGAGGACTACAATAAAATGATCAATGAAATGAAAAGTTGTTTTTATGGAAAGATAAACAAATTGACAGACCTTTAGCCAGACTAACAATAAAAATAAAGAAGATACAAATACATAAAATTAGAGATGAAAAAAGAGACATTACAACCAATAATGCAGGTATTCAAAAAATTAATAGTGGCTACTATGAGCAAATATATGTCAATAAATTGGAAAATGTAGAAGAAACTGACAAATTCCTAGACACATACAACCTACCAAGATTGAACCAGGAAGAAATTTACAACCTGAATAGACAAATAACAAGTAATGTGATTGAAGCCATAATAAATAGCTTCCCAGCAAAGAAAAGCCCAAGACCTGATGGTTTCATTGCTGAATTCTAGCAAACACTTATAGAAGAATTAACACCAATCCTACCCAAAGTATTCTGAAAAATAGAGGAGGACAAATACTTTCAAACTCACTCTACAAGGCCAGTATTACCCTTTTACTAAAACCAGAAAAGGCATATCAAAAAAGAAAACTACAGGCCAATATCTCTGGTAAATATTGGTACAAAATTCCTTAACAAAATACTAGCAAACTGCATTGAACAACACATTAAAAAGATAATTCAGCTGGGTGCAGTGGTTCATGCCTGTAATCCCAGCACTTTGGGAGACCGAGGTGGGAGGATCACAAGTTCAGGAGATGGAGACCATCCTGGCTAACATGGTGAAAACCCCGTCTCTACCAAAAAATACAAAACATTAGGTGGGTGTGGTGGCATGCGCCTGTAGTTCCAGTTACTTGGGAGGCTGAGGCAGGAGAATCACTTGAATCAGGGAGGTGGAGGTTGCAGTGAGCCGAGATTGTGCCACTGCACTCCAGGCTGGGAGACAGTGTGAGATTCCATCTAAAAAAAAAAAAAAAAAAAAAAAAAAAAAAGATAATTTATCATGACCAAGTGGAATTTATCCCTAGGATGCAAAAGTAGTTCAATATACATAAATAAATCAATGGAATACATCCTACAATGGAATGAAGGACAAAAAAATACAATAAAATACAATCATTTCAACTGATACTGAGAAAGCCTTTGATAAAATTCAACACTCCTTCACAATAAAAATTCTCAAAAAACTTGGTATAGAAGGAACACACCTCAGCAAAATAAAACCCATATATGACGAACCCACAGCTAGAATCATACTGAATGGGGATAAACTGAAACATTTTTCTCTAAGATCTGAAACACGACAAGGATGCCCACTTTTCCCACTGTTATTCAACATGGTACTGGAAGTTCTAGCTAGAGCAATCAGACAAGAGAAAAAAAAAAATAAATAAAGGGCATCCAAATTGGAAAGGAAGAAGTTGAATTATCCTTGCTTCCAGATGATATGATCTCACACTAGAAAAACCTATACACTCCACAAAAAGTCTATTAGAGCTAACAAACAAATTCAGTAAAGTTGCAGGATACAAAATAAACATGTGAAAATCAGTAGCATTTCTATATGCTAACAGTGAACAATGTGAAAAAGAAATAAAAAGTAATTCTATTTACTATAGCTAAAAATAACATTAGATATGTAGGAATTAACCAAAGAAGTGAAAGATCTCTACAATGAAAGCCCTAGAACACTGATGAAAGAAATTGAAGATGACACAAAAAATGGAAAGATATTCCATGTTTATGAATTGAAAGAATAAATATTGCTAAAATGTCCCTACTATCCAAAAGTCTTCAGATTTAATGTAATCCCTATAGAAATACCAATGACATTCTTCACAGAAACAGAAAAAAATTCCTAAAACTTACATGAAACCACAAAAGCCAAAAGCTATTTCTAGAATAACCAAAGCTATCTTAAGAAAAAAAGAACAAAACTAAAGGAATCATATTACCTGACTTCAAGTTATACCACAAAGCTATATAATCAAAACAGTATGGTGCTGGCATTAAAACAGACACATAGATCAATGGAAGGGAATAGAGAACAAAGAAATAAATCCACATGCCTACAGTGAACTCATGTTCAACGAAGGTACCAAGAATGTACATTGGAAAGAGGACAGTCTCTGCAGTAAATGATACTGGGAAAACTGAATATCCATATGAAAAATAATGAAGCTTGACTTTTATCTCTCTCATCATATAAAAAATGAAATCAAAATGGATTAAAGACTTACATCTAAATCCTCAAACTATGAAACTACTAAAAAGCAAGTTTGGGGAAACTTTACAGGATATTGGAGTAAGCAAAGATTTTTTGAGTAATAACCCACAGTTATAGGCAACCAAAGCAAAAATGGACAAATGAGATCACATCAAATTAAAAAGCTTCTGCACAGCAAAAGAAACAGTCAACAAAGTGAAGAAACAACCCACAGAATGTGAAAAAATACTTGCAAACTACCCCTCTGACAGGTGAGTAATAACCAGGATACATAAGGAGCTCAAACAAACCTATAGGAAAGAAAATCTAATAATCTAACTTAAAAATGGGCTATCTGAACAGACATTTCTCAAAAGAAGACATACAAATGGCAAACAGGTATATGAAAAGGTATTCAATGTTGATCATCAAAGAAATGCAAATGAAAACTACAGTTAGATATCACCTCACTCCAGTTAAAATGGCTTTTACCAAAAAGACAGGCAATAACAAACGCTGGCGAGGAATTGAAGAAAAGAGAACCCTTGTTCACTGTTGGTGAGAATGCAAATTAGTACAACCACTATGAAGAACAGTTAGGAGGTTCCTCAAAAAACTAAAAATACAGCTACCATATGATACAGCAATCCCACTGCTAGGTATATACCCAAAAGAAAGGAAATCAGTATATTGGAAAGATATCTCTACTCCCATGTTTCTTTCAGTACTATTCACAATAGCCAAGATTTGGAAGCCATCTGTCTATCAACGCATAAAGGAAATATGGTATATATACACAATGGAGTACTAGTCAGCCATCAGAAGTATGAGATCCTGTCATTAGCAACTATGTGGATGGAACTGGAGGTCATTATGTTAAGCCAGGCAGAGAAAGACAAACTTCACATGTTCTCACTGATTTGTGGGAGCTAAAAATTAAAAGAATTGAACTCATGGAGATAGAGAGTAGAATGATGGTTACCAGAGGCTGGGAAGGGTGGCAGGGGAGTGGGACGGAATTAGGGACAGTTAATGAGTACAAAAAAGTAGTTAGAAAGAATGAATAATACCTAGTTTTGATAGCACAACAAGGTGATTATACTCAATAATTATTTAATTGTACATTTTAAAATAACTAAAAGAGTATAGTACAGTTGGAGCATTTTTAATACAAAGGATAAAGGCTTGAGGTCATGGATACCCCATTTACCCTGATGTGATTATTACACATTGCATGCCTGTATCAAAGTATCTCACGTACCTCATGAATATATATACTTACTATGTACTCACAAAAATTTAAAAAATTAAAAAAAGAAAGGGAAGATAATCAACTCTATGATCTCACACCTGATTTTTAAAAAGTCCATGAAAATACCTGTTTAAAAGTGTGCATACGAGACAAGGATGCCCGCTGTCACCCCTCCTATTCAACATAGTATTGGAAGTTCTGACCAGGGCAATCAGGCAAGAGAAAGAAATAAAGCATATTCAAATAGGAAGAGAGGAAGTCAAATTGTTTCTGTTTGCGGATGACATGATTGTATATTTAGAAAACTCCATTGTCTCAGCCCAAAAACTCCTTAAGCTGATAAGCAACTTCAGCAAAGTCTCAAGATACAAAATCAATGTGCAAAAATCACAAACATTCCTATACACCAACAATAGACAAGCAGAGATCCAAATAATGAGTGAACTCCCATTCACAATTGCTACAAAGAGAATAAAATATCTAGGAACACAACTTACAAGGGATGTGAAGGACCTCTTCAAGGAGAACTACAAACTACTGCTCAGGGAAATAAGAGAGGACACAAACAAACGGAAACAAATTCCATGCTTATGGATAGGAAGAATCAATATTGTGAAAATGGCCACACTGCCCAAAGCAATTTATAGATTCAGTGCTATTCCCATTAAGCTACCATTGACTTTCTTTACAGAATTAGAAAAAAACTACTTTAAACTGGATGAACTGATGGAATCAAAAAAGAGCCTGTATAGCCAAGACAATCCTACGCAAAAATAACAAAGCTGGAGGCATCACACTACCTGACTTCAAACTGTACTACAAGGCTACAGTAACCAAAACAGCATGGTAATGGTAACAAAACCGACATATAGACCAATGGAACAGAACAGAGACCTCAGAAAGAACACCACACATCTACAACCATCTGATCTTCAACATGACAAACACAAGCAATGGGCAAAAGAGTCCCTATTTAATAAATGGTGCTGGGAAAACTGGCTAGTCATATACAGAAAACAGAAACTGGACCCCTTCCTTACGCCTTATACAAAAATTAACTCAAGATAGATTAAAGACTTAAAACGCAAAACCTTAAACCATAAGAACCCTAGAAGAAAACCTAGGCAAAATGATTCAGGACATAGGCATGGGCAAAGACTTCATGACTGAAACACCAAAAGCAATTGCGACAGAAGCCAAAATTGACAAATGGGATCTAATCAAACTAAAGAGCTTCTGCACAGCAAAAGAAACTGTCATTAGAGTAAACAGGCAACCTACGGAATGGGAGAAAATGTTTGCAATCTACCCATCTGACAAAGGGCTAATATCCAAAATCTACAAGGAACTTAACTTTACAAGAAAAAAACAACCTCATCAAAAAGTGGGCAAAGGATATGAACAGACACTTCTCAAAGGAAGGCATTTATGAGGCCAAGAAACATGAAAAAAAGCTCATCATCACTGGTCATTAGAAAAATGCAAATGAAAACCACAATGAGATACCATCTCACACCAGTTAGAATGGCAATTATTAAAAAGTCAGGAAATAACAGATGCTGGCGGGGCTGTGGAGAAATAGGAATGCTTTTACACTGTTGGTGGGAGTGTAAATTAATTCAACCATTGTGGAAGACAGAGTGGCAATTCCTCAAGGATCTAGAACCAGAAATACCATTTGACCCAGCAATCCTATTACTGGGTATATACTCAAAGGATTATAAATCAGACTACTATAAAGACAAATGCACAAGTATATCTACACTAGCAGCACTATTTACAATAAGAAACACTTGGAACCAACCCAAATGTCCATCAATGATAGACTGGATAAAGAAAATGTGGTGCATATACACCATGAAATACTATGCAGCCATAGAAAAGAATGAGTTCATGTCCTTCGCAGGAACATGGATGAAGCTGGAAGCCATCATTCTCAGCAAACTAACACAGGAACAGAAAACCAAACACCACATGTGCTCACTCTTAAGTAGGAGCTGAACCATGAGAACACATGGACACAGGGAGGGGAGCATCCTACACCAGGGCCTGTCTTAGAGTCGGGGGCATGGGGAGTGAGAGCATTCCGACAAATACCTAATGCATGCGGAGCTAAAAACCTAGATGACAGGTTGATAAGTGCAGCAAACCACCATGGCACATATATACAATCACGCCACTGCACTCTAGCCTAGGCGACAAAGCAACTCTGCCATTAAAAAAAAAAAAAAAAAAAAAAAAAGCCTGCATGTTCTGCACATGTATCCCAGAACTTCAAGCAAATTTTTTTTTAAAAAGTGTGCTTAGTAATGTTATTCCTAACATCCCCAAAATGAGCACAACCAGGTGTTCATGAATCGGATAAACAAACTGTGATATAGTCATACAATAAACTATTGCTTGGCAAAAAAGTACAAACTACTGACATACACAGCAAAATGAATGAATCTCAATAACATTAAATGATGTGAAAAAAAGAAAACCTTACACAAAAGAGTAGATTTATTTGAAATTCCAGAACAGGCAAAACTAATCTGTGATGAAATAAAAAGTCAGAAGTGAGGCTGCTGTGTGTGTTTGTGTGAATATGTATGTATGGAGGGGTATTGCCAGGGTAAGGGCTTTAAAGTAACTTTGGGGGTGGGGGTGAAGATAATGTCCTGTATCTTGATACTATAAGTACATTATTTCATCAAAACAGTGAATTTCCATGTATGATCGTGTGAATGTGTATAACATTTATACTGAAAGAAAAATACTGAACTGTAGTTAATTCTGTGCATGCAGTGTGTGTAATAATGTCTGCAGTTTACTTTTCAATCTTTCAAAATTAAACAGGCTGATGGATAGAGGGCTAGATGGTTGAATAGGCATGCAACAAAATGTGTAGTAGAATTTAGGTGGTGGATATACAGGTTTGCATGGTAAGTCTTCGATGTTTGCTGTATATTTGAGATTTTCTTCATAATAAAATGCTGCAGAAAACCTCAATAAAGGAGATAAGGGTTACTTACATGCATGAACTTTACCATCATCATCACCATTATCATCACTACCATATCCACCAGTTCAATTTCTTGAGAATCTGACTTGGCTTAGATATACTCAAAATGGGTATTATCCTCACACTAATCCTTTGATGTAGACAATCTTTCCAAGTCACATATAAGGGATGTTAAATTGCTTAAGGTCATCCTCAGTGAGTAAGTAGCTTGAGCACATACACTCTACGAAGTAGGTTCTATTAGTTTATTTACTTGTTTTTGCTTAAGTTCTCAACATGACCATTTAGCTCCCCATTTTTTGGTCAAAAAGCAAACAAAGCCTAGTATAAGTTTCTAGACACTCAAATTTTTAACACTGTTGTTCGGATGATAGAATACATTAGGTAAGTAGAAAAAGAAATGATCAGCCAACGTTTAAATCCCATTAAAGTGATTCCATTAAAATATACAGATAAATTAGGAAGGAGAGCTAATTTGAAATGGAAATTTACATGGCTGATTTTGTTTATCCTGCAGGTGGTTCTAGAAGCGGTAAGGTCCTATTATATAATAGGAGACACTGAGCTGGATTTGGAATGAACAGGAACACGGTCAGTCAAAGACAACTTGCAGGTAATGAAGTTACTCATCTGAGCATAGTAATAGAGAACCTGCCACTTTTGAGAAGCCCTTTGATGCTGTTGTTGTACCTTTTTTCCACTTACAAATGAAAGATGCATAAGAGCACTTTGGATCATGAGCTATATCTTTGATTGTTTGCCAGTTACCTTGAAAGATAAAGTTGCTCAGCGACTTTATGCTTGGTAGCCTCATTTCCAAATTACTTCAGGTTATATTAATCTAGAATGCAATGAGATCTTGTCCAAGTGTCTTAAGGAAAAATCAGTTCATCCTTGGCATATTTCAAAGAGAATCAGAAGCAGTGTCTTGACAGAGAAATTTTGCTTGGCATCATTGAGAACTGGAAACCTGCCTGGTTGACATTCAAAAAGATTTGTCAATATTGAGAGTGGTGATCCCTGTGTGCAGTCATAATGTTATTACTTCTTTTGCAAAGATACTATTTAGTATTGAGGAAAAGATTTATAAAATTTAGGTGCTAGACCTATAAAGGCTTACTCTTAATGGGAGTATGGAAGTAGACAATTTCCCATAATAAGACTGCATAGGCTTTCTAACATGCCGCTGCTTTGCTTTTGGCTGGAATTGAATAAACTCGGTGAATCAACACAGATGTTATAGCCATCGGACCCCTGACTGGCTGTGGAATTATAAGAATTTTGGGGCTGGACCAACTTATCTGAGCTGCCAGTAAGATATTCAATGTATCCAAATTGAAAATAATAATAGTAATACAGTAAATTTCTTGAATTAAAATACTAAGAATCTTTGATCTAGTCTAGTCTCTTCAGGAAATTGCCTGAAAAATGCCACTATACTTTTTTGAAGAGCCAAGTTATGAACTCAGATATTCTGACTCCTAGTACATGTCTCTGTCAGCTATAAAAAGTTTAGTCAAGTCTCTTCTCTCACAAAGAATAAATGGCATACAGGTCACTGGAAGGCTAAATGTTTGAAATTGAGCCAAATGTCTATAGGATTAGACTTCAGCTACTGACCATGATGGGCTAAAAGGGGCTGGATTTGTCTTCCTACATTTAACAACAACAAGAACCAACCCAAATATATAAAACAATAGCATTTTCAGGTATTAAACAACAGACAATGCAGTACTGTGAAGTTTAAGACTAGGGAAATAAATGAAATGAGTCCTACAGTATCTTCAGCTGACTGCAGAGTTTCCAGAGCATGGCTCAAGAATAGGAACATCCAGAAAATCCTGCTGGCTTTTCTGAGTTGAGGAGAGATTAGAAAGGCCAACGTGGCCATCATTTGTGGGAGAGAGTATAGAGAGGAAACACCTGCAGCCCTCCCCAGAGAGAGAGAAACAGATCTATCAAAAAGGAATTTATCTCAATGTTTAGATTAATACCAATTAGCTAATGTATTTAAGGAAACCACCAGAAAGAAGCAGGTGGAACAATCCTTGAGGTTCATACAGGTTCAAGTTCCCATAACGCAGTAAGGAAAGAGCTAGCACATGTAGTAGAATCCTCAAAAGTTATAACCTGGACTAAAGATTGTTCTGGATCCACCCAACCAAGCTTAAAAACAAGTCTCAAGAAAATCAAATTATTTCCAAGTAACTTACCTACATTCAAGAAAAAAAAAATCCCCCTAATATTTAAATAAATAATAATTCTAAAAATTTTACATCTAATAAAATTCACATTGTATGACACTTAATTAAAATTTACTAGGGACGTAGAGAGGAAAAAGACCCATTACAAGTAAGAAAAAAATCAATATAAAGAAACCCAGATATAAAAATAAAACTGATAATAGAATTAGTAGACAAAGAGGATAGAATTAGTAGACAAAGAGGATAAAATGATATTATTAATGTATTCTTTACTTTCAGCAGAGGAAAATATAAACATAAGAAGGAGAAAATAAAATAAAAGCTATACAGCTATATAAAAGATACAAGTAAAAATCCTAAAAAAGAAAAATACAATGTCTGAGATGAAAAATGTATTGGATTAGTAGAGATAAGACATTACAGAAAAAAAAAATTAATCAACTTGAACACATAGAAACTATCCAAAAACGAAACACACAGAGAAAAGAGGCTTGAAGAAAAGAGAAAAAATGAACAAAGTATTAGTGAACAGTAGGACAATGTCAAATGGGCTAACCTATCTGTAAGGTTAGGTTACAACCGAACCTAGGCACCCAAAAAAAGAAAAATGGGGGTGAGGTGGGGATATAAAAATTTTGAAGAAATAATGGCTAAAACATTTTTCATCAAATTTTGAAAACTATAAATGCATAGATTCAAGAAACTCAACAAACTCTAAACAGTTTTTTAATCAGACATTTATAATATATCTGTTGTGCTAATTAGATGTCATTGACAGTTTCTAAATTGGCCCCCATTGATCCCATCCTCCTGATGTTAATGCCCTTATGCAATTCCCTTTCACTGCATTTTCGATGAACTTATTAATTTTTATCTAGCGAATAAAATATGGCAGAAGTTATAGGGCATCATTTCCAAGATTAGGTTATAAAATGATGGTAGCTTCCATCTTGGTCTCTCTCTCTCACACAATCTCTTTCTCTTTCATTACTTGTTGCCATAATATGAGGACACATAACATGAGGCCACCTATGTAGAGGTCCATTTGTCAAGGAACTGAGTGAGTTCTACCAGCAACCATGAGTGAGATTTGAAACACTCTGGATCCAGGTGGCCATTGAGATGATTGCAGCCCTGGTGGACAGCTTGACTGTGACCTCATGAGAGATCCTGAGACAGAAGCACCCATCTAAGCTAGACCAGCATTCCTGTCCCACCAAAACTCAGATAATAAATGCTTGTTGCTTTAAACAGCTAAGTTTTTGGGTTATTTGTTACACAACACTAGATAACTAATATGTTGATAAGTGTGTGAAATCAGAAAGCTTGCATTCTGCCTAGACTGTCTAGCATAGAGTATTCCAGAAATACTTCTGAAACAAATATTTGAAAGATAAGACAGATATTCCAAATAAATATTTTATAAAGATGGATGCAGTTGTTCTTGAATGAAGCATTTTTAAACTGGTAATATTGCTAAAGGAATTCTTTTTTTTTTTTTTCTTTTTTCTTTTTCTTTTTTTTTTTGAGATGGAGTCTTGCTCTGTCTCCCAGGCTGGAGTGCAGTGGTGCGATCTCGGCTCACTGCAACCTCTGCTTCCTGGGTTCAGGCAATTCTTTGCCTCAGTCTCCTGAGTAGCTGGGGTTACAGGCACCTGCCACCACACTAGGCTAATTTTTGTATTTTTAGTAGAGACGGGGTTTCACCATCTTGGTCAGGTTGGTCTTGAACTCCTGACCTCATGATCCACCCGCCTCAGCCTCCCCAAATGCTGGGATTACAGGTATGAGCCACAGCGCGCGGCCGCTATGGGTATTCTTGAGGGAGAGAGAGATCTTTTCTGGTAGAGGAATGAGGGGATTCTTTGTGGAGGAGACAGTAATTTATGCGGGCTTTGGAGGAGATAGAATTTGGATACATGTTACTGACAGTGAATCTAGCCAGATACTCGAAAATGAAAGAATAAATGCGGTGGTAGGAAAGATGGTAAATCAAAGGTTATGTATAGGAAGCCACGAGCAGAAGGCAAGGTGAGAAAAGAACAAAGATATTAATGGAGATTAAAAAATATATTTTCTACAGATAGAATTGCAAATTTTGTTTTGAGAGCTCATGTTAGGTAGATGCTACATATTAAAACACAATATTAATTCTTGCAAATAACTTTTTAACACTATACTCTTCTTAATAACAATAGGCATATGCATTCACCTGAGTTACATTTATAGGAATGAGCTAATGAGTTTTTATATTCTCAGAGAATAATATAATCAGATAAGGTACAATGGTAATTCATTAAGCAGAGTATTGCTGTATTTCAAAAAACTGCAGTGATAGCCACACCTTGAGGAAAGTGTGATTCCAAAGAAAAAAATCAATTTTCTTGTCTGACTTACATTACAGCTATAGATAGTACAAACTTCGATTATATTGGGCTCATTATCATCATTACTTATATAATCAGACCGTTCCTTTTGACTTGTCTACCTTATTTATCTTCACACTTTTTGGTCTTCTTGTCCAGATGGTCCATAGTAGTTTTGCCTTGCCAATTTAAATTCCAGCTTGCTTCCCCCCACTGTTCATTGATCACTTGATTTTCCATTTTTAATTTCCACCCTTCTGACTTCCAGTCACACTTTTCATGGTGCTGCTAATTCTGCCTTTTATTTGCCTGCCATGTTTCATCATTATGTGACCATGGAAGTTTCTATCTTGCAGAGGACACGAGCCTCCCTGAGCACACCTCGCTAAAATATGCACTTTAGAGCTACCTAGAACATGGGCAGTCAGCAGGATAATGTCTCCACATGCATTTTAAATGTGGATCTCTGAGCCTACTCCTTGTCACTTTACTTCCAGCTGTCAAAGAAATATTGCTTAACAAAATTGTATTTCAGTGATGTACTAAAATACGTATAATATGTTCAGGTGCAACAATATGATGTTGGGATTTGGTTGGTTCTCAAGATAAGTGATTGGTTTTCACTGCTGGAGAAGATAGTCTTCTAGAAATGAGGCATTACAGACACAAAACTTAACAAAGACCCAGAATAGTTTAATCTGCTATATGAACACATAGCCGGGATTCTCTTTTTAGTTTTGTAGATTTCTTGAGCATATTTTGCCAATGAATGTGTATGAAAGCAGTACACAAAGTTTGAAATATAAAGCTGGGGTTTTCAGATGAGAGGTGCTGGAATAGAACTACATTTTGCAAAGTGATCAAGTAGGACTCACTTTCACCAAAAACCATCAGGGATAAGGAGGCAGGTCACAACCCACACTGAAGGTGGATGCAAAGGTCACTGTAGAAAGTTCTAAACTACAACTGAGAAGATGTCTGATATTAATAAATGAAGCCACTCCTTTCCCGTTAAAATATCTAAAATATATTTTTGTGCTGACTGAATTGGGTTTTCCTTATTCTTCTCCATTTTAAAATCAGCTGAATAGGAAGTTCAACCTAAGCAAAGTTTACTTTTTAAAAGAACAAGCCCTTTAGAAAAGGTATACTTTTTCATTATAGTTGGGTATTTCTCAATAGGAAAAATGAAAAACTTTAGCACATATTTGAAATTAAGAAATTCACTTAGTCTTAAGGTCACATTACTTACTATCTTATTTTCTATTTTGGATTTTTTCAGAAAGTGGCGACAACTGTCACTATAAAGATGTGCTTAAAAAAAAATCAGTAAAGCAGGTAAGTGCGTACCAGGTTGGTTTGCAAATGTTGTTCTTAATGTACTTAATAAGACCCCATCTATTTCCTGACTACTTTTCAATCCATTAATTAGTGGTTTTGTACTTTCTTTGTAGGTCATCATTACAGGCAGTAATTGGAGACTGGATGAATGAAAACTTACACAAATTATACATCCCAACCAATCACAAAGACAGACCGGAGATGTCAAGTCCAAAATTTGTTAATGTCCTCAGCCATAGACATAGTTATTCTTTCTCCACATGTTATCTATATTTTGATTTTCTGATTGAGTAGATTATGGAAATACTGCTAGATGGCTGGCTTCATTTATTGAAGTGATCTTTGTCTGCCAGTTGAGTCTGTACTTAGCTCAATGGTGTAAGCCAGGTTTCACCCATGAAGACTCCCTTTTTCATCACTTGGGACAGACTGGGGTCCCAGTTTCTGCTGATTCTCTGGTGTATTTTCTATCTGGCTTTTTATACCACTTGCTGGGCTCTGCAGGTGTTGCTATCAAGGCCTCTTCACTCTGACACTCTATTGTGTTTATCTGTTTACACATCTTCTAGCAAAAATGTGAGCCATTGGAGGGCAGAAGCTATCATATTTGCATTATATCCACAGTGTTTATCGCAGGGCTTAATATATGGATCAGGGGATTCAAACTGGTTGCCAGGCTCTTGGCCACCTGTATTATTTGGCCAGCACAGGGTTAACAATAAGTAAATTAGAAGGTCTTTAGGTGGGCCTACCCTCTGCTATTTGCCACAGTCTTTATCTTCTTAAATGTGACCACAGTCAATCTCTATTTCACCAGTCTCGCCCATGTAGGCACCCTAGTTTGTGGTCCTGGTCGTAGATGAGGAATACATGCTAATTATGTGAACGAATATATCAATGAATGTACTTCTTATTTTGCATGGAGAATTGATTGTTTTCTAAATATTCTTGTCCTAAAAATTCCCCTAGTTTCTTCTCCCATTTTGGAAACTAAAGGTAGAAAAACAGATAACTGTAATATGCAATGTACAAATAAGCATTTCTGAATACTTGTCCAAGGTGGGCCACTCTGTACATTCTAGTGGCTCAATTAGAGAGGAAAACAAATTCAGTTGTGTTATTTGCAGAACCCATAGGATGCAAACAAACCATTTGCTGTGGAAAAGCCCAAGATTTTTGTATCTGAGATGAGTGGTAACTTCCACCTTGGATCATCTTAAAACAGGCAGTGTAATTTTAAAAAACAATGACCCTGACCAACATTCCAAATGCATGTTCAACAACATATTTTCCAAGTTTGATGATTAAGAATATACCCCCCCCCACTATTGCCAATGACAACACACTAGAGAACAATTCAATAAAAGTGAATTGGAGCCACAGAAATTCTGTACAGTATGAACCCCTCCCCTGGCCTGGGGGGAGGTTTAAGCAATTAACTGAATGAAATTCAAATTGTCAGACAAAAATGTTGGTACTGAGGTAGTAATCTTAGGCAAAGTTAACCTTCATCTGAAGAAGGAAATTTGGTTTTGCTTTACCCATCTGATGAATGGTAGACTAAGTCTCTTAAGAGTTAACTCTAAGCCTCTAATAATTTTAACTTTTTCAGAAGCAACCACTACCAGATGTTCATTTTGGCCAAAAAAATTCTCACCCAGTAAAAGTATAACATCCACAAAAGTCTATCTTTACTACCCATAGGTAGTAACGTTCACAAACATTTCCGGCTAATCAGCTTGTGTTAAATACATGTTTAGGTATTTGAAAGAACTTGATACACAAAATCATCATTAAGACAATTCAATGCTGATGTTGGTTTCCAAAGACATTTTATAACAAGCCTTTCTGAATAATTAGAGAATAAGACTCATTTTCTGTTAGGGCCATTCTTTTGTTCAAGAAAGTAAAGCCTACAGGAAAAACTCATAGCTAGTAAGTGGCAGAGCTAGGTCTGGACTGAGTCACTAAATTTGGTCTCTCCACACCTGCCTATAAAAAGGGGATAACATGACAATTATACCAAAGGAAAAATACATATAATAATATGTACATATATTATTGAGTACATAATGAGTACATATAATAATAAAGACTATTTACACTAACAATAAAAGAAATACCATTTCTCAGTGCCACGTAACAGGGTGTATGTACTTCCTCAAAGCACACACTAAAATAAACATTTGTTACTTGGACAATAGACTAAATTTTGCTTTAATCATTATATTCATTTTAACCCCTGGTAGATCTAGATTGACATGTTTATGTCTCAGTCATTTTTCTACTTCTGCTCTTATTGACCCAGAAATGACAAGAAGCACCAATGAAGGAAAATGTGAGGGAAGCTAGGTGTCAAGCCCTTACCTTACTGCTAGCAGATCTCAGAAAGCTTTCTCTTTGACATCAAGGGACTTGTTCCGGCACGATTAGCCCTGTGTCCTCCAGTTGGAGCCAGATTGTGTTGACTGCATGGCCAACTCTGATAGGATGACCCAAGGAGGCTCCCACTGAGCAGAGAAGATATGGAACTCTAGATCTCATGCATTTACAGACAGGGTCTTGCCTTCTTTAGAGAAGACTGCTTTAACCCTCATTGTCAGAGATGCTAGTTGGCTATAGCAATTTTCACTTGTTCCATTTGAAATACTCTGGCTCATTCAAAAAGGCATAGGGACATTGCTAGATAACGGCACTAATTATTATCCAGTCTTTGCATGCATTTAACAGTGCTTCTGCATGTACCATAGGTAGTATAGCTGTGATAGTCAAGGAGTACACTGGGCCTTCAGAAGACACATTTTCCATTTACAATTTAAAAGAAGAGGTTAGATTGTCATGCAACCAAGCATACATTGTCTAAGATATAAAAGCAATTGTATCTAAAAGTGGGAAATCTCCACCTCAATTATCAGATTAACAATAGGGGCATTTCTTCAGAGGCCAAATATCTGGTTGTTCCCAAGAGAGAGAGAAAGCTGCCTATGAGACATGCAGGAGATTTTATTTTATTTTATTTTTTTTAAGTATAATTATGACATCACTGACCAGTGCCCATAATGTAAGACCTGGTTCAAAATCTGTTTAGAGAAAGTCAATATAACAAAAGTGTGTTAAAAATTTTATCAGCTACGAGTCCAGTTGCCATTCTAAATGCTGCTGTGATTATGTAGTAAAGTTAAATTGGTATAAGCAACAATATTATTCCCTGGATGGGGCATTTCCTGGGTGGAACATAGAAAAGGAGACAGGTAATGTGTTTGAACAATTAAAAACAAAAAACCCAGGAAGCTGGGCAGATGAGTGTATTGTGGTGGGAAGGGGAAGTTGTGACCTTAGATTTCTGTATCTTTAGTTGTTTCACTTTCTATACCATTTAATGATTGAAAAATGCGGTTGGACTGCCGGAACCACAGAACAGGAACTCCACTGGGGCAGGAGTTAAAGGCAAAAAGCTTTTTGTGTGGGTTCATTTACTATTTTAATTCATTTGTATTTTTAGTCAGCTTTAAAGGTATGGTTGCTTCTTCTACCTACTGCTCTTTCTCTTCTTCTTTTTATGCCGTTTTACCCTGTGTTCTCTGGTAGGGCATGTAACCTTCGGCACAGTGGGAAAAGCCAATTTTGCCATAGGCCTCAGCTTGCTCTGACTCGGCTACTAACTTGACTCATAGCTTCAGGCAGGTTATTTCATGGTTCTGATGCTTATTTTCCTCATCTTGAATCAGCGATTTTATTAACTGTCTCCCGGTTTGTGAAAATTCAATATGATCACGTGTTACATGCCAATCACAGAAACTGGTGCGAAGTTGTGTTCCTCAGTGGTAGCTATTGTTGTAAGTAGGAATTGCATGACAATGGCAGGTGTTTTCTATCATGTCCTCATGTTTTCTAAATTTGTATCCCTCTTTCTCCCATTTCCTATCTTAGCATTGTTATTAGCTAACTTTTATTAAGTGGTTATCATGGCTGAGGACACTGTAATGAGGACTTTATGTGAATTACCTAATTAATTTCTCAGAAAGTATGAGATAGCTATTATTTTAAGCTATTTCATAGCTTAAATAACCAGTTCGTTGAAGTCAAAATTTAGACAGGTTAAGTGAACTCGTTCATTTACACAATTAGTTGCCCAGGCAGAATTTGATTTGAGGTCTGACTCCAAAACCAGAGCTCTTAATCACCAATTACACCAACTAAACGCTTCGTTTCACAGCCCGCCTATTCCCAAAGGTCCCATTCCCGTTTTAAGGTTATTTTCTGTAACTCTCTTGTATTTAATTTCAAAAATGCTATTTCCCAGGAGATGAGTCCCTGATCTCCCTGAAGGCATGGATCATACCATACATTTCTTTTCCTAATCCACCCAAATTCCCGCAGCGCACAGACTTAGGCTCATTAATAGACGGGAAAAGAAACTGATCAGGCAGTGAAACCGAGCAAACAAAGTACAATAAGACAACTACAGCAGGAAAGCGGGATTAAAAAAAAAAAGTAGAAAAAGAAAGTAAGGGAAAGGGAGAACAAACGGCAAATATTCACTGAGTGCCAACAATCGCATGGGAGGATCTTTAGGGTTCTCTGCTGAGTACTCGGGACGGCTAACTGAGCAGTACGCCGGCCTTATCTCATACATAAGGCACCAAGGCTCAGGAAACAGTTCTGTGGATCTGGGCGGGCACCTTCCACCCACAGTCGCGCACACGTGGAATAGGTTTAATAGGCTGTCTGGCTCGGGCACCTCTTCCCACGGTCAGGGCGTTACAAAGGGAGGCTGCTCTCTTCCCATGAATCTATTAGGGACCTACAGCAGCGAAGAGAACCCTTCTGAATATCAGCGAAGACGGCTTATTAAGACTTTATGAGTTTGCAAGCCATCCTCGTCCTATTTCCTCACTTCGGACTTTTTGGACACACCTTCCTTTTCCTGTGAGCCAACCCAGACGAATGAGTTACAAGTAATCGCCTTCTCTACGCCCAGCCAGTGCCCAGCACCAAGCACAGCGCCTCCTTGCAACACCCGGCTGAGCTCCGGGCGGCAGCGCAGGAGCTTGGGTCGGAGGCTGCTCTAAGGTGACGCGCGGCCGCCTCCTCCCCTTTAAGGCGGGGCTCGCAAGGGCCGGGGGGGCCAAGGAAGTCCGGGGGCCCTCGGTGATGCCCCCGCCCCTGCCGCGCCAGGGTTGCTCCCTGCGCTCCCGAGTGGTGACTGCAGGTCCCGCGCAGGTGAGGGGCGCGCGCCGGCCCAGCTTTGCAGCCCCCGAACGCGGCCTCGCACAGGTGAGGGCGGTGCCGGGTTCACCTGGCAGCGCGCGTGGGCCGGGCAGCAGGGTCGCCGCCTGCTCTTTCCTGGGGTGGGCGTCTTCTCTCAACCAAAGCTGGGAGTTGGGGACCTGGAGGGTCCAGGATGAGAATTCAGTGGAGCTACTACCCCGGAGCTGCTTGTGGTTCAGAGATCAGAAAGGTGTCCTGAGGACTGGAGATAGAAATCCAGGCGTGGCGTACTGGAAGGCGCGCTAGGGGAGGGCAGCCTGCCCCAGGATTTCTTTGCACTTTAAAGGCCACACATTCAGTCTCCCCGGGGCGCTACGGAGTTAGTCACCGCCGCGTTCAGGGCTCCTTCCACAGAGGTCAGTTCCTCAGCTGGGTGGGCTTTGATGCGCTCTCTTCGTAGAGACCCGGAGGTTCAACTTTAATTCTTTGCGCTGACATTTGCCGAGCGACACAAGAGCAGAAATCCTTGGGATAATTGCGTAGGTAACAGTGTCTCAATCCCACTAAAGTAAGTTAAAAATAAAGACGGTGATGTTGGTGGTGAACTAGAGAGGCGATTAGTTTCCGCAATTAGTTCCCCACTGCTCTGTCCATTTGTTAAGCAAATGGTTGCTGACGGCTTTTTTAAATGATTGGGTTGCTATAAAAGAGGTTTTCTCTAGTCTGAATGAACTGTGCGATGCTGACTGAGGGTTTCAGCCTCCTCTAGAGTCTTACAAGAGCTTGGTCTGGAAGGTACATGGGTGCGAACACTTAATGTAGCAAAGCAGCTTCTCAGTGAACCGTGAGACGTTAGAACACCTGCTTCAGGACGCACAGAATTCGGACACCACTTATTGAAGGATTTGTATGGATTATGATTTCCATTAGCATTCATTTTTTGCTTGAGTCAGTAGCATTTCAATTCAACAAATATTTGTTGTACACTTGTTAAAGGGCAGACCTCTGAGAGCCGGGCTGGTGTGCTGTGGGGTAGCACAGGTGTTGATATTAATACAAAGGGGAATTTTAAGGCACTTATTCCTCACAAGTGGGTGTTTAGAAAGAGACCTATGGCGCTGCGCTTTACCTCAGCAGCACCTGTGCAAATCGCTGGTTATAAGTATTTAAATGCAGGGAGAATGTAAATCTTTGAAGAGTATCTGTCATTAACCTGATCAGTCATTCCAAAACAATACGAATTGTCAAAATCATGCTTAAAATAAGATTATTAAGAATTAACTCTGTGCCAAGCACCATGCTAGGCACTTTATCTTGTCTATGCAATCTACAAAGTAGATACTATTCCCCTGTGCAGATGAGGAACTGAGGCAGAGAGGAGTCCAGTAATTTGTACAAGGTCAGTGGTGAATTTAGAAATTGCATGTGGCTATTTGAGTGCAGAACTCATACTTTTTCACTATTCCATGCTGCCTCTAAGATGGAGAGTGTAAATCCTGCAGATTTAATATAAGAATTCAAATTTATATTCATAGATCCTATCTCCTGGGGATTAATGGAGTTAAAGTAGTCCTCAGGAATAAAGTGAGCACTGTTTTCATTGCACTTGTGTGGTTAAACTATAACCTACCTGTGACAAGTAGATGAACAGCTACCTTTAAAAGATAAAATTTATTATGTGTCTTAACATATTTTGAAAGGCCTGATATATCCAAACATGGCCAATTAATAAAATCGCATATATATTCCCTCTGTTACACATGGAAGGAACAGCTGATTTTCATATTATTCGTGTGCTTTACTATGGACTCCTGCAGAAGTGAGTTTCTCAGCTGGGTGGGCTTTGAAATCAATTTCAGCTTGATTTCTTCTTATAGCTGCAAGATGATTAGAGGTCTCTTGTCACCTGGAAAGAACTTTGTGTTTGTGTAAATCTGTGCTCACACACGAATATACATTTTTCCTTAAACCTATTTCCAGAAGTGTAGAGAACTACAATGTGATGATCTGGCGAGGAATCAAGTTCCTTATTTGACTTTTGAGTAAAGGATTTATAACAACTGACAATTTCTTTAAGTGCATGTAAACCAGGAAAGTACTTTTCAAATTAAAAGTATTATACTGTGGAGAAAGGAAAGTGAGTGAAAAATAGTACTCTGAATTCAAATAATATTTCTTGTCATGGAGAACACTTGTTTTCTTAAAACTTTTCTTGTAATTGTTGGTAATTACACACGAATGGAGGGGGTTTATATTTAAATTACCTTGAATTGTTGCCAGTTAACTGTTGAGAAAAGGCTTTGCCTGTGATGGGAGGATCAGGTAGAATATTTTGCCTGTATCAATCTTGGCACAGATTTTTTTTTTTTTTTTTTTTTACTCTATCTTCACCTGAAGGTGAAACCAGTGGGACGCCTTAAACTCCTCTTTAGGAGCAGAGCCGTTAAATCCTTCCTAGGAGGTACTTATAAAAGCGTACTTGACTTGGTAAGGTGTTCTTAGGGGGAGCCAGAGTGGGTGATGAAGGAGCAGAATATATAGAGGATGTGAAGCAGGGGCAGATCCAAGTTTTGTGAGGCCTGAAAGGTAAACAATTTGGAGACTCTGTTTAAGAAAATTTGGTGTGAAAGTGAATATGTATTTAAAATGAGAAAAAGAGATGATAATTTGCTGGAGATTTCTGCCTGTTTCTGTGGAGATCTTGGGCAACGTACCAGAAATGCTTACAAAAATAGGCGTGCTGATTGCAACGTGGCTTCCCCTCTCCTTGAGAACACTCAGCATCTCCCAGCAGCTTGTCACACCCACGAGGGGGCCCTGGGAGTGAGAAGCCCAAAGTTGAAGCTCAAAAGTGAGAGGGAAAGTTGTGGTTAAAGGCAAAGGACTCATGCTCCATTGAGCAAAGAGACTGCTGGATGGGACGGCAGAGACACTCTGGACACTCATGTCCAACGAACAATTCTGAGAGCTGGTCTCAAAGTTCTGAGAACTTTGCAGGTTGGTTTGTTTCTCAGGGATGCCTTTGGCCACTGGCTTTTCCAACTATCAGTCACCATTTATTGGGAGTTTTCTAATGTCCCAAGTCCTGAGTAAGGTGAGGTCCTGATTGTCAAGAACTCCCAGTCTCATGGAGCTGATTTCATTGATCACAGTGCTTTGGTTATAGGCTTGCATAGAGATGCCACGGGAGCCCTGGAGGGTTCCTGATGCTTGAGCTGAGTTTGGAGTTACTGCGATGGAGTCCAGGAGGGCCATTTTAAGTGAGCAGAGGGCCATTAAAATGGTGCTTGGGCACAGTGGCTCACGCCTGTAATCCCAGCACTTTGGGAGGCCGAGTTGGGTAGATCACCTGAGGTCAGGAGTTCAAGACCAGCCTGGCCAACAGGGCAAAACCCTGTCTCTACTAAAAATACAAAAATTAGCCTGGCGTGGTGGCAGCACCTATAATCCTAGCTAATTGGGAGGCTGAGGTAGGAGAATGACTTGAATCTGGGAGGCGGAGGTTGCAGCAGTGAGCCAAGATTGCACCATTGCATTCCAGCCTGGGCGACAAGAGCGAAACTCCGTCTCAAAAATAAAATAAATAAATAAATAAATAAAAGCCCTGGTGGTTTAGACCCATGCATTCTCCTCCACTGATATTCTTCTAGTCCAGCAGCACCTATGTACCTGAGATTAACTTGTTAGAAATGCACATTCTCAGGCACCCCACATTAGGATCTCTGCATCTAGAGCACAGTAATCTGTGTTTTAAGAAGCCCTCTGGATGATTCTGGTGCATGTTAAAATCTGAAAACCACTGGTCTTAATATTTAAGAGAACAGATAGGGCATGGAATCCCTTATGGAGATCACTGGGAGGGAATTGAAATTAATAATAGTAATATATTAGTGTTGTAATATAGTAATTTGTATTACTGTCACTAACATTTATTGAGCACTCAGGTTGTGCCAGGCATTTTGTGAAGAAATATCAACTCTTAATCTTCAGTACAAACCCTGGATAAGGCAGGGCTATGATCACCTGGATTTAAATGTGAGAAAACTGAAAGAGAGAGAAATAGGAAATTGTCCACAGTCACACAGCTGGAAAGTGGTTCAGCCAGGATTCAAGCACAAGCTGTCTGGTGTTGGAACCTTCCTTCTCTTTTGTCTTGCCTGGGAGAATTTTCATTGATGCCACTGTTGTGTGTTGGCGCTGGCCGAGAGGCATGCCTGGGATTGCTTGGGATGCACCTATTTAACAATTCTAGTCATTTGCTGACTACTGTGGTTAAGAAATTTTTCATTACAGACACATTTCCAAACTAGGGAGGAAGAAATTTACTGTCATTTGCTCCTAGTGCAGACTTTTAAAATTTCATGAGTGAATAGACATGATTCCATATAAATGATTACATCACATGGAAATACCACTTCCCATAGCGTCATTATTAAGGGCTCATGGATTTCCCAGTGGGGAGTGATGCTGGTGATTATGGAAGGTGGCCTTGTTTCCTTGTTTAGGAATGCTGGGATTTGATCTGATTATTAGACAGAGGCTTGTCTCCTAGAGGCCAAGCACCTCCCCAGGCCACAGAGGACTTGAAGGTGATGTTGTGTTTGTTCATTATGTTTTGGAAGATATTCAGAAGAGCTGTGCCTTGTTCTATTACAGTTTTTTTTTTTTTTCTGGTTAAACAAAACAAAACAAAACAAAAAACTGTTGCCCATGATTCTATCCTGTTTTTGTTTTTTTTATCATATAGCCCCATGGTGTCAGGCAGCGTGAGTAAGAATGTGCAGATACTGGCATGGATATGCGTGCGAGTGTGTAGAGTGATGGTTTACTCTTGGGTATAAACCTAAGATTGCTGTGCCTTTACCTCCCCTCTGGAAAAAAATGTTTACACAAACATTAATTTGAGTTTATGGTAGGCAGCAGAATCTAATTCTGAGAATGCCAGCTGTGTCATCTATGCAGTCATTTCATTCATGTGATCACTGGTTGCCTGCCTAGTTGTGCTAAATATTATGTTAGGCACCAGAAGAGATACAGTGTGACCAAAACAGACATGATCCCCATGGACCGGAATAGAAGTCCTTATATGTAATGTTATGGAAGAACAGAATAGATACCCTCCCTCTGGCAGTGAGTCAGCAGGAAAGGCACTCAGAAGTTATTGTAGCTCAGGAGGGAGGTAGGTTATTGGACTTAAAGCTTTAGGGAAGTGGAGGTATGGCAGGATTTGAGAGATTACTAGGAAGATTACACACGTGACCAGGTGGAGGTGGGTGATGAAAAAGAGGGAGGTGCTGGGCCTGCGGATCAGGTTTGAGCCTTGGGCTGCTGGTTTGGTGCCAATAACATAAGTCAGTATTAGAGGAGGAAAAGCCTCTTTTCAGAGAATTATGACCTTCATGGACACTGAGTCTGAAATGTCTGGATGACCCCAAGGTAGAGATTTTAGGTGGATAATTGGATAGGATAAAGGTCTGCACTCCAGGAAAGAGGTTGGCAATGTAGAGATTTGAAAGAACTGGTCTTTGGATGGTAATTGAATAATTGACTAATTATCAACTGATTGAATAATGCAGTTGCTATAACAACTGAATAATTCAATCAACTGAACTCATTCTTTAGAGGGTGGAGACGAATCCTCCACTCCCTTTGGCCTTTGAGATATTTGAGAGCCATGTTTGAGAGGTGGAGGTGGAAGGAGGTCCTCAATGTGGAAAAGCAAACAAGAGCCATTGAAAGCAGTTGGGGACAGGACTAAACTCTGATTTTTTTTTTTTTTTCAATGCTGCCCAAATTCTTATCTAAGGGGTCTGGGAAGTCATGTCCTACAAACTATAAATTCTTATCAAATGAGTTTTATTTAACCATATATATCATGACTTACTTTCCCGTCTGACTCTGGCATAACATTGCCTGACAAAGAAGAAAGTGGAAATATTTTACCGCAAAAGTATGTTTCTTTGCCATATTTTGAAATGGTCCTGTAAAGATGTCCTTTGTGGGGGGAACATGTGCATCTGTAAAGAATCTCTATTAAAGCTAGATCTTTTTCTTCCAGGCCCTCCCTATCTTGAAGAGATTAAGAGTCTAGCACCTTTTAAGGTCTGAATAGGAAACATTTGTCATCTATTATCTCTAAGGGCAGCCACTCTAAGACTTCAAAAGACTCTTGGTCTCCACAATTTTTTATCTTAACCTGAACATTTCCTTTCTATTGATCCGAGGTTTTTAGACAAACTCAACCAATTGTCAATCAGAAAATGTTTACATTTATCTATAGCCTGGAAGCCACCCCCTGCCCCACCCACTTTGAGTTGTCCCACCCTTTTGAACCAAGACAATGTATTTCTTAAACATATTTCATTGATGTCTCACGCCTCTCTAAAATGTGTAAAACCAAGCTGCACCCTGACCACCTTGGGCACATGTTCTCAGGACCCCCTGAGGGCTGGGTCACGAGCCATGGTCACTCATACTTGGCTTGGAATAAATCTCTTAAAATATTTTCCTCTTTTTGTTGACACAGTGGAGTGAGGAGTAAACAAGGAGGTCGTTGAAAGCTTCTGTTCAGAATTTGAGCCCATATTATTTTTATGAGGTAAAACATATATTCTCTTAACTTGTTATTTTCTGTTATAAAAACACATTTATATATATATCATATGTATCATAAATGAATCATATCATTTTTTATATTGTATAGATTGGCCAGATGTTAGAATATTTTTATATAGAATAGATAGGTTTTCTTAGGTGCTCCAAGTAGAAGACTTTTTAAAAACTGTTAAAAAGTAGGTAAGAGAAAAAAAATATTCTTTTATCCAAAAAGTATTCACTGAACATGTGCTATACATGTTATGTGCTGAAATTTTGTGAATAAAACAAATAGATCCTCATCCTCTCAAAGCTTATAGTTTAGAGGGGAAGCCAGACAATTTCACAAGTGATTACAATGAAGTGTGCTGTTCATTAAGGGTAAGGGACAGGGCGCTATGAGAGCAGGTGGTAAAGGCTACTTCCAGTGGCAGTGCCACCTAGGCCTGGCAGGAAGGAGATGGAGAAGCACAGAGGTGGTGTTTTGAGAAATCAGTTGATGGATGCTTTTGAGGAACTAAAAGCCTAGGCTAGTCTGTTTAAGCTTTGTTAATGAAAAGTTAATGAAAATAATAAGTGGGAATATTCATGAGAGGTCTGTGAACTGATGGGGAAAACTAAAAAGGAGGTATTAAACCTATCTGTGTGATCATGCTCATGTTGTGTGAAGGGTTTTGAAGAATCCAAGATACAATGGAGTTGACAGTGCAAAAAAAAAAAAAAAAGAAAGAAAACCTAAAAACAAAAACACCCAAATTAAAAAACAAAAACACCAAAATCAAAAACAAAAATAATGATTGTGTAATGCTTTTTTTAAGGTGATGGTTGGGGAACTACTTTTAGCATTATGAAACATGTTTGGATTTAGTCTGAGAACTTGGGTAATATGTCAAAAAAGAACATTATATTTCTTGGACTACAATAACCATTATTGCTATAATAATCTTGCTCAACGTAAAAGATGTATATATGCTTCCTCGGGTTACAGTCTGGAAATGACCTTTGGGATCAGCTGTTCCACCTCCAGTTGCCCCTTCATGAATAACCTGGGGCTCAGGAGTGCTGCAGGCTCAATTATTATTTTCACTGGGTCAATTGGTGACAACATCTGTTGGGTAGAATCTGTCCTGAGTTCCTTGTCCTACAGCAACAATGCTTCACTTGAAGGCTTCTTGTTTGTTGTTGGAACAGGCCCAGTAAATAATTATCTCCATCTCCTCTAAGTCTTCACTTACATGAGCTCCCTCCCCTGTCTTCCTTATCTCCTCGTTGGCATGTTTATCATCTACTTTTTCTGACATCGTGCTATGTTTTGAATTCTGTAGGAGTCCTTGGCGGAAGTTGCCTTCAGCATTTTAGGCCTGTCTAAACAGGTAGAATTTATCTGACATTTCTTTCACTCCCTTAAGCCTCATGTGAGTTGGCAAGAGACGTGTAGCTTTGGCAAAGAATGAGAAAGAAGGTTCTTGGGAAGTTTTCTCTGTTAATATTTGAACCAAAAGACATGGTGAGGCTTGGAAAGTATTTGATGAATTGTTTTTAAATGTCATGAACTATTTGTGTGCCCCCAAATTATGTTTGATCAGATAGGTGTGTCCCTGATCAGTAATAACAGACTGGTATTTGGTCCTTTTATTAACTACTTCCTCTCCAATTTCCTTTCAAAGCCATGTGTCAGTTTCTAGCATTGTCACTATGAGCCCAAGATCCAGAATTATTACTTTATTGTTTAGTTTTTGTGTTCAGTTGTCAGGCTGTGCCTTTTCATTGGTAGGTTTTTTTTTTTTTTTTTTGTAGAAGTTTTTGCTTTCCTAGTTTACAGGACATACAGATTTAGCTGCTGTATACTTTATTTTGTGTGCCAACTACCTGATATTTCTGAGCCTCTACTCAGTGGTAGCATTATCTTAGTTATGCTAATCCTCTTAGGAACTCTACTAGGTAGAAATCATCTCCGTTTTATTGAAGGCAACACTGAAACTCAGAGAAACCTAGAACTTGCACAAGGTCACCCAACTGGGTTGGACATCTGGCCTATGTCTTTTTTTACTTTCCACCCCTGTTATTTGGTTTCAAGCTAGTGCTGTTTCAACCATTTCAACCATTGCACTCTGTTTTGTATCCCAGGGAAATTATTTCACCACAAGACTTGAGGGGTTCCAAGACCCATTCCAACTAAGATTTCAGAAATTCCTCTACCTCCTGAGTTTGGAAGTAGCTGTTCTGTGCATTCCCAGGCTCAGTGCAAAGGTGAAATCCTTCATGACAGGGGAGGCTTTAAAACCACTTCCATGTAGACCTGGAATCCCGCTGAACCCTGTTGTGAAGATAAACGCAGCAAGGTCTTGATGAGTATGTCATTTTAGAGCAATTTCCTGCCAGATGACTGTGTATATATGAAGCTGGGTAATCTGGAAAAGTCCCTATCCTTTATCTGATCCAAGTGATACTGTAAACAGGGTTGGTAGATTTGTGTAACAAAGCTAGCAATCACATCTAAATATTACTACACTTAATTCCTAAGTGTTCACGTGAGAACAACTTCATTGTGTTTTTATGTTTTTGAATGAGGTAACCTTTTAAATATATACAGATGTTGGCATTTCAAAACCCAGGAAAATTCTTGTGGTGCTATTGATTAGATCAAGATACTTTTTTTGGTATGTATTTATTAGTAGCATTAAGACACACTTATCAAATAAGATCTTTTCAGGATCCAGAGTATACAAATGTGGTGGATGTTTTGGTTATCGTGGTCTTCGAGAAGCTGGGGTTACTTCTCTGAATACTCCACTTATCCCCAGCAGAGCTTCTGAGATATCTCCTAGGGATCCTCCTTTAGTTTCACGTGGAGTCTGTGGCTTTCTAGGATGTAAGAGCAGATGCCGAGGCTGGTGTAAATGGCAGTGGAAAGTGGTGGAAGAATGTAACTAATACTCCCTGGAACCCTATAATCTGATGTCCCGGGCACAGCCTCATCTGCTTTTGAGAACACTCATCACTGTTGTTTATATTCATTTCAATAAGAAGCCATTTTACTATAGGTTATGAATGGTAATTTTGTATTTTTGTTTAAGCTATTTTCTAATGTAAATTTTGCTGACCAATTCTGGATGTCTTGTTTGTGCGATTTTGGTCATTTCCATGGTTTGTAGTAATATCCTAAATCTGGCCAGTTGGAAAACCAACTCTTGCCTGTCGATATTTTTTTGCTGGTGGCTGTGGGTCAGAGCTGACTGACTTAGTACTTACAAAGCATTTGTATTATTGTTGCTTTTTAAATTATGTGATTAAGCATAGGATAAAATAGTATAGAACAATATTATGTGCTGGCATATGAATACAGATATATATTTTTTTTCTGGAAATGAGTACTAGAAACTTACTAGTGGTTCGTGGTTCCTTTGTGAAGATGGTCTAGTTTGAGCTAAGTCACTTTTCATCCTGTGCCTCTAGGCACAATTACAGTTTCCTAAGGCATACCCACCTTAAAAAAAAAAGTTACCAGGTTTAATTCAGTGGTGAGATAATAGGGCTTTTTATTTTTGTCTTGAAAATGTCATTTAAAAAATTATCCTTGGACCTGAGAATATTAAACAGACTTTGAATTTGTTTAATATTTTAGAGATTTTTAAAAGTCTGGTGTTTATTATTAGCTATTTTGAGATCAGGAGAATTAGCACTACTGTGTATGGTTGTTGGAATGATTAAGGAAAGAAAAGGTTCCAAGTTATTATCTCCATTCAACAGGACTTCCTATAGGCCATTTCTGATGAGGTAGGTGTAGAGTGGAACCACTTAAGAAATTTCCACTCCAGTGAGCAAGTTATGAAGGCGTACCTTATGGCTCTCTCAAACCACCTTGCTACTGGGGAAAGTCTGGGTTTTGAATTCAGACAAACCCCAGCGCAAATATTAGTTCTGCCATATATTAGCTGTAGGACTTTGACATCTCTGAAACTCAGTTTTCTCATTTGTAAAATGGAGATGAAAATACTTTGAGATGCCTGTGGATATTAGTAATAATAGATGCAGACTGCCTTGCACATAATAGATACTTCATGAATTTCTATTATTCAAGGGAAAGAGGGAGTCTGGATTCTTCGTAATAAGCAAACCTACAGAGGTTTCGGTAAGTGCGTGCCTACGATGTTATGGCAGCTTTCTCAGAGATCAGACATCTGTGCACTGCTGAGGTTTTTTTCTACATTGCCTTCTAACCAGGATAAGGATGAGAAAGGATGGTAGGACCTGGTACTAAATTACAGTATTAAAAGAAGAAAACAGGAGGCACATTTTTGGGCCAGTAACAATTTTAAAAATCTAATCTATTTACCCAACTTGAGGCTGTTATTTTTAGAGATGAGACAATAGATGCTGAAAGATTTTTTTAAACTTTAGGTTTTTATTTTCGTTTTAAAGATGTTTTTCCCTTTTGCATTTTTAACTAAGTTTTGAGGTCAGAAAGTGAGTATTGGACGTGCACATGTCGTATTGCCAGTGCTGGGTTTAGTGGTTTCTTGGTAATTACCATATAATTTGATGAAAGCCTGGTCACTTCTGGGGTTAGCTGACAGTGTTTCCTAAATATATAGATATATATATTGACAAAAGAGTACCTTTTGAAAGCTTTGGAAGATGAAACCCAGTCAATGGCTTCATTGGAGCACATACCTACATTTCTGATTGCTCCCACCCCAGCCAAAAATATGGGTTCGCTATGATTTCATGTTTAAACGGGACAATAGAGAAAATGGAAATGTTTTCTAGTTTTAAAAACTTATCTCCTTGGAGTGTCAAGCTTCATCTTCATGAAAAGATTATTAGTGGTAACCACTTGGGAGCAGAGAGGATTTTTAAAGGCAGAAAAGGTCTGTGTAGGCTGAGAGTGGGGAGGAAAAATGTGACGAGTCTGGAAGAATCGGAGGGACTGGCTATCAAAGGCTTGGGGAGAGGTTGTCACTCTTATCTCTGTTCCTCTCACCTTGTGTAGCCTCTTGGAACTTTGCTGAAGGACCCTTTGCAATGCTACACATATTAGGAATGGACACTGAAACACTCACATGCAGGAAATGAGGTATCAGAGACTGAAGGACAGGTGGCTTAGAGGTCAAGCATGTGGAGCTGAGCCGATGGGCCTGGATCTCAGCTCTACTATGTAGTAACTTTGTGTCACTGGGAAAGTTACATAAGCTTTCTGCGCCTCAGTTTATTTGTCAGTGAAATAAGGCTTCTAATAGTACCTACCTTATAGAGTTATGAGGATTATAAGATAGTATTTCTAAAGTGCTTAGTACCTGTCACCTGAGGCACCATGGCCTCTCCTTAAGAAGCAGCTGCAGTGGCTGCTGCCCTTGTTGTTTGGTAATATTGATGGTGGAGAGACTCATTGAACTTTAATGCCCTATAATGTGTCATGTTTACCTCCCTTAATAGAACCTAATAATTACTTCATATTTAAAAACTCATTTGCAGTATTTTAGCTTGGTGGGAAGATTGATTTGGATGTTTTTAATCATTCTAAGCCTTTGTTCTAGCTGAGGCTCTATGAAATGGTTTGCAAAATCCACAGACTGAGAAATGATAGAAAACCAGGGAAAGTTCATTTGGGAATTATCAGTTTAAGCTGTTACATGATAATGTCCACTTCATCGCACTGACACTGGCATTGATGGAATCCGAGTGGTGGAGAAAAATCAATACAACCTTTTTAAAAGATGATGGTTTTAATATTGATAAGTGTTCTTTACCTTTTCATTTGAGAGATGCTGCTATAATGGAATGCCTTATAAATACTAATGAGTGCTGACTGCCATCTTTGATAGTGAGTAACCCCTTTGAGTATTTTGAGACAAACTCCCATGATCTGGCCAAATGTCACGTTAAGGCGTCCCACACAGGTTGAGAAATATATTCATTAAATCATGCTTCACAAGAGTGTAGGAAGAGTTTATTAATTTATATTTAAAAACCTTTGTAGATTCACAGGCCGAAAAAGGGCTCAGGAGGTGTGTGTATGTGTGTGCGTGAGTGCATGTGATTCCTTTTAATTCATCTGCAGCAGTTTTTTCTCCTTTGATTGAAACATTTGGATCAGTTCAGAGGGCATTGCATGCACATCAGTCAGTTCCTCATGAGTGCTTCCTGGGTGCCTCACCTGCTGCCCTTTCTTAGTCCGAACATGCTGAGGAATTCCAGCTATCTCCAGGATCCTCAGGATTGAAAAGGATCTCTGCCTACTGAGATCCAAATGTTAATGGAAAGAGGGGACAGTGGGCTGGGCTTTAGACTTCTGCCACCATGCCCAGTTCTAGGATGCTTCAATTCTTGGTTGATAGTGTCTGACATCACTTATGTGGGCCTTACTCTGTTGTGGAGTTCAGGGGCTTCATTGTCAACCTGTTGATAGTGATTTTGTAAAGATGTTAAGAGGCATGAGTCATTCCATTATGAAATGATTGGGAAAAACCAGATGGGATGTCCAAGCAGATAAAACAAGTGCATCCTCACCATAGTTTACTCCCTGACCTCCAATCAGTAAGACTGATGGTCATTACTAATTAAATGCCTCTGTAAAAAGCTGCCCTGTACCTTATCATAGAGCAATAAATATGTATTACACAACATGTTTTTCCGAAAAGCTTAACAGTTATGAGGCTCTTTAGGTTGATGAACTGTCTCTAGACAGGCTTGGATTTCTAGTAAATATTCAGTCATGATATTAATAAAACAAATCCTTTTCTGAATTCATTCATTTGTTTACTCCATCAAAACTTACCTGCAATGTGCCAGGTATTGATGTGGACTAGGCAAATCCAGTCTCTTCCCCTCAGGGCACTTACAGTATTGCAGGATGGTACTGAGGAGTAGATTAGGAGATTAAGTAAATAAACTAACAAGATAATATTGGACCCTTAGGGTCATCAACAACGTGAGGTGTGATGAGATTATGACATGGAGGTGCTGTTTCACACTAGAAGGTCAGGATTAGAGTCAGGCTTGGGGTAGAACTTGTTAAGGAGGTAATTCCTGATGTGGGACCTGAAAGAGCCAGGTTTTTGATCTGTGCAAAGGTCACATTATACAACTAATAACAGCCTTGAATAAGGAAACAAAATCCCTACACTTCCACCCCAAGTGTTCGATGTACCCATTTTCTCCTTATGCTAGGTCTCTAGCATTATACTTCACACAGGCATTGCCCTTCCACCAAGTAGAACTGAACCATCTCGAAATAATAGGCCTCTTCCAGGCAAGGACTTGACTGTGGCTCAGTAGAGCCTCCCTTTCTTCACACAAACCAAGTTGGCCGAACTTTGCTCCTAGTGAGAGCTCCTGTGTCTACTTTCCAATTACATTGGCCGGTTAGGTAAGTCTAGAGCTGTGGCCAGGCTTGCTTTAACTTTCTTTTCATGCCTAAAATATGCTGTTTCATTTGTTGCTTTTAGCTCTCTGGAAATGCCACACTGTCCTGTCATTCTCAGGCTGTCAAGATTCTGCCCGCTTGTGTCAAGATACTTACTGGAAATTAGAGCTTCCTCTACTTTTAGTCTGAATCTTTTCGACACTGGATTTTTATATGATTTATGAAATTTGAATTGTTTGGTGATCAATGAGCCGAAATAGACAGTGAGGCTTTGCAAAGGTGCAAGTGTCTTAATCAAGAACCTTCCCTGCTCGGTCCGTGGAAACTTACCCAGTGGTGTAAACCCTGCTGTGGTAGCTTACACAGGTTCTCTGTGCTTCTTGTTGAATAACTCAGTATAGAACAGTATGCTTTGGGTCCTGAGAGTCGGAAGAAATGGTAATACAGAATTATACCTTTATAGAAAAGCAGATATTTATTAAATTAAATGTTAAACTCGAGCTTAGATGCTCTTCAAGCACTTGTGTTGTGCAGATAGATGCCTGTACTGATTGTTCTCTCTCTGGTGCTTCTGTTCTGTGCAGAGATGATAAACATGATAATATTTTACTGCACATAAGTAGGAGTTAACAACCTAGGAATAAACACATTAAATAGATATCTGTCTTGATTTCCTGTAATATGCCTGTACTGTGTGAAGTGGTTTCCTTTATTTTGCAGAGCACTGTGTTATTTAGAATATTCTAAAAGTATATGTGGACTTTTCTATATTGGCTTTTGAATAAGAACTTATTAGCTGTACTATATCTTGAGTTACCACGGCCTCTTGAATTGTCTTAAAGAAAGTTGTAGGATATTTCTGGTCCTTCCGTAGGATCTATGTTTCTGATATTTGTGCTGAGATGGAGATGGTAATACCGGCCTAGAACCATTGCTTCCCTTTCCCAAGCCCAAGGCCGATGTTCAAGTGGATGACATCACATTTCCCACTGAGTCTCAGAATCTTTATTCTTTTTGAGACGGAATCTCACTCTGTCACCCAGGCTGGAGTGCAGTGGCACTATTTTGGCTCACCACAACCTCCGCCTCCCGGGTTCACGCCATTCTCCAGCCTCAGCCTCCCGAGTAGCTGGGACTACAGGCGCGCGCCACCACGCCCGGCTAATTTTTTTGTATTTTTAGTAGAGACGGAGTTTCACCGTGTTAGCCAGGATGGTCTCAATCTCCTGACCTCGTGATCCTCCCGCCTGGGCCTCCCAAAGTGCTGGGATTACAGGCGTGAGCCACCGCGACCGGCCAGAATAGTTTTTTAATAATAGCTCTTCAGGTAGCTGTCATGAGTTGATCTGAGCTGGTCACCAGAAATCTAGTTGTCATCCAAGAATGTTTTTGATTAAACTTTTTCTTTCTCTTGTCTGAAAGCACATACGCAAAATATCACTGCAAACATTACTTTTATTTTTACATTCACTTATTACAAAACATTATGTCAATAGTAGAAGGAATAAACAGTAAAACAAGGCCGGGCGCGGTGGCTCAAGTCTGTAATCCCAGCACTTTGGGAGGCCGAGGCGGGCGGATCACAAGGTCAGGAGATCGAGACCACAGTGAAACCCCGTCTCTACTAAAAATACAAAAAATTAGCCGGGCGCGGTGGCGGGCGCCTGTAGTCCCAGCTGCTCAGGAGGCTGAGGCAGGAGAATGGCGGGAACCCAGGAGGCGGAGCTTGCAGTGAGCCGAGATCGCGCCACTGCACTCCAGCCTGGGCAACAGCGTGAGACTCCGTCTCAAAAAAAAAAAAAAAAAAGAAAACAAAAAAACAAAAAAAACCAAATATTATCTGCCTTGGGAAAAAAATCAGGCATCAGTATTTTTTTCATGTTTTTGTTTTTTCCAGTGTAAGTCATACTTGTACATCACTTCACAGAGCCATAAACATAGTTTTGTTAGAATTTTATAGTTTGTGTTTTTCTTTTAAAATTGTACCATGAATTATTTTCCAGATGACTACATAGCATTGGAGAATTAATTTTTAATGGCTGCATGGATGAAAATGAGTGACTCATATTTCTGTTCCTGATGTATGTGTGTATCTAAAAACACGTCACTTAATATGCATTCTGTGCTGAATTCCCTAGGCTTGTAGAACATTTATAGTTTGTAGTAACTCAGTTGTCACCTTGTGCAAACTGTGCAAGACATTCTATCCTTCACCTGTGCTGATGGAGTAATTTAAAATTTCATTTCATGAGCACGTATTGGGAATTACTGTAGAAGCCTATGAACCCTGTATTTTTCTATGGATTTTCTCTAATATACTCTAAATCTAAAAACACATTAAGGCAAAGCACCTGGCTCCTCAAAGAGCTAACACCATGAAATTACCTAGAAAACAAAATTTAGCTAAGTGAGTTTATACCTTACTACAGGGACTGAGAGTTATCTATTTTTTTTTCTATTAGCTGAACAACAGTCTTTATCTCTGTTATATGAAATGACATGAGCTGTGCAAGGTGAAATCATGCAGAGAACAATCATAACATTAAGAGAAATGTGGCCTGAAATAATACATTTTGATTTTTGTGCTACTTATAGAGTTCAGTGTGATGGAGCTAGCAAAATTGACAGCAGAGCCCAACAATTTTAGTACAGAAATTATCTGCTCTGGGAAAAAGCTGTCTTCATTGTATTATGAAATGTGAATTGGTGTTGAGTATTTATAGAGTGAGAGGCAGCAGAAAATGTCCTCATAGTCAAGTTTAAGAAAATGTCTTATCTAAATGAGAAGCAATACATTGATATTTATACTGATGTAAGTAGCATGACTGTGGAAGATGATTAGATAATATTGGCCCTTGGTTGACTTCATGACTTCTGTTTGATTGGCAGTATATAAAATGTAGTAATTTCACATAAATATTTGGGCTGAGAGCATCTCTTGAAAGATCTGAGTGTGAGGTGAGTCAGGCTGCATTCTTGCAGAGTTGTCTATAGCCACAGTGAAGATAGCACCCATGGTCACCTGGGACTTTGACCCTGGCAAATAAGTATATCTTTTTCCTTTACCAAATTCATCTCCTAAAATGTATCGGTTTCTAGATCTGTACATTCATTCCAACTTGGCTTAAAATTAATTTTGTCATTTTTGTTTTCTTAATCCTAAAATACACATAACCTAACATGCATTTATCTGTTTTTTTTTTTGAGACGGAGATTTGCTCTTGTTGCCCAGGCTAGAGTGCAATGGAGTGATCTCAGCTCACTGCAACCTCTGCCTCCTGGGTTCAAGCAATTCTCCTGCTTCAGCCCCCCAAGTAGCTGGGATTACAGGCATGCGCCACCACTCCTGGCTAGTTTTTTGTATTTTTAGTAGAGATGGGGGTTTCTCCATGTTAGGCTGGTCTCGAACTCCCGACCTCAGGTGATCCACCCACCTCGGCCTCCCAAAGTGCTGGGATTACAGGTGTGAGCCACCGCACCCGGCTGCAATTATCATTTTTAAGTATACGGTTCAGTGACGTTATGTTTATATTGTTGCACAACTGTCACCTCCATCCATCTCCTGAACTCTTCATTTTGTGTAACCGAAACTGTGTCCATTAAACACTGTCTCATTGTCCTCTCCCTCTGCCCCGACAACCATCATTCTACTTTCTGTCTCCACGAATTTGACTACTCTAAGTATCTCCCATAAGTGGACTCCTATAGTATTTGTCCATTTGTGACTGGCTTATTTCCCTTAGCATAATGTCCTCAAGGTTCATCCACGTTGTAGCAGTTGTCAGAATTTCCTTCTTCTTAAAGGCTGAATAATAATATGTTGTATGTATTTATCGCATTTTGTTCATTTGTAGACACTGCCCATTGCAAATAGTGCTGCTAGGAACATCGGTGTACAATTGTTTAAGTCCATGCTTTCATTTCTTTTGGGCATATACCCAGAAGTGGAATTGCTGGATTATATGATAATTCTATGGTTATTTTCTCGAAGAACTGCTACAGCGTTTTTCCATAGCAGCTGTACCATTTTACATTTCCACCAACAGTGCACTAGGGTTCCAATCTCTAGAATCTTGCTAACACTTGCCATTTTCTGTTTTGTTGTTGTTGTTGATAGCCATTCTAGTGAGTTTAAAGTGTGTCTCACAATTTTCGTGTACATTTCCCTGATAATTAGTGATATTGAGAATAACATTTTTACAGAGCTTACTGCAGTTGTAAGACATGACCTTTTGAATTGTCATTGTAAGAAAATTACCTGGCAGATCAAAAGATCTGGATTCTAGTCATGTCTCCATCTCTAGTTAGCCATTTGACCTTCAATTCTGCTTGACAACAGTTAATTAGGCCTGTGCTAAGTGCTGATCACCTCACTAGGTTAGGTGACACAGAGTAGAGAAAAATAAATCATCGCTTTTTTATTCATGCCTCTGGTTTACAGATTTTTTTTTTTTTTGGCCTCAAAGGTATCACAGCTTAAATTTTTCTAATTCTAAAGTTTGTAATCTGTCGCCTAAAGTTGAAAGAGTAACCTAGAGTCTCTTCAGACCTAGGTAGGGTTACCAGCCATCAAAATAAGACATGAAAAGTATGATATAAGGGAAACAGGTAATTTTGAAATGTTTGGAGAATCTGTGGTTGTTATCTGAACCTTATTTGCAATTTCCACTTATCAAAGTTTGATTTAAAAATTAGTGTATCTTAATTAAATATCGTTTATTTTATCTTGTCTCTTGTCATACCTTGCTTTTCTGGCTTCCCAGCTCATTACAGTCTGGCTTCTGTGTCCCCGAGGTGTCTACTGCCCTCCCTCAACCTCCGCTTCCCTCAACTGACTTTTCTGCAATACTTGCAATTGTTGCTTACTCCTTGAAACTTCCTCTCTCGGCTTCCTTAGTCCTGTTCTCTTCCCCCAACCCGGCTCTCCTGTGCTTCCCTGGCCATTCTCTCTCGGTTTTCATTATGAGTTCTCTTTCCTCTGTGCTGCCACTAAAAGTTAATTATTCCTGTGGTTCAGCTCCCAGCCTTGTTTGCTTTTCACTTTATACACTTGTTTGAGGGGAAATGGTTCCTGTCTTCCACATTTCCATCCCAGATTTTGCTCTGAACTTCCACCTTGAATATCTGGTTGGACTATATAGTATGTCTCAACTTTGATAACTTATCAGTCTTCCACCTTACCTTCTGTAAATGGCTCTTGCTCCCCTTTCCCTGTGTTAATCGGTGGTTCTACCATATTACCTCTGGCCTATCTAGGCAACTTAAACACCTGCTGCTGCCTCCTCCCTACTCCTCCCCAACACATATAATCAGCAAATTACAAAATTCAGCTTCTCAGTCCCTTCACTGTCATTCTAGTTACATTTTTTGTGGTCTAGCCTTTATCACACTGGATTAATGCATCAACTAGGAACTGCATTAGCATCTCATTCTTAACACCTCCTAGATAACCCCACTGTTGGAACTGCTTTGCTATCTGTCTCTCCTACTGTACTCTGAGTGCCTCAAGAGAATAAATGGGGTGTGTATTTCATTCCTTGAGCTAATGCCTAGAGAAACTAAAGGATACTGTAATAGTCTCTCTTTTTTTTAATGCACAAAATGTAAGTTCCACATCTTTGTGGGTGACAGACCTAATTCTATTGCAGTATCACACAGGTGTAACCGTTAAACTCCAGAGACTGAAACATAGTTTTCTCATCAGCTTAAAAAAAAAATCTGGTGGTAGTATAGCTCAATGGTGGGTTGAAACAAACATCTCTTTTTTACATGGTCCTTGATGCTCCAGAGCACACTGTTTACTTTTGCCTTCAATGACTCTAATTTCAAATGGTATAAATCAAGGTTGCATATGTGTGTACAAAGAGGATGAGACTGTGGTGGGTGACATGTTAGAAAACTGTGAATACCTCGATATTTGATTGGCAACAGCAAGAACATTGGAATGTACTTGATTGCTTCTGTTTATTATTGCTACTTATTTCATAGCATATTTGAATTCTATCACTTTCTGATCAGCCTTTGTAATTTTCTTTACCATTTCCCATTGTGATACACTAATAATTGTTATACAATGTTTCTTTAGGTTTTTAAATTCTTATTTTAGAATCATGACCGCTTTGCCCAGAGTAGAGATTTGGTGATCACAGTTACGTAGGGATGGCAATCTAGCCTAAGGTATAAGCACAGATGTTGTGGTCAGAGGGAACCTGGTTCAAATCATGGCACTAATACTTGCTGGCTGACAAGATGCTTCATGTTTATAATCCTTGATTTCTTCTTACATAGGATTGACATTTTTACTCAGCTCTGTTAACATTTGTGAGGATTTCGAAAACTCATGGACGGGAAGACAGTGCCTGCACTTAGTCACCACCAAATAAAGGGCCACTATTTATCATCCCTGAATTATCCAATTCATTTGGAAATATCACAAATGTGGCCACTTGTTTGATTTTTTGCAGCAATTAATTCATATGTGGATGAAATTGAGATCAGTGCAATTCAGCTATCTAACACTTAAGAAGACACACATTTTATGTTCTGATAAATACTGAGTTGGAGACATACTTGCTGTGAATGAATTAGTGAATTTAAATTTTATACTTGTCCTTATGAGAGTAAGCATTAATTTGTCATTGATTACAACCTTAAATGATTGATGAGTACTTGGAAACTAATGACTTCACAAAAGAGAATTTCCAAACTGTCAGTTAGCTTAGAATTTAAACAATGTCATTGTATTATTCCTCTAAAGCTTGAAGTTTTCAGATGTGTTTCTTTTTATCTGACATTTTAATAAAAGATATGTTATGCTTGGGAAAGGTCGATGAATGTGACACAGGGCTTGACAAAACTGGGATTTATGGAGATACAATTTTTTTGGATGTCTTCTTTTGGAAGATCAGACCTGTTCTCCTTCCTTTTTCTAAAGACAAAATTTAGGAGGTAACGTCAATTAATAATTTTGAGAAATAGTCCTTAACATTTTGATCATATAACTATACCCCAGTATTTTTGCGAGATGACCCACCTAATTGGGGCATAAATGATTTCAAATATATTTTTAGGGAAGACGGCTAAGTTTCCGACTTGATCTGACAGGTGCTTTAGAGACCTAATATAGAAAGAATTTCGATTGACTATAGAAGGAATGTAATATAGGTTGGAATCTAGAGAGACGGTTTTATTCTGTGTAAATGAGATCTATGATATTAACCATTTAGATATAGATGGCTAGATAGTTAATGTTTCAGCAGTTTTTTTTGTCAGCACTTATGACTATCTGACATAATAAGCATTTTAATAATTAATTTTATGCATACTTGCCTTTCTTGAGTAGTGATAAATCCTATTTACATAAAGGCCTCTAAAAACATGCCTATAGGCCAAGGAAGGGACACTGCATCTCGTGAAGAATCCTGGGATGTTTGGTGGGAGAGAGTAGAGGAGGGCTTTGGGCTTATGCTGCGTGTTGTTAAGGATGAATCAGGGGAAGCCGTGGTCAACTCTGTACTGGGTGGTATTCTGAAGCTGAGGCAGTGTCATAACTCGGTATCCTAGTGATCTTTGCTCAGGAAGCAGGGGAAATGAAGTAGAGTTAGAAAAGTTGGTAGGAATGAAAAAAAAAACATTCAACAGTAGGGGGTTATTACATTGTTTGACAACTGTGGAATGCTCTTAGGGAAATAGTTTTTTGTTGACTTTACAGTTGTACTTACTTCTGTTAATGAAGCACAATCTGATTTTTAGCAGGGATGACTTTTATTTACTCAGATGTCCCATAAAAACTTTTGCCTTTTTCTCACAGCTGCATTTTGGTGCTCAGAAGAATTTTCTTGATATCTGTATGTTGAAAATCCCAAATGCAAAAACCTGAAATACAAAATGTTGCAAAATCCAAAAGCTTTTGAGTGCCGACATAATGACATGGGTGGAAAATTCCACACCTGACCCAGTGTGATGAGTCACAGTCAAAATGCAGCCAAAACTTTGTTTCATGTGCAAAATTATTGAAATATTGTATAAAATTACCTTTAGGCTATGTATATAAAGTGTGTATGAAACATAAATTAATTTAGTGTTTAGACTTGGGTCCATTGCCAAGATATCATTATGTATGTGCAAATATTCCAAAATCTACAAAAATCTGAAATCAGAAACACTCTGGTCCCAAGCATTTTGAATAAGGGATACTCAACCAGTAGTAGTAATAAAATGTACCACCCTCCTCCCCATGTCTGTTGGATGAATAACAACTTTTATTGATGATATACTAAACTTTGTCCTTAAGCTGTTCTCCTACAAAATATGGGACTCCTTTCAGATAGCAAGTCCCAGTACATAGTTGCAAAACTTTGCATGATGTTGTTTAAATTGAGAGGCTATTTTGATGTCACGAGTGAATATTAGGAAGGCAGACCATCACACGGATTGGGTCTTTTCTGTGAGCATGAGACTTAGAGAAGTAGGGACCTTTCTGAAGATAAGCACAACTTGCCCATGTTCCTCTTTCGTGAGTGGACCCAACAGGCAGTGGTTAATGTGAGATATGGTGTGTAGTTTTGTATTTCCAGCAATGCTGAAATCTGAATAACCAGAAAGCTAAAAATGAAGAAACAAATTGTAAATCAAAGAACCTTTGATACTTTCCCTTCCACTGGTCGTCTTGCGTGGACTCGCCCTGCATGAAACATATTCCACACAGCAGACACTGTGATCCTTTGAAAATCCATGACAAGTCAAATCAATCCTCTGACCAACCTTCACCTCCCCTCCTGGCCCTGACTTCCCAATTCACTTAAAGTTAAACCCCAGGTCTTTGCTGGCCCTCATCCCTTCTCTGACATCATCTCATCCTGTCACTGATAGATCAGGCAGATCTGGCTCTGTTGACTTTTTGCTGTTGGAAGCAATGAACGTGTTCTGGCTTTGGGACTTTGCATGGATCCATTCCTATTTTTGGAATCCTCTTTCTCAAATAGTGTTTCTCATTCTTGTCACTTAGTCTCTGCTCACATGCTCCCTCATCCTCTGTGGGATAGCTTCATCCCTCTCCAAACATATATATCCTCATGGGAACACTAGCTTCCCAAAGGCAGGACCCTTGTCTGATTTGACCACTGAGTTGATGAATTTGTAAGAAGCCAAGTCAGACTTTGAAAGCAGATTCATAGCATTCATTGAAAGGAGGAACCTTGAAGGTAGATGCTAGATTAGACAAAATTCAACCCTATCTCCTATGCGTTTTGCATCTAGTAACAGTGGTGTATGTTCACTACAATACCCTGGTAGCATTACAGAGAAAAGTTGTTTGGGCTTTTTGGAACTATCACATTTTAAAAATATTTGTTGTCATTTTTTTTTTTTTTTTGAGATGGAGTCTTGCTCTGTCACCCAGGCTGGAGTGCAGTGGCGTGATCTCGGCTCAATGCAACCTCCCAGGTTCGAGTGATTCTCCTGCCTCAGCCTCCTGAGTAGCTGGGATTACAGGTGTGTGCCACCACACCCGACTAATTTTTGTATTTTTAGTAGAGACAGGGTTTCACCATGTTGGCCAGGCTGGTCTTGAACTCGTAACCTCGTGATCCGCCCACCTCGGCCTCCCAAAGTGTTGGGATTACAGGCGTGAGCCACTGTGCCTAGTCCATTTTCTTTTTTCTTTTTCTTTTCTGTTTTTTTTTTTTTTTTTTTTTGAGACGGAATTATGCTCTGCCACCTAGGCTGGGGTGCAGTGGTGCCATCTTCTCAGGGCTCACTGCAACCTCCATCTCCTGAGTTCAAGCAACTCTCTTGTGTCAGCCTCCTGATTAGCTAGGATTACGGGCATCTACCACCATAGAGATGAGGTTTTACCATGTTGGCCAAGCTGGTCTTGAACTCTTAACCTCGTGATCCACCTGCCTCAGCCTCCCAAAGTGTTGGGATTACAGGCATGAGCCAATGTGCCTGGCCCATTTTCTTTTTTTTTTTTTAAGACAGAATTATGCTCTGCCACCCAGGCTGGGGTGTGGTGGTGCAATCTTCTCAGGGCTCACTGCAACCTCTATCTCCTGAGTTCAAGCAACTCTCTTGTCTCAGCCTCCTGAGTAGCTGGGATTACAGGCACCTGCCACCATGCCAATTATTATTATTATTTTTTTCCAGCAGAGATGAGGTTTTACCATGTTGGCCAGGCTGGTCTTGAACCCCTGAACTCAAGTGACCTGCCCGCCTCATCCTCCCAAAGTGCTGGGATTACAGGCATGAGCCACTGTGCCTGGCCACATATTGAACTTTCATGTGCTCAAATCCGAGGAGGGTTTCTAATTCCTGTGTTACTTATGATGTCACAACTAAATGAATGCTCCAGTTATTCAGATTTCTCTAAGCCCAGGTTATAGTAAATAGATTTATTTCTATATTGTGAGTTTGAATTTCTTTTCTAATTATAAGTGACTCCTCTCTCAAAGGACATGCAAATCTTTTTATCCTGCCTCTGCCCCATCACCTGGGTCCACAAAAAAGCATCTGAGTCTACTTTTGAAAATGCAAATTATTTGAATGTGCCAGAGTAAGTCAAAAGGAAGTAGTGCATGCATGATGTAGTTTGTAAATGTAAGAGTGAACTTGAAACAGATGAGATCCTTTATTGAAATTAATAGTTAATGAATTTTCCCAAGAGAAACACCATTTAGTAGAGGTAACAATGGTAGTTACCAAAAACCCTATTTAAATCACACTTGCCTTAAAAAATTTAAAAACCAAAAAAACAAAAAATATCTTGTCTATTTAATCTTGTCTGGTTTGCATTATGTTTGTTATCTGATTCTTCTTTCTAAAAGGAGAGATACAGTTCTGAAAATAGTTATTGCCTAAAGGGGAAAAACAAATTCTTTTCCTGGTATTGCAATTTTGTTATTTGTTTTCCAACAGATTAAAGGATTTAATTATTCAGATGCTCTAGAAATGTTCTCTGCATATTCTTTTGATCATACACCCTATCAACAGGTACTTTTTGAGCAGACACACCCAATATATAAGTTTACATATTTACTTATAAATTATGTACACATACTATGGTGCTGATAATACATATATTATTCAGAATACACAAAAATAGAGATTAAAAGAACCCATTAAGTCAGTGTGAATGGAAGTTCCAATATTTTCTTCCTATACTCTTTGGCTATGCTGGACTCTCCCTGGGCCATGCTCACTCAGTTCACTCTGAGGACCCCCCTCAGCCTACCCAGCCTAGTCCAGGTCATGGGATTGCAGGACCTGAATAAAAATGCACCATTAAAGGTACTCAAACTCTGCCTAGGGAGGCTAAGAGGAGAAAATTTTGCTAAACGTCCTGAATAAAGCTCACTGAACTCTAAATTCTTCATCTTTAAAGAGAACATGTTACAGTGCACAGCATGACACCTGGGGCAGAGTGGTGATCAGGAAGGGGAAATTGATGTTCTCCTCCTATTTCTGCTGCTATTCTGTTACTGCAGCTGTTAACTGCTAGTTCATAAATCTTTTATCTAAAAATTCACAATTCAGAAACTTTTGAAAATGGAAAGAATTTTGTTTGTAAGAATCCTTAGCAGAGTTTGGTAGCAAACTCTGACTTGGACTCTTGTGTAATTATTTATGGTCTATATAGTAATTATATATCCCATTAAGTTTGGATTGTGATATATTTGATGATGAAATGCTGTCTCCAAACCATATAGGGTATTGTGTAATATATGATACACTCTCTAAATTCTTAAATTTATGAATTCTGAAAACAAACCTGGCCCAAGGTTGGTTTGACTTGTGATGATTCTTTCTACTTTGAAGCTTGTTGCCCTTTTGTTCGGGTTATTGCTGTATGATCATTTGGTAAAGGATACTGCTTTTTGATGGACGTGATTACTTGTAAAGGCTTCCCTAGGACTCTACTGTAGGGAAGAGTGCACCTGTCCTGATTTAGTCATTTGTAAAATATTGTTATTGTTTGGACAGGAATAGCAGATGGCTTAGTCTCACCCTTGTGCACCGAATGCCCTCCACATCACCATGTGATTGTCCTTTCCAGATCATACATTGGGTGAGGAACCTTCGGATCTCTGCCCTGTTCTTAATCTCCTTCAAACACTTTCTCTTCCCCTTTGGCTGTTCACCAGTAAAGTCATTTGCTTTATCTCTGGAATATATGAAAAGGCTCCATCTCTACCTCTCATACTGTTTTCTCACTTTTGTTTTCTCTACCCAAGGAACCTTGAGTGCCTTTCCTGGGGATTCTCGTCACTGAAACTTCTCCTGTTCCTTAGGGGCCATAAGGGTATGTGAAAGTTCCTCCCTGACTCAGGATCCAGTAGGCTTCCCGTGGTGTATTCAACCCCAGAGGCTCTGCCATCTCTTTTTCATTCCTTTCTGGGCTGTAGTCTATCCCCCTGAGTCTAGCCCACTCAACTTTCTTGTTCAGCTTTGGCATCATCTCATGATTGGAGGGTGCAGTCCTCATTGATAGGCTGGCATTCTTTCCAGACTGACAGTGTCAGCTCTCCTCTTCTTTCTGCCCTCTCATCTTCTCTCATGGGTCACAGAATGGCTGGGAATACAGGTTGTGGTCAGATAGTAAATGGGGCTTCCAACACCATATTAAGGACTTTGAACTTTTACAAAGTTTATCTGCAGGAGCCATTAAAGATGATTCCATCTCTACTTTGAAAAGACTGTTGCTCTGGATATAAATGAGAGATTGTAGAGGAGAGAGGTGACGGAAGGGGAGTAGAGGGTCAGAGTAAACTCTCAGATATCCTTTATTTCATTTCAGTTTCAAAATGTTAATTTGACTGTGGTAAACCAAAAATAAAATTCTAAGACCCTCCAGCCATCTGAATGGACCCCTCTTCTTAGCCAACGGCATTCCGATGTTAACCTGAAAAAACGACTTCAGGCCATGATGGGAGGGGAGAGCCAGACATGCCTCATTACACCCTCCTCCTTTTTGGAATTACTGATAGAACAGATTCTTTAGGTCTGATAAGAAACATTTACAACCTATTCTCTCTGAAGCCTGCTATAATCTATTCTCTCTGAAGCCTGCTACCTGGAAGCTTCATCAGTACGATAAAACCTTGGTCTCCACAACCTTTTATCATGACCCAGACCCTCCTTTCTATTGATGACTCTTTTACCAATTGCCAGTCAGGGAACTTTTAAGTCTACCTATGACCGGGAAGTCCCCTACCTCCCCATCACCCACCCCTGCTTCAAGTTGTCCCACCTTTCTGGACCAAATCAATATATATCTTTCATGTATTGATTGATATGTCTCATGTCTCCCTAAAATGTGTGAAACCAAGTTGTACCTCCAACCCCCTTGGGCACGTGTCATCAGGACCTTCTGAGACTGTCATAGGCGCATCTTTAACCTTGGCAAAATAAACTTTCTAAATTGATTGAGACCTGTCTCAGACACTTTTTGGGTTTACACTACCACCTTATTGGTAAAACACACTTGGAGTGGAAAGCACATGGATTCTGTGTTAGGCAGCTGTGAGTCTTAATAACAACTCTACCATCAAAAACCAGCCGGTGGCCAGGCAGGCTTTAATGTATAAAGTAGGGGCTTTTATGCCTATTCATAATTCTTGCAGGTGCTTCTGAGTATTACATAAATTACATCGGTAACATGTGACTGAGTACCAGGAATATAGTACCTGTTCAGTAAAGGTTGCTATTTAGTTTCCCTCACACCACGAGATACTTGCACTGAGGTCTGAACTTTGAAATCCGGGCATATGAAGTTGATGTTTTTATATTCCAGATAGTGTTGCTTTTAATTGGCAAAGGTAGTGTTCATTAGATCATGCTAATAAAAGAAATAATGTTTTTCTTTTGTTTTTTTTTTGAGTCAAAGTTTATTTTTCTTTTTTCTTTTTATTTTTTAATTTATTTATTATTATTATACTTTAAGTTGTAGGGTACATGTGCATAACGTGCAGGTTTGTTACATATTTATACTTGTGCCATGTTGGTGTGCTGCACCCATCAACTCGTCATTTACATCAGGTATAACTCCCAGTGCAATCCCTCCCCCCTCCCCCCTCCCCATGATAGGTCCCGGTGTGTGATGTTCCCCTTCCTGAGTCCAAGTGATCTCATTGTTCAGTTCCCACCTATGAGTGAGAACATGCGGTGTTTGGTTTTCTGTTCTTGTGATAGTTTGCTAAAAATGATGGTTTCCAGCTGCATCCATGTCCCTACAAAGGACCCAAACTCATCCTTTTTTATGGCTGCATAGTATTCCATGGTGTATATGTGCCACGAAATAATGTTTTTCTAACCATGTTTTAAGCTATCCAAAACCCCTGCTTGGCTGATATTTATGCTGATTCAGAATGAATTCATGTCATAGTTTAAAACTCGTGATGAACTCAAGTGTTTCTCATTATGCATTGGACTGAAGATCTCACTTAAAACTGTGTGGTCTATGTGAGGTTGTATTATTTTGTTGATTAGGAAACTATATTTCAGGACTTTTGAAAAACGTTAATTTCTTATATATGTCAATTAATCTAATTAGACAAATATTCAAGTACTTTTGGAAAACTAATGTTTTATTTCCTTCCCTTCTAATTATTGTCTTTACACATTACAGTAATATAATCTACTGTGGTCTTTTATTCAGGCTAACTTAGTTTTGAGTAATTAAAAAATAAATTTAAAAAGCTTTTAGTTGGGCACATAAACTATTTTATTGTTTTAAGTACCAATAAATGAAACTTTATAATAGCCTTATTGCACAGTTATTAAATATAACATTTCATGATACCTTTTAATATGTATAATGTTTGTTAATTGAGCTTCATTTGGAAAGTGTTTGAAGATTGCAGTTTTAATTTGTGATGTGTGTGTTTTTCGTAGTCCATTTTTTAGCAATTTATAAAGCAAACTGTTTCTTTTGGAAGATGAGTAAGACGTTGCTGAAACTATATTAGCCCAGGTCCATTTTTCAAAATCATGATTTGTAAACTCACTTTTAATGTTAACTTTAATTGTTAAAGCAAATCTAACAGTGATTACAAGATATATGAAAGTTATAACTGCAAGGTCTATATTTTCAATTTAGTATGCATTTAAAATATTGCTTCTCAAAACATATTTTAGAAGGTATGTGTTATATTAATAGTGAAATAAATATATAGGGAGTTGGGCATATAACTCTCTATGGAAAAACCTCTATTTCTTTTTTTTTGCAGGGGTGGGTGGAGGAGACAGAGTCTTGCTCTGTTACCCAGGCTGGAGTGCAATGGAGCAATCTCGGCTCACTGCAACCTCTGCCTCCCGAGTTCAAGCAATTCTCACGCCTCAGCCTCCCGAGTAGCTGGGATTACAGCCACCTACCACAATGCCCGTCTAATTTTTGTATTTTTAGTGGAGGCGGGGTTTTGCCATGTTGGCCAGGCTGGTCTCGAACTCCTGGCTTCCTGTGATCTGCCCATCTCGGCTTCCCAAAGTGCTGGGATTACAGGTGTGAGCCACTGCACCTGGCCTTACTTCTGCTTTGTAGTAGAAAATATACTGCAGTAGTCATTAAAGGTGATTTCATCTCTGCTTTGAAAAGATCACTGCTCTGGTTGTATAAATGAGAGACTGTAGAGGACAGAGGTTAGAGAAGGAGAGTCAGACTCACGACTTTATAGTAGAAAATAGACTCTTGACTTCATAGCAGAATATAGACTCATGACTTTGTGCCCATAAATGCGTTTATTAAGCAGAGAAGGATGCATTATCCAGTTTGGTTTTCGGCTGAATAGTGAATGGGCATTGTGTCTTCTGAGAGATACATACAGCTGAGTCTCATTGTTCATGTAGTTATGTTCTATCAAGTCAAAACAAACACTGAAATAGCAAACACTGGACCATTGCTTGTAGGGGAAATACAAAGTTAGCTTCCTTTCAGCCTCTGGCCACAATATTTTTGCCACCCTGTTAACAGATAATGTTATTGTATATGTGTTTCTGTTTAAGGACATGTCATTCAACACATATTGTTGACTCATTAACTCTGAACTCATAGCCAACAGCATTATGACTTATGCCTGAATGAAGTTTATCTAAAACATGTGTCTTCTCTGTAAGACACATCACAGCCTTCTGTACTTAGGAACACCAGACAACACTACAGCTTTATGCTAGGGAACCATTTTAAACAGTGAAGTCACCAACCAAAAGCACAAAGATATGAAAAACACAGCATTAAGTAGACCACAGAAAAGAGTTACGGTTTGAGAGCTGAAACAAGAAGGCAGAACATTGCCTTATTCAGCCTCCTCTGGGAATAGGCATGTAGAGTGATTCACATTTTTTTGCACGTGTCTGTGAATGACCACAAAAGTGCTGTGGGGTTATAAAGAAACTTTAGCAAGTATACCAGTTCACAAATGAGAATCATCTGTAGTCAGACTAGAGTAAATTTTTAAGGCTTTCAAATTATCGGTTGAACAGCTAAACCCTTTTTTCCCAAGAGCTTAGTTTGGTGGATATGAGTAGATTCAAATTCTCCTTTTACCTGGAAGGCCTAGCTTCTTTCTCTGGCACTCCTCTTACTTGGTGCTGACACTTGAGACCTCTTAGATGTCCCTCGCTTCTTCCTGGTCATAGTCCCTACTTCCCCTTGAACAAGTGGATCACTTTTGCCTCCTCCCTGGGATCCTGGTTAGCTTACACATGCTGTCATATGTCCTGAAATGGGAAGTATTACAGTGCAGTGATGAAGAAAGTGGGCTCTGGCTTCATATGGCCAAGGATTAAATCCTGCTCTATCACTTACTATTTTTGTGCCCTTGGACTGGCGGGCATTGTTTTCCCATCTGTACAATGGGTATAATAATATTGCCTACTTGAAATGTCAGTAATTGATAAGATAGTATATATTTAAGGTATTTAAGATAGGTTGGCACATAGCCCTCAAATATAAACTATTAATTCACTTAGTTACTTATATGTAATTTTTTTAGCCATCTTAAGAATTTGATTATGCACCACTAACAAAAACAAAATAAGGGGAGGAATTAGAGTAAAAGATACTCGTGTATGAAAAGATAAAACTGAGGTAACATTAGAACAAACTAGGAGGTTTGGAAGATATAAACTCTCAATTTGGTCCTGAGATCTGACCAGTCCCAATAAGGAAAGCCTGATTCTCACTATCTTTTAAATAAAAAAAATATATATTTTTTCAGGGAGCACACATCTATTTCTGGAACTGAATAATTATTTTTTCCTCATTATAGGGCACCTTGATGTGCATATGTCTGTTGTGCTGATTTGTGATATGTTTGTGTATACATATGTGTCTCATTAAGCTTAGAATCTTGGAGATTTGGCATCATTTCACTTAACTTCCATCTCCAGGCCTACCTATGAGACAATAACTCTGCCAAGGACTCCTGCTTTTGATGATGGGATTGCCAGGACACTCGACTCTACAAGAACTCTGTGTTTGCCCTTCCTCTGATTTTATCATGGGTCACTTATACATAACTCTAAGTGCAGAAAAAGGCATTAGATGTTATATGAAAATGGTAACAGCAGACAGAGGCAGATGAAGGGACTGTGTCCAGTGTACTTTGTCCAAAGGATCATGTGGACTTGGACATTGTGGCTGGGACCTTAAAGCCAAGATCTCCATGCTTTTAGTTCATGGAACTCTATTATTAAATATTTTAAAGTATATATTCCATGTGTATGCACTTACTTACCTGTAAATTGTATATACATAGTTCAGAGCTTATATAAGATACACACTACTGTTTGCATTGAGATATTAAATAGCTTATATAAGACATACACTACTGTTTGCATTGAGATATTAAAATGACTGTTCTAAAAGTAGATCATAGAGATATTATGTAACTCAATAACTTTACTAAATATTATTCAGTTGTACACCTAAAATGGATAAATTGTATATTATATAAATTGTCTTAATGAAGACTTTTTAAAAAGGAAGAATAAAACAAAGATGAAATAAGCAGTATATAAACATTTAAAAACTTATAAAGTATAAGAAGGCTTTTGATCTCACTAATTTATTAATAATCATTTTTAGTAGAAGCAATGTAATTAAACATATCATCAACATTTTAAATTATTTCAGAAAGCTCACATTACCACGTAATTACCACGATTTCAGTATTTTTGTCTGTGTTTCATTATGACTATTGTCTTCAGTCCATAGTTGCTTTGCAAGATTCTTTTTTAGTAAGACAAGATCACATCTTTAAATCTCTGTAGCTAGCTGTGCTGAACACATACACGTGTGCACGCACACACACTCCACAGTCTCAATATGCACACACTGGATGACCCTGAGAGTGCGTGGCCTGGGATCTGTGTTGCTGCACTATGAACATTACATTCTTACATCAGAGCAGCTCCAAATAGCTTGTGAGTCACTGATCTATGGATTACGTGAGGGGACCATGGCCTCTTCCATTTCCTGGTGCTGCATTATTCATTAGTACCTTTTACTATGTGAATTGCATGTAAATATTTTTTTGACTTGTTTGTATTTTTATTATTATAATTATTTGTCTGTTTACTCCTCCAAGATGTATGCTTCAGAAGATCAGGAACTCAGTCTGTTTTGTTCACTGTTGCATTCTCAGCACTTTGACTATCTCTTGGCACAAATTCTTGGCTCAACAAATATTGCCAAATAAGTAAATCAATTTCTGTATTAAATTTTAGCAACAACACATTTCCCTCAATTTTAAAATGAAAATAAATATACTCTGAAGTTCTGATATTTTCTTCCTGACCACATTGAGGTACTCACACTCAATTTTGGAGACCATTGCTGTGGTTGGGCGGTAGGCAAACAGCAGAGAAGGAAATGAAGGGTATCAGAGGCAAGGCAGAGAGCCCATAGAGAATGTTTCATTGAAAGGCCAGACTCACTTTTCTGGCATTTGACATTTGGGTCAGACCTACCTTACCTGTCTTGCTGTATAAAAGGAAAGAAATGAAGAGTTTAGTCAGAAAATGAAGCAGATAAATGTAAAACTTGATTCAGAACAATGTAAAACATTTTTGCAATTTTGTGCAAGAGGGCTGCTGGTGATGATTGAAGGACTTGGAAGACATTTAAGAGTGGTACTGTGACTTGTGACTTGTTCACATTGACTGGGCTAGCGAAGACAGGAAGTATTCAGGGGAATTGCACCTATTCAGTTTGTTTTGAAGAACTGCTTTGTAATGTAACTGAAATCCAATGGACTCAGTTTCTGTTTGCTTTTTGAATAATTTACATATAGTAAAATCTATCCTTTTTTTTTTTTTTTTTTTTTTGATACGGAGTCTCGCTCTGTCACCCAGGCTAGAGTGCAGTGGCGTGATCTCGGCTCACTGCAAGCTCCGCCTATCTATCCTTCTTAGATATATGGCCGTTGGAGTTTGAGAGAGACGTGCAGTCTTGTCACCACTGCCGCAACCACAATGTAGGTGGTTTCTATCACCTCTTCAAAAGTTTCCCTGTCCCTGTTGCAGTCAATTCCCTCCCCTTCCCTTTAGCAACCATTTGTCTTATTTCTATCCATATAGTTTTCCCTTTTCCAGAATATCGTAAGAATGATATCATACAGTACGTTTGCCTTTTATGTACGAATTCTTTCACTTAGATGCATTTATAAGCATTATGCTATGCTGTTTTGTGTATTAGAAGTACATTTCTTTTTATTGGTGAGTAGTATTCCATTGTATGGACACATCATATTTAAAAAAATCCATTCACGAGTTAATGGAAAGATGGATTTTTTAAGGTTTCTGACAACTTTGAAGAGTTTTTAGAAATGTTCATGTACAAGTCTTTGTGTGGAGATCTGTTTTAATTTCTCTTAAATTCCTGTGAGATTGGTGGATCATACAAGAAACTGTCACATTTAATTAAACAAGAAATTTATACTTTGATTATAGAAGAAACTTTCAAGCTGTTTTCCAAAGTGTCTGTGCCAGTTTACATTCTTATAATCAATGCATGAGAATTCCACTTTCTCCTCATCTTCACAGCACTTTGTATTGTCAGGATTTTTGGTTTGTTTGTTTTTGTTTGCCTGCTTGCTTATTTTTAGCCATTCTAGAAGGCAGTTGGTTTAGTTTTAAATGTCATGGCTTGGGTCTGGATTACTTTACCTTTTTTTTTTTTTTGAGATGGAGTCTTGCTCTGTCGCCCAGGTTGGAGTGCAGTGGCGTGATCTCGCTGCAAGCTCTGCCTCCCGGGTTCACGCCATTCTCCTGCCTCAGCCTCCCAAGTGGCTGGGACTACAGGCGCCCGCCACCACACCCAGCTAATTTTTTGTATTTTTAGTAGAGACACAGTTTCACCGTGTTAGCCAGGATGGTCTCCATCTTCTGACCTCGTGATCCGCCCACCTCTACCTTCCAAAGTGCTGGGATTATAGGTGTGAGCCACTGCACCTGGCCCAAATTCTTTCTTTCCTTCCTTTCCTTCTTTCTTTTCTTTTTTGAGACATAGTTTCGCTCTTGTCGCCCAGGCTGAAGTGCATTGGAACGATCTCGGCTCACTGCAACCTCCGCCTCCTGGGCTCAAGCAGTTCTCCTGCTTCAGCCTCCTGAGTAGCTAGGATTACAGGCACCCACCACCACGCCTGGCTATTTTTTTTTTTTTTTTTTTGTATTTTTAGTAGAGACGGGGTTTCACCATGTTGGTCAGGTTTGGTCTTGAACTCCTGACCTCAGGTGATCCATCCGCCTCAGCCTCCCAAAGTGCTGGGACTACAGGTATGAGCTACCGGGCCTGGCCACTTTCCTTTTCTTCTTTTCCAGTCTTTATTTTGTTGTCCTCGTTTTCTTGGGAAAGTCTCCCCTTCTTGTTTTCTCCCTTGGCTGGCTTCCTTCCTATATATTATGTGATTAACACCTCATTAAATACCGTCAGAACTTCTGTTTCTGTATATTCGTAGTATATGTTCCACACTGCCTTGTTATCCATGAATTCTTACCAGTAGATCATAAACTTCTTGTGGCCAGGTTTTGTGCCACTCTTGTAAGAACCAGTAGATAACTCAGGTAACATTTATACACTGACTTTTTTTTTTTTTTTTTTTTTGAGGGGATAAGGAAGAATAGAGTCAGCTCTGAGATGACTACTTTTTAAGTGATTCTTATTTTTAATCTTTTTGTATATTATTGGTAGTTATTAGGATCTAAGGAAAGTGTGTTTGCCGGATTTCCACTTCTGAATTGGGGATGGATTGATGGAATACTTTAATAACATTATTTTTAAACGATTAGCATAAGGGTTTTTTAATTGCTCCAACAATGTTAGTATCTTCTTCACTTAGCATTATACTATTTTAATAATATTGTTTAAATGATTAGTATAAGGCTTTTTAATTGCTCCAACAGTGTTAGTTTGTCTTCCACACTTAGCACTTCATGATATTTATAAAGGGCCCATTGAAGTATCTCGTGTTGACACACTGAGATTGGCTAGTTTGGGTTTCAAATTCTGCCAGTTTTCAAGCTCTGTTCAAGTTCACTTTTAAGTATGAATCATGAGTTACACAAATAATATAGATTTATTCTTAAAACTTTGATTATTTTAAGTGATCTTTTTCAGTAATTGCCTTACAAAGATTTGGCCAGAGTTTCAAATTCTTCTAATATTTAAGCTTTAGGTGTAAGAATAATTGATAGAATTTAGGGGTAAGAATAATTGATAGAATAATTGATGTTTTAGACAGATAATAATGTAGATTTGTCTTTACAACTCCAGGTATCTGGAGTCATATGTTTTCAATAATTGCCTTATGAGGATTATTGAAAACTGTTATCTCAGTGTTAATTTTCAGTGTGTCTTGTATAAGCTCTCTCATGTGGACATAGCAGCTTTTATAAGGGTTAAATTTATCAGGCTCACATATATGTTATTAACCATTGCTGTAGACAGTTTCCTGGTATTTCATGTTAGGAAATACTCAACAAATACATTTTAACATAACCAAGGTTCTGAGGAAGACCTTCTTGCCTCTTAATATTTTCCGCAGAGCCTATTATATTCCCGAGTTCACAAAAAGTTGTTTTATTACTTAAGGACTCTCTGGGCTCAATTCTCTAGCTAAAGAATATTATATTATTCTCTGGGCTTGATAATTGTGTTCCAACTTTGATATTTAGCAATGGTATTGTTTCAGAGTTTAAGGGAAGCTATCTTTTAAAAAAAGGTTCAACTCTAAAGTGTTTCACTCATCCATCTATATTATAATAATTTTTTCCAGTTGCCCCCTTTCTACTAGCAGAATAAAATAACAGAGGCAGGGCAAAGTGGTGGGGTATTCAGGGACCTTGCTTGTGGTTCCAGCTAGTGGACATTATGTTCCTGTTGGGGACTTTTGAAATGTGTATGATGGGTTTTTTTGGTCATGCTGACAGGGACATTGCTGACACATAGGAGATGGGGACTATGATAGCTACCATCTTACAATGTACAGAACAGTCCCATATAACAAAGAATGTTTCCACCCCCAGTGCCAGTAGTACCCCTTGTTGAGCAACACTGAGATAGAGAGGCTTCAATTTCTGGCACTGTGAACTTGAACATTTTGCATTTTCTTCATCAGTAAAGTTGGAGGTAAAATTACCTATTGTATAAGATCATTTTAAGGATTTCTGATGATGTATGTAAAGCAGTGAACACAGGACCAGATACTTAGTAGGAACTAGTAGAAGAATTGTTTGACACCATTTTTAACCTCTAGTGGTTTCCCAGCCCACTCGCAGTAAAAGCTGGTGTCCACAGAGTGGCCTACAAGGACCTGCCCAATCCGATCTTCTACTCCGCTTTGAGGTCATCTCCTGGTGGTCCCCCTCCCTGGCTCTGCTCCAACCACACTGGACCTCCTTGCTCTTTCTTCATCTCTCTCGGTGGGCTGACTACCCCCTACCCTTCTCTCCTTGCCTTCTGCACTTGCTCTTTCTGCTGTGTAAGAGGCTCTTTGGCTACATGTCTCCCTGTGGTGCTCTCCTACACTTCCTTGCACAGTGTGCTTATTTCATCTGAGGGGTGTTTTCCTGATGCATGATAGAAAAATGGCTGCTTGGCTGTCCACAGCTACTCTTCCTTTCCACTTGCTTATTTCTCTTCCCTTACCATCACCCAACATATGAAATTATTGTCTGTCTCTTCCAAGTAGTATATAACTTTCATGTAAGCAGGAACTCTGCTTTGTTCACTGAACAAAGTGGCTGGAATATCCCATTGTTACTTAGGTGTCAATATGTGTATCAGATGACTGGATTAGCATTTTAAAACAGCAGTGGCAAAGAAGTTGTAATTGACTGGTAACACTTCGTTGTATTACCAGTCAATCACAACAGTACTTCATATGCTATTTGTGTGTAGGTATGTGAGAAGACAGTGTGTGTGCATAAAAAAGTTATCCTTTCTACTAGTTACATAGTTTTAAATCCAGATAATGGAATTAATAATTTACAGGAAACTCCCCATCTGAACAATTTTGATAAGCTTTGCAAGATATACCACACATTAGGTTGTCTAAAAACTGGATTTCTCTACTCACTGCTCTTCCAATTATATGATTCTCTCATCACTTTTAATTGAAGGAAGGATGATACCTGTATTCTTACATGAGACTACCTTAAGGGCATCATGATGTGATTATATTTGGGTATGTATTTTGAAATTGGTTGCAAATCTCTAGAGGTTATCAATAAAACTACTTATAGCATGTTAGAATTAATGAGTTTTCTTGTCTGCTTGGAGAAGGTGTAATTGCTCTTTGGATAGACAATAGGTGTTTGCTGTTTCTGTTAATATGGGTAGGAGCTGGGGACATGCTTTGAATGGTTATGTTAGGAAAGAAACTACTGGCTTGATGTTTTGGAAGCAAGAGAAAGATAAATGGTGTAATATACTTATTTGAAAGGTAGGTATTTGAGTTTAAATTTTCTTTCTTGCTCTTTGGTAGATGTGATGACTTCTTTAAAATATTTTGCTTTGTTTCTGAAAAATTTGTCTTGATTTGGTGGCTTAAAAATATGCACCATTTGTGAAACGTATTCTTTTTCACACCAGAATTGGCTGTGGAACATATGCATAAAGTTTCTGTTGTTCTAAATTAGTGTTTCTTTTGGGTTAACCTTTCAATTACACCATCCTAAAATAACTTCTTTACCTAAGCTGGGCAAGATTTTGTACTGGAAATTAATACCTTTGCCTCCTACTATCCTTCTGCCAGTGAAGTTCTAAAGATAGTTCAGGTGTTCTGTTTCTGCAGGTAATTATTAGACAAGGAAAACCTTTAAATGTGGTGATAATGTTAGGCAGGACCTTTGATGTTTAATGGTTGTGTTCTAATGTAGGAACTGTTTAAGAGATCCATCTGTGTGGTTTAATATAGGGCCAATAAACTCAATTTGTGAAGAAGTGAATTGCCTTCTCTTACATTTGGTATGTAATGGTTAGGACAATGTTATTTATTTCTTTATTTCTTTATTGGATGTTGCTTAATTTCAAAACTTGGGTCTATAGCTGCATGGCAGATAATAACTACTCTTCTAAGGGAATCAAGGAAGTGTGTGTGGGTGTGCATGCATTGGAAAATGAGGGGTAGGAGTCCAATCAATGAGTAATTACGGATTGAACACTATAGCCAGAAAAGCATGTGTGTTTAGCATGAGTGTTGCATCTGTCTGCCTCTGTGATCCAACCTCTTCTGCTCGACCTTCAGCCCAATTTTTTTAGTTATCCATTCTGTTGCTTTCATTTCCTTCTTTCCCACTGTCTTCTGAACCTACTTTAGGCAGGTTTTCTTCCCCATTCTGCCATCAAAACAATGCAAATCAAGATTGTCAGTAATCTTCACTCCACTAAATAGATACTTTCAAGATTATTGTTACTGGATCTCCAAACAGCACTTGAGGCTGTTGACCACTTCCTCTATAAAACACCCTTCCTTTGGCTTTTCTATTTTGGGTTCTATTTGTCATAAGATGACACCATGTATTTTTTTTCCCCCTCTCTGGCTATGTCTTTCTAGTTTCCTTTGGAAGTTTACACTGCTCTGAGAAACCATTAAGTGTTGGAGTTCTTTAAGGCTAGTCCGTATAATATAAGGCCTTTATATTTTTCTTGGTAATGTCATCCATTACCATGCCTCCAATTGTCATCTGAATTGCCAATCTCTTCAACATCTTTCTCTAGAGGTGCCCTCTCTCTTTGCTCCACAATCATGTGTCCAGCTGCCAATGTGACTTTTCCAGCTGGACTAATAAAACACAACAAAGTCAAGACTGATCTCAGGATATACCTTCAAAACCTGTACTTCTCAGCGAATTACCCTAGAACTCTCTAATAGGACTGGATTCAATCTTGACATACTGTCTCTCATCCCCTTTAGTGAGTGCCATCAATGCAACAACATCGCTTTCTCAATACCTGTCATCTTTACTGATAGAACAAGAAGATGAACAAATCAAAAGAACATAGATCTAAACAACGCAGCCAACTACCTTTAACTAAATGGCATGTATAGAACCCAGCAACTGCAGAATTAACCATGTGCTGGGCCACAAAGGAAGCCTCTAATTTCAGAAGACTGAAAACATACTGATTTGCTTTCTGACTTAATCCTCAGAAATTAGGCTAGAAGTCAATTACACAAACATAACTAGACAAACCCCATATAGAAATCAGTATGTCATAGAATAAGATAGAAATCCGGAAATATATAGGAGCCAGACAGTCACCATGAAGTTCAATCCCTTGGTGACCTGGGACCACAGCAAAAACCACAAATGTCACTTCACTGCCCCCTCGCAGGTATGCAGGAAGGTCATGTCGTCCCCACTTTCCAAGTAGCTGAGCAGAAATACAATGTCTACTCCATGACTATCCGCAAGGATCATGAGGTCCAGGTGGTTTGAGGACACTACAGAGGTTAGCACATTGGCAAGGAGTCAAGGTGTACAGAAAGAAAGTCAAGGTGTATCCATCATTTCCCAATGCATGCACACCCACACACGCTTTCTTGTGTCCATTATTTAGAAAGCAATATGTCCTCTACATCGAGTGGGTACAGCGTGAGAGGGCCAATGGCACAACCATCCCTGTGGGCATTCACTTGAGCAAGGTGGCCCTCACCAGGCCAAAACTGGACAAGGATCAGAAAAAAATTTCTTGAATGCAAAGGCAAGTCTTGACAAGTTGGAAAAGAGACAGGCAAATATAAGGAAGAACTTACTGAGAAAATGCAGGAATGAATATAACTTGTTGTGCAACCATGGTTTAACTGGAGATTTTTAGCCTAGCATGTGTTTCTGTGGAGCTTATCAAAATGTCTCTGGAACATTTCATTTCTTATTTTGTTACCAGTGGTTCAGTGAATCTACTTTTGGAATTTTGATTGGTAATTTTATGAATGAAAATGGGAAATGCTTCCAAAAAAAAGAAATCAGGAAATATATTGAACTGAATGGTAATGAAAATGTGACATATTACAACTTGTGGAATGCAGCTAATTCAGTGCTTAGAGGGAAATTTATAGCATTAAATGCATAAACAAGCAAAAGGTATGGTCTCAAAATCAATATCTAATTTTCAATGTCAATAATTTAGGAAAAGAATAGTAAATGAAACCCAAAGGGTATAGGTGTAGCAAAAAGGAAATAGTCAAAAACAAAAATCAATAAATAAAATCAACAGAGGAAAAATTAATTTTAGAAGGTATTAATAAACTTGCAAGATTGTTCAGGAAAATAAGAAAGAAAGCATATTACCAATATGAGCAATAAAAAGGGTTATTTTAAAACTAAACATGATATAGAAATGAAAAACATAGGATATTATGAACAACTCTAGTCCAATAAACTAAATACTTTAACACGGACAAATTCCCCCTCCCCACAACAACAAACATAACAAAACTGACAAAAGAGGAAATAGAAAATATGAATGAATTGATGTCTATTAAATAACTTAAATTTATTATTAAAAATCTTCACATATATACACATGCATGCCAGAGAGCTTTACTGATGCATCCTTTTAAAAAAAATATCACCAATTTTACACAAACTTTTTAAGAAAATGGAAAGGGAAGGAAATCATGCTTTCCAACTCTATGGTTTCTACCAAAACATCACAGGAATAGAAAATTATGACTACTCTCTTTCATGAACATAGGTGTGAAAATCCTAAGACACTTAGCAAGTAGAATTTAGTCTGACATGTAAAAGTGTTACCCCAGTGGAATTTATTTCAGCAGTGAAAGGATGAGTAAATACTTGCAAATCAGTATAATTTCTCATATTAACAGAAAAGGAGGAAATCATATGATTGCTTTGACGGTTGCAGAAGAAGCAATTGATATAGTGAATGCTACTTATAATAGAAATTTTATCAAAGTAGAAATAGAATTTTCTCAACTTGATGAGTATTTATCTTAGAAAGCCTACAGAAAACATCATAATTAAATGATGAAATATTTAAGATTCTTTTGAGAGTGTTCACAACTGAAGGGTGCCCCTTATTTCTATTAAATAACAGAATTAACAAGTCATAAAAATTAGGAAAAAATATAAAATTAGTATTAGTCACAGGTGATCAGGTTGTACAGGTACAAAATCTGAAAATAGTTACCAAAAATATGTTAGAAGGAATAAAAGAAGTCATCAAGATCAGTATTTACAGTTAAATTTTACTTTTATATACTGGTAATAAAGAAAAATTAAAAATGATATCATTTATACTAGCATTCTAATTCTTCTTCCAAAAGACATGAAAAATGTCTATACAGAAAATTTCAAAAGATAATTGAGGTAAATTTTACTTTTTATTTTTATTTATTTATTTTTATTTATTTAATTATTATTATACTTTAAGTTCTAGGTTACATGTGTACAACGTACAGGTTTGTTACATATGTATACATGTGCCATGTTGGTGTGCTGCACCCATTAACTCGTCATTTATATTAGGTATATCTCCTAATGCTACCCCTCCCCTCTACCCCCACCCCACAAGAGGCCCTGCTGTGTGATGTTCCCCTTCCTGTGAGCAAGTGTTCTCATTGTTCAATTCCCACCTATGAGTGAGAACATGGAGTGTTTGGTTTTCTGTTCTTGCCACAGTTTCCTGAGAATGATGGTTTCCAGCTGCATCCACGGCCCTACAAAGGACATGAACTCATCCTTTTTTATGGCTGCATAGTATTCCATGGTGTATATGTGCCACATTTTCTTAATCCAGTCTATCACTGATGGACATTTGGGTTGGTTCCAAGTCTTTGCTCTTGTAAATAGTGCCACAATAAACATACGTGTGCATATGTCTTTATAGCAGCATGATTTATAATCCTTTGGGTATATACCCAGTAATGGGATGGCTGGGTCAAATGGTATTTCTAGTTCTAGATCCTTGAGGAATTGCCACAAGGAGGAGCTGGTACCATTCCTTCTGAAATTATTCCAATCAATAGAAAAAGAGGGAATCCTCTCTAATTCATTTTATGAGGCCAACATCATCCTGATACCAAAGCCTGGCAGAGACACAACAAAAAAAGAGAATTTTAGACCAATATCCCTGATGAACATCGATGCAAACATCCTGAATAAAATACTGGCAAACCGAATCCAGCAGCACATCAAAAAGCTTGTCCACCATGATCAAGTGGACTTCATCACTGGGATGCAAGGCTGGTTCAACACACGCAAATCAATAAACGTAATCCAGCATATAAACAGAACCACAGAAAAAAACCACATGATTATCTCAATAGATGCAGAAAAGGCCTTTGACAAAATTCAACAGCCCTTCACGCTAAAAACTCTCAATAAATTCGGTATTGATGGAACATATCTCAAAATAGTAAGAGCTATTTATGACAAACCCACAGCCAATATGATACTGAAAGGGCAAAAACTGGAAGCATTCCCCTTGAAAACTAGCATAAGACAGGGATGCCCTCTCTCATCACTCCTATTCAACATAGTGTTGGAAGTTCTGGCCAGGGCAATCAGGCATGAGAAAGAAATAAAGGATATTCAGTTAGGAAAAGAAGAAGTCAAATTGTCCCTGTTTGCAGATGACATGATTGTATATTTAGAAAACCCCATCATCTCAGCCCAAAATCTCCTTAAGCTGATAAGCAACTTTAGCAAAGTCTCAGGATACACAATCAGTGTGCAAAAGTCACTAGCATTCTCATACACCAATAACAGACAGAGAGCCAAATCATGAGTCAACTCCCATTTACAATTGCTTCAAAGAGAATAAAATACCTAGGAATCCAACTTACAAGGGATGTAAAGGACCTCTTCAAGGAGAACTACAAACCACTCCTCAATGAAAATAAAAGAAGACACAAACAAATGGAAGAACATTCCATGCTCATGGATAGGAAGAATCAATATTGTGAAAATGGCCATACTGCCCAAGGTAACTTATAGATTCAATGCCATCCCCATTAAGCTCCCAATGACTTTCTTCACAGAATTGGAAAAAACTACTTTAAAGTTCATATGGAACCACAAAAGAGCCCACATTGCCAAGACAGTCCTAAACCAAAAGAACAAAGCTGGAGTCATCACGCTACCTGACTTCAAACTATACTACAAGGCTACAGTAACCAAAACAGCGTGGTACTGGTACCAAAACAGAAATATAGACCAATGGAACAGAACAGAGCCCTCAGAAATAATACCACACATCTACAACCATCTGATCTTTTACAAATCTGACAAAAACAAGAAATGGGGAAAGAATTCCCTATTTAATAAATGGTGCTGGGAAAACTGGCTAGCCATAAGTAGAAAGCTGAAACTGGATCCCTTCCTTACACCTTATACAATAATTGAGGTAAATTTTAAAGTGAATTAAAGATTCTGTTTTCCATATCTTTACATTTTCTCCATGGTCTATTTTTTTCTATTACATCATCTATTTGTGCATTTGTAGACCACAAAATCAATGTCATATTTATTGCAGCTCTCTGATAATCTTGATTATATCTTGCCTGTTCTGGACCCTTTACATTTCAAAAACATGGAAGCTTTATTTAATCTTAACTCAACTTAAATCAATTTAACATTTCTTAAATCAACTTGTAAGAAAGATAAGAGCAGATGATAATAAAGTAGAAAAAACATAGATGAAAAAGATTGCTAAGATTTAGCAAACAAGAAATGATATTCTGTTTTATAAGCATATTTACTTATTTATTTATTTATTTTTGAGATGGAGTCTCGCTCTGTTTCCCAGGCTGGAGTGCAGTGGCACGATCTTGGCTCACTGCAACCTCTGCCTCCCTGGTTCAAGCAATTCTCCTGCCTTAGCCTCCTGAGTAGCTGGGACAGGCACGTGCCACAACGCCCAGCTAATTTTTGTATTTTTAGTAGAGATGGGGTTTCACCGTGTTAGCCAGGATGGTCTTGATCTCCTGACCTCGTGATCCACCCGCCTTGGCCTCCCAAAGTGCTGGAATTACAGGTGTGAGCCATCACGCCTGGCCTTTATAAGCATTTTTAAAGAAACAACTTTGGCTTCATTAATTCTTTGTATTCTATGCCAGAAAAAATAATATTAAAAATAATAGGGACATATTCATAAACAGGACAGAGATTAAAACAGCAACATAATGAAATTTTATGTTGGCATGTTTAAAATCCTAGATAAAAATCTATACTTTTCTAAAAAATATATAACTTATTAAACTAATACAAGATCTAAAAAACCTAAATGAGTTTTAAACCAATGAAAAATTCAATTCAATCACCAGTTAAATAACTATTTTCAAGAAAACCTTTATGCACAGGCATTCTGGGAAAGATAGAACTATAGAGACTATAATGCAATCATTGGCTACCAGAGGTTCAGGGGGAGGTAAGAGAGAGATGAATGGACAAAGCACGGGATTTTTTATGGCATACAGAAACTACTCTGTATAATACTATAAGGGTAGATGCAGGACATTTTATGTTTGTCAAAGCCCATAGAACTGTACAACACAAAAAGCCAACCTTAATTTACACTATGGATTTAGTTGTTAATCATATGTAAATATTGGTTCAACAATTGTATTATGACAAATGTATCACACTAATACAGGAATTAAATAACAGCGAAGAAATGTGTGTTAAAAAGGAGGGACAGAGGGAGTATATAGGAAATCTCTATACTTTCTACATGATGTCTCTGTAAATCTAAAACTGCTCTAAACATAGTTCATTACAAAAAAAAGATATATAGAAAGTATATTCATGGCTGGGGAGATGACAATATCATGAAGCTGTCAAATGCCCTAATATTAATTTGTAAATTAATTGCCAATCAGAATGTCTGCTGCTTTTATTCGGAGTTACAGATACCCAGACAAATGGATTCTAAAATTTAAATAGAAGAGCAAAGAAAATAGGAACCAATTTGAAGGACTACAAGGTGGACTGCTTGCTCAACTCAGTATCAACACTTATGGTAAACCTATAGCAATTTATTATTATATGGTATTGACACAGGTATAGATAACAAGGTATAGTCCTCACCTATGGAAACTTTGTACCTGATAGGGATGGCATAGCAAATCATTAAGGGCTGGGGTTGGTCTTTGCAGTAAAAGTGTTTTAAAATTTGATTATCCAAATGGATAAATAAATGTCACCCCCATCTAAAACCATAAACAATTCAGGATAGAGTAAATGACTGGTTGTGAAACTTTAGAGTTTTCCTAGGAAGACATATGATAATATATTTATGGCCTTGAGGATTTCATTTGATTTTTATTTTTCAACTGTTGTTTTAGTTTCAGGGAGGTACATATACAGATTTGTTACATGAGCAAATTGCATGTCATTGGGGTTTGATGTACAAATGATTTTAGGCAGTGAGCATAGTACCTAACAGGTAGTTTTTTTGACAATCCCCCTCTCCCTCAACCCTCAAGTAGGCCGTGGTGTCTGTCATTCCCTTCTTTGTGTCTGTATGTACTCAGTGTTTAGCTGCCATTTGTAAGTGAGAACTTGCAGTATTTGGTTTCCTGTTCCTTTGTTAACTCACTTAGGATAATGGCCTACAGCTCCCTCCACTATTATTGAATAGGGAGTCCTTTCTGAATTGCTTGTTATTGTCAAAGTTTGTTGAAGATCAGCTGGGTTATATAACCTGTTCCATTGGTCTATGTGTTTGTTTTTGTACCAGTACCATGCTGTTTTATTTGCTGTAGACTTGTAGTATAGTTTGAAGTTGGGTGGTGTGATACCTCTGACTTTGTTCTTTTTGCTTAGAATTGCTTTGGTTATTTGGTCTCTTTTTTGGTTTCATATGAATTTTAGAATAGTTTTTTTTTCTAAATCGGTGAAAAATCAGTGGTAGTTAATAGGAATAGCACTGAATCTGTAAATTGCTTTGGGCAGTGTGGTCATTTTTAACGATAGTGATTACTCCAATTCATGATCATGGAATGCTTTTCCATTTGTTGGTGTCATCTCTGACTTCTTTCAGCAGTGTTTTGTAATTCTTGTTGTAGAGATCTTTCACCTCCCTGTTTAGCTCATTCCTAGGCATTTTATTCTTTTTGTGGTTATTGTGAATGGGATTGTGTTCTTGATTTGGCACTTGACTTGTACATTATGATGTATAGAAATGTTACTGATTTTTTTACATTGATTTTGTATCCTGAAAATTTACTCGTTTATCAATTCTAGGAGCCTTTGAGCAGGAACTATGGGGTTTTCTAGGTAAAGAATTGTATAATCTTTGAAGAGAGATAGTTTGATTTCCTCTCTTCCTATTTGGATGCCTTTCATTTCTTTCTCTTGCTTTATTGTTATGGCTAGGACTTCCAGTACTGTGCTGAATAGGAGTGGTGAGAGTGGGCATCCTTATCTTGTTCTGGTTCTCAAGGAGAATGCTTCCAGGTTTTGCCTGTTCACTATGATGTTGGCTGTGGGTTTGCTGCTCTCTTATCATTTATTATGTTCCTTTGATGTCTAGTTTTTTGAGGGTTTTCAACATTAAGGATTTTGGATTTTATCAAAAGCCTTTTCTGCATCTGTTGAGATAATCATGTGGTTTTTGCTTTTAGTTCTATTTATGTGATGAATCACATTTATTGATTTGCATACTTTGAACCAAGCTTGCATTCCAAAAATAGTACTATATCATGGTGGCTTAGCTTTTTGATGTGCTGCTGGGTTCAGTTTGCTTGTATTTTGCTGGGAATTTTTACACCCGTGTTCTTGACCTGAAGTTTTTGTTGTTGTTGTGTCTGTGCCAGGTATTGGTATCAGAATGATGCTAGCCTCATAGAATGAGTTAGGGAGGAATCACTCCTCCTTGATTTTTTAAAAAATAATTTCAATAGGTTTGGTACCAGCCCTTCCTTATATGTCTGGTAGTATTTGGCTGTAAGTTTTTCTATGCCAGGGCTTTTCCTTTTTCGTAGGTTTGTTGTTATTGTTGTTGTTTGTTTGTTTGTTTGTTTTTTGTGATTCAATTTCAGTACTTACTGTTGGTCAGATCAGAATATTTCAATTTCTTCTTGGTTCAGTCTTAGGAGGCTGTATGTTTCCCTTTATCCATTTCTTGTATGTTTTCTAATGTGCATAGAGGCGTCTGTTAGTTCGAGGTTTTTTTTTTTTTTTTTAATTTCTGTGGGGTCATGGGTAATGTCCGCTTTGTTAGTTTCTGATTGGGTTGATTTGGATTTTCTCTCTTTTTTTTTTTTCTTCATTAATCTCACTATCAATCTTATTCTTTCAAATAACAAACTTTTGGTTTCATTGACCTTTTGTATGGGTTTTTGTGTCTCAATTTGATTCAGTTCAACTCCGACTTTTGTTATTTTTCTTCTGCTAACATTGGGTTTGATTGGCTCGTTATTCTAATTCCTCTAAGTGTGATGTTAGATTGTTAATCTGAGATCTTTCTAACTTCTTGATGTAGACATTTAGCATTACACGCTTTCCTCTTAAACTCCAACTGTGTCCCAGGGATTCTGATATGTTGTATCTTAGTTTTCATTAGTTTCAAAGAATTTCTTGAAATCTGCCTTAATTTCATTATTTACCCAAAAGTCATTTAAAAGCAGGTTGTTTAATTTCCATCTTATTGTGTAGTTTTGAGAGGTCTTTTTTGTTTTCGTTTTTGTTTTTATTGAGAATGTGGTTAGTATATATTTTTTAACTTGTTGAGAATTGCTTTATGACCAAACATATGGCAGATCTTAGGGTATGTGCCACATGCAGATGAGAATGTATATTCTGTTACTGTTGGGTGGAGTATTCTGTAGAAGTCTGTTAGGTCCATTTGGTCAAGTGTTGAGTTTAGGTTTCAAATATCTTTGTTAGTTTTGAATACTAACAAAGTTTGACCTAACAATGTCAGTGGGGTTTTGAAGTCTCCCCCTAGTATTGTGTGGTTATCTAATTGTAGACCTTTACAAGCTCGTTTTATGAATCTGGGTGCTCCAGTGTTGGGTACATAGAAATTTAGGATAGTTGATTCTTCTTGTTGAATTGAACCCTTTATCATTATGGAATGTCCTTCTTTGTCCTTTTCGATTATTGTTAGCGTAGTCTGTTTTGTCTGGAAAAAAATAGCAACCCCTGCTTCTTTTGTTTTCTATTTGCTTAATAGATCTTTCTTAATCCCTTTAGTTTGAAGCTATAGATGTTGTTGCAATTGAGATGGGTCTCTTGAAGACAACATGCTGTTGGGTCTTTCTTCTTTATCCAGCTTCACTCTGGGTCTTTTAAGTGGGGTATTTAGCTTATTTACATTCAAGGTTAATATTGATATATGCAGGTTTGATCTTGTCATTGTGATGTTCGCTGTTTGTTATATAGTCTTGATTGTGTAGTTGTTTTATAGTGTCAGTGTGCTATGTACTTCAGTGTGTTTTTGTGATGTCCAGTAACAGTCTTTCATTTCCATGTTTAGCATTCCCATAAGGACCTCTTATAAGGCTGGTCTAGTGGTAACACATTCCCCTAGCATTTTCTTGTCTGAAAAGGATTTAATATCTCCTTCACTTTTGAAGCTTAGTTTGGCTGGATATGACATTCTTGGTTGGAATTATTTTTTTAAAGATACTGAATATAGGCCCCCAATTATTTCTACTGTAAGGCCCATGTTTGCCTGATGGGATTCCCTTTGTACATGACCTGCTATTTCTCTCTAACTGCCTTTGAGAATTTTTCTTTTGCAATGATTTCAAAGAAACTGAAGACTCTATACGTTGGTGAAAGTCATCTTGTACAGTATCTTGCAGGGGTTCTATGAATTTCCTGAATTTGCAGGTTGACCTCTTTAGTGAGGTCTGGGAATTTTCATGGATAATATTCTTATATCCTCAAATATGTTTTCCCAGTTGCTTTCTAACTCTATGTCTTTCAGGAATGCCAGTGAGTCATAGGTGTGGTCTTCTACATAATCTCATATTTCTTTGAGGTTTTGTTTATTTTTTATAATTCTTTCTTTATCTTTGTCTGCCTGCATTGATTCAAAGAAGTTGTTTTTGAATTCTGAGATTCTTTTATCAGCTTTCTCTCTTTTGTTAGTAATGCTTCCAATTGTAATCCAATTTCTGTTGTGAGTGATTCTTTTCCAGAAGTTCAATTGATTCTTTTGTAAAATGACTATGACATCTTTCAGCTCCTGGGCCATTTTACTATTTTCCTTGGATTGAATTTCAACCTTCTCCTATATCTTGATGAGTTACCTTCCTTGTTATCTGGATTCTGAATTATATGTCTGTCATTTCAACCATTTTAGTATGGTTAAGCATCATTGCTGGAGAGCTAGTGTGGTCATTTGGAGGTCAGAAGATACTCTGGCTTTTAGAGTTGCCAGAGTTCTTGCACTAGTTCTTTCTCATCTGTATGGGCTGATGTTCCTTTAATCTTTTAAGTCACTGTCTTTTTAATGGAGCTTTTTGCTTTTATACTCTTTGATCCCCTTGAGGGTTTGACTGTGGTGCAAATTAGGTTTAGCCAACTGGCTTCATTTTTGGATGCTTTCAGGGAACCAAGGCTCAGTTCAGCACTCCTGACCTGCATGCCCTTATCACTGGGGGCTGGGAACAGGCCAGCAGCTTTGTTCTCTGGCCCCTCAAGGTTAAGCACCCGCTGTGCTGGAGGAGCTGAAGTGTTCACAGTCCACTAGCAGCAACACTGTGATGAGGGCTGCCAATAAAAGTGATCCAGTGGGGCAGTGGTGTGTCGTTATATGTGTGTGCACTAGTGAGGCAGTGGGAGGAGGCTGTGGGTGGGTACACCAGGCAGGAGAAGGCTGTGGATGGTTGCACACCAGCAGAGGTCTTTCTGCAAAAGTGCTCTGACAGGTAGGTGTTGTCTGCTGTTGAAAAACATGTAGCAGTGGCTGCTTGTAAGTGCTTTGGCTGGGCAGCTGAGGGTGTGCTATAAGTTATATGGCCAGGCAGGGACCCTGGGAGAGGCCAGCAGACAGGTGGAACACTCAGATCAGATTGTTTCTGTCCCACAGCAAGACATCCTTGCTCTGTCGAGGTCCAACAGCTAACAAAGGCTAACGCTGCCTAGAGGAGTATGCCAAGCCTAGGGGGGTGGGCTTTCATGGCCATGCTCCATGACAGATATTCCCATGCCAACCCCCCTGGACTTTGCACAGGCTGGAGTTCTGTCTCTGCTAACTCTCAGGGAAGATCTCCCTGCCACCTTAAATATCTGTGGGGGTTGCAGGATATCCTGCAGCTGGGATCTCAAAGGTCTGTGGTGAAAGTGGACCACTCTATGCCTATTTCATTCACTCCTTTCCTAGGAGCTGCTTGGGGCTAGGAATGAGTCTTACTGCTTGGCAACCCCATGTAGGGTTCCTAGCTTCTTACCTTTCAACTCGAGGTCTACATCCTCCCTCTGTCCCCTCTCAATACCTTCTTTCTGAAGATCTGTTCAGAATATGCCAGTCTAATTGATAGTCTGCTCTCCATTAGTGGCAGAAGCTATTCCTGGCTGCATTTAGTCAGCCATCTTGGCTGGTCCCCACCTTGAGTATTTTAAAACCATACCCATCACACATATTCTAACCCCAAAACACAATACATTAAAAAATTGATATATTGAACTCACCAGATTTTCTTTCTAAATAACTCTTGGCACCATATAACGTTTTTTAAAAAGCTACTTATTAGATCCCCTTTCATAATTTCAGATTGGCAAATATATAGTCTTGCAATTATAGGTGCAGGCAAGGATGTTGCACAATGGGAACTCATTAGCTGCATCAGGAATATAAATTAATATGCCTACTTTGGTGAACAGTTTGGCAATACCTAGCTAGTCAAGTTTAAAATATACACAACCTACAAAACAATAATTCTACTCTGAGGTATGGTGTTTCTCAATGGGACCTTATTGGTTATTTGGGCAGGATAAGTCTCTCTTGTGGAATATTTTGTATATCCTTAATTTGTGCACACTATGAGTTATATTCCCTACCATGGTAATTAGAACAACCAAATATTCTTCACCCATTACTAATCACTTCTAACTGGAAGTTTATACTTGGTTGAAAAACCGTGAGAGAAACTGACATATACATCAAAAGACAAGTCCAAGAATCTTCTTTAAATCCTTTTATAGTGGTATAATAGAGTTAAGCATCTTAAGTAACCATCTGTGGAACATTAATCAATATATTATAGATCTTCCCATAATGCAATCCTATACAACTATTAAAATGGCTTTAATGAAGCTACATTTATCACTATGGGTAAAATTCCTGAAGGTAATGCTGATTGAAAAGCATGTAGTCATATACGACTTATGTAAAGTTTATTAAAAATATGTTTATCCCTAAATAATATATGATAGAATACATGGATGCAGTAAATTCAATTTTAGAACAGTGGTGTCTTCTGCTAGGGAATAGTGGGAAAGTCTTCACAGAGATGTACATAGGAGGTGTGACTGCACAGAAGTGCATATGAGAATGCATAGCCAATGCTAAGAATCTTATGGAGCTTATTGGCCCAGGGATCTGAAAATGATTATGGGCTGAGGTATATGAAAAATAGCAGGGTTAGAACACTAAAAGGCCTTTACAACCATTTAGAGTAAAAAAAAGTTTTACAAAGATTAGATAAGATCTCAGTTAAGACAGGTACTATAGCGTTGAAGCCCACTTTTTATTTTTGTTGAAATTTTAAAATTTTGATTAATATTTCAGGGTTCAGGTCCCTAAGACCACACTCAGATTTGGTAATTCTCTAGGAGGACTCAACCTTTCCTCATACAATGATGATTTACCACAGGAATAGGAGGGAAAAAATAATATTGGCAAAGAGAAAGGTAGATGGGGGAATCTGGAAGAACCCAGGCATACACTTTCAAGAGTTCCATCTCTGTTTAAACATGTCCCTGTTAAACATAGGACATGTTTAATTCCTGCATCAGTGAGTTTGACAACATGTGTGAAATGTTTTCCACCAGGGAAGTTCCTTAGGGAACTTTTTATTGGGGGCTGGTCACAAAGGCACCTCTGCCTAACATGAGCTAAAATTCTAGACTCTCAGAAGGAAGGCATATAATTAGCCTAAACCAAGTTGTTTGCATACAGTTTGTGCACAGTGAGCCACTCTTATCACTTAGCGTGGTGGGAAATCTCCCAAAATCCAAGTTACTAATGCCAGGTAAAGGCCAACCTTGCAGGCAGGCCTTTAAAAACATAGCAACTTCAGACTAGTGAATTATGCTTTGCTTCACAATTTATTTTTTTGTTGAATGGTATATTAACTTGGTCAGGGCTCACTTAAAAGTCACACATTTATTGAATTCGTACTAGTCATTTCAGGGCAAGATAGTAACTAAATATCTCATCAGAGATTGGAATTAAAGTGGACATACAAGTGTCTGAATGTTTCAGAAACCCTAACTCCTTCCTCCCTTTTCTCTTCTCCAAACTTCTCCAAGCATACTATATTAATTTGGAATGATTGAAAAAGAGGTAAGCAGTTTTAGGGCCTTTTGCAATGACTGAGATTTCTAGGTGACTAGAAGTGGGGCAGGGTATGACATTAACCAGAGGAGATAGGATCTACTTCTCTATTAATACATTATGTTTCCTTCCAAGAACATGGATGGTGGGACTGAAAATTTCATCCAGTTCTTTTAATTGATCTTAATTTTGAAGGGGTTTCTGTCCATGTGGTATAATTTTAATAGTATGTCTAGTATATGAAATGATTCTCCACCTGCAATTAGATTACACATTTAATAAAAAGTTGAAATGGTAGATAGGGAATCTGTGTTTTGGAAGAAAAAAGCCAAATTTATCTTAAAAGCAGGGGAATGGTTTGTTCATCCTCTGGAAATGATCTAGAGAGAGCTTTTTATGAAGGATAATTTCCTTTAGAAAAGAGGAGAGAGTTGTTTTAGCTACAAGCATAATTAAATGCACTAAGATATATAGATTCTTTTCCCAGTTCTATTAAAGTACAGAATAATCTGTCTATATAATTACATTTGCCTTTATCTTTATCATAAGGTAGGCATACACCATCAGATATTTTAGTATTATTAACCCTATTTTTATTCTTTTTCCCTCATGTTCAAATGACTTGATATGAAATTTCCTTTCTACTGGTAAGAAAAAAAATATTGATGGTTAATTAAAAAGATACTCCAGTAATGACACATTCTGACTAGTGACTGCTTGCTACTCTGTTATTTGGATTGACACTTAGATTGTGAAAGCAAGACCTTTTTGTCACATTTATATTAAAAAAGAAGTTCAGGAAACAATTTGAGTCAGTGTTACTGAATAGCTCTAAAATGCCCCGTAAAATTATTCTGTTTCGTTCTGAGAACCTCTTTCCTACCTTGCGGTTCTTATTCAGGTAATGTTGCAGTATGAGCTCAATCAGAAATTTGAGAGTTGGTATTAAAAAGGTTTTTTATTTTTTTATTTTTTTCCACTTGGCCAATTGCTAGCGGCCAGCTGGGGAGGATGTCTGGCTTAAAACCATAATAAATGAAGCTTCCATTAGGCTCCTAGGCTTGGGGCCATTTCCTGTAAAGATCTTGCTCTGCCGTTAGTGGTTTGCAGAAGCAAAATGCATATTTTTGTTCAATAAATGAAAGCTGAAGATTACCAGGTAGGAGAGCATAGGTATCATGTTTTGTGAAGAGATCCTGCTCTTCAAGGGTTACATTTTAACTTGTAGCCCTTTGAGTATTTGTGACAATAACCTATGAACTTGCCTCATGGTAGAAAGTGGAAGAAATATGTTTATTTTTAAATATCCTTCTAGAGGAAGCAAACAATATAATATTCAGATAGTTGAATTTGTCTCAGCAGCCTTTCTAAACCTGACTCTTAGATTTATTATTTCTTTACTTTTTGCTTTGTCTGGAAAATACATTGTTCATTGGAGAAGTAACATTTTCAGGTATAAAAGAGACCATTACCTTTACATACTTTAAGAACACTTTTTTTTTTTCTGGACACATCTTTTTATGTTTATATGTTTGTAATTCTTTATATATGATTGTTTATTCTGTTATTTTATTCTGTATTTTATGCTGTTGTTGCTTATTTTGGAAAATATATTGTTCTGGAAAATACACTGTTTATTGGAGAAGTGACATTTTCAGGTACTAAAGAGTCCAAGGGTGTATTAGCTTTACACACCTTAAGAATCCTTATTTTCTCTGGGCATATCTTTTTGTGTTTATATGTTTATAATTTTCTGCACATGGTTGTGTACTACTCACATACTTGGCGAAATTATGGTCAGCATGCTTTGCAAAACCTAAATGAGTTCTGGTTCTGAATAAGATAGAATAAAAACACTTCAGCGTTTTTCTTCCACTGAACACAAATACGAAATCTGAATGAAATGTATGGTAAAGCTAGTTGAAGTCTCAGAAAAGTAAAGCTACAGCTTCAACAAACAGGAAAGCCATTCTCCTCATTCATCAGATTGGCTCCTGCAGTTTCCCATTGCCAACTGCTTACTATCTCTATTCATAGATCGCCTGGGAGCTGGGTCATGACAAAATTGGACTATTTCTCCAGTGTGAATTTAATGCAGCCCCAGATCCAGACGTTAGCAGTGGGATCTCAGGGAGAAAGAGAAAGAGATGACCTCTAGCTGTGGCCCAAGGAGAAAAGGGAAGTCCTGAAGCTAAGAGGGAGGGGGAAATCCCCTACCTTGTGTGTCTCCTTTATCTCACTTTTGTCATGCCCGGGCTCCCCAACAGTCTTGTGGTGGAGGCAGTGGCAGCAAAAGCAACTGGTAGTAGGAAACTGCAGAAGCAAAAATAATGGGTTAGGAGTATGTGCTTTCTATTTGGTAAAATAGAGCTATTTGGTAGCTCGTAGTGGCAGGGCCAATTGGGTTTTAAAATTTGTTTTGTTTTTTAAATCTCTCTGTCTTTGCCACAACCCATAGATGTAGGTTGTTCCCAATTGTTAAATGAAAAAGGGTGAGTTCTAGGATGCCAGAAAGTATCACAGGAGACAGCTGAGAAGGAAGGGCTTGGGAAGTGATCAAATACATTGTGAACCCTTGGACTCACCCATAGCCTGAACACACATGGATCTGATACTTATTAGCATACCAATGACTTTGAGAACGGGGTTCATGGGTAGAACTCCACTCAAGTCCCTGACTGACCTCTGCATCCTATACAAGCAGGGAATATCTAAATGAACCTGCATAGCTATTGAAAACTAAACTGATATTGGAACCATAGCCAACAGAAGGTGGGCTGAAATTTGTGGCTAGAAGCTAACCAGATCAAGTGCTTGCATAAACAATGATATCAGCATCTTTGTAGACTTAAATAAAACAGAGAATTTTATAACATTCAAAATGTCCAAGGTATAATTTAGATTGGTTTATGAAGAAATGTAAAAATGTTAACTCATATGGGAAAGGCAATTAACAGATGAAAATGAAAATATGACTTTAAAGGAGCTATTGTAGAATGCTCAAAAGAATAATCATGAGCCTTGAGATAAAATTTAAGATAGAAACTATAAGCAAGGAAAGATGTGAAGTAGCACCAGTGGAAACCAGAACTGAAAAATACAATAGCTGCCTGCCCCACCCATTCTCCCCCCATCAAAAAATAAACCTCACTGTATGGATTCAATAGCAGAATGGGGATGACAGAGGAAAGAGTCAGTAAAACTGAAGATAAATCAATAAAGGGTACCCAATCTGAAGAAAGAAAAAGAAGATTGAAAATAATAAACAGAGTCTCCAGGATTATAGAACAATCGCAAAAGGCATAATATTTGTATCACTGGAGTTCCAGAAAGAAGGGAGAGAGTGAGGCTCAACAAGTATTCAAAGAAATGATGGCTGAAACATTGATAGATTCAAGAAGCTAAGCTAACCCCAAATGGGATGAATCCAAATAAACACATACCCAGACACATCATAAACTGCTAAAAACTTAAAGAAAAAAATATTGAAGTCGGTCAGAGCAATGATAACTGATATATGGAAGAACAATGGTTCAAATGGCTGAGATTTCTCATCAGAAATCATGGCGGCCAGGAGAAAATGGCACATCTGTTTTTCAAGTGTTGAAAGAAAAGTATAGAATTTAATATCTAGCTAAAATATCCTTCAGAAATGAAGGCGAAAAGTATATTCTGAGATTGGGAAAAACTAAGAGAATTTGGAGGCAGCAGACCTGCCATAAAATAACAAGAAAACTTCTTAAGCAGATGAGAAATGGTACAAGAAGGAAATATGGAATATCAGAAACAAGGAAATGCAAATGAAAAATATAATAGCCTTTCTATTTTTTATTATATTATAAAAATATAATAGCCTTTCTTTCTATTTGTTTTCTCTTGAATTTAAGTATGGCTTATGGTTGAAATCAAAAGTTAAACATGGTCTGATACAAATTTTCACTGTATTTAGATGTAATATATAAGACAGCATATGTAGTATTATATTATGGGAGGAGATACCTATATGCTGGTATGGTAGACAGGATAATCTCCCTTCCCTAACCCCAGATACCCACATCCTTATCCCAGGATCCTGTGAATATGTTACCTTATGTGGCACAAAGGACTTGTAGATGGATCTAACAGACTTTAAGACAGAATAACCTTTGTTTTCCTGGTGGGCCCAATCAAGTAACATGAGTCCTTAAAAGTGGAAGAGGAAAACAAAATAGTGGGATACATCAATGAGAGAGACTTAACTCACTGTCTCTGGCTTTGAAGATGGAGAAAGGGGTCAGAGAATGTGGGCAGCCTCTAAAACAGTCCTTAGCTGACTAATCAGCTAAACATGGCTGTCAATGAAAATTTTTTAAAAATGCAATTTTGCTAAGGCTGAGAAAGATAAAGAAATGGATTCTCAACTATAACCTCCAAAAAAAAAAAAAATGCATTCTTGTCAGCACTTTGATTTTAGCCTGACAAGACCCATCTCAGACTTTCTCAGAACTGAAAAATAATACTTTTATCTTTTTAAGCCACTAAGTTTTTAGTTATTTGTTATAGGAACAATACAAAACAAATGCAGGTGATCTGGTTTCTCTGCTCCAGTTGAAACAGTAAAATATTGGCCGGGCGCGGTGGCTCAAGCCTGTAATCCCAGCACTTTGGGAGGCCGAGGTGGGCGGATCACAAGGTCAGGAGATCGAGACCACAGTGAAACCCCGTCTCTACTAAAAATACAAAAAATTAGCCGGGCGCGGTGGCGGGCGCCTGTAGTCCCAGCTACTCGGAGGCTGAGGCAGGAGAATGGCGTGAACCCAGGAGGCGGAGCTTGCAGTGAGCCGAGATCGCGCCACTGCACTCTAGCCTGGGCAACAGCGTGAGACTCTGTCTCAAAAAAAAAAAAAAAAAAAAAAAAAAAAAAGAAACAGTAAAATATTAATTCTACATAAAATGTGGAAAATTAACTATACATACCGGTAACCCCTAGAATAATCACTGAAAATTTATACAGAGATATAGTCAAAATCATAATTGATAAATTAAAATGGAACACTATAACCTCAACAAATGAAGAAAAAGGGGAACAGAAAAAATGAAAAACAGAACAAGAAAGAAATAATAAAATGGCAGACCTAAATCCAGACCTATCAATTATACGTTAAATATAAGTGGTCTAAACAAACCAACTAAGAGCTAGAGATTGTCAGACTCTGTTTTTAAAAATGTCCTAGCTATGTGCTTTCTGTAAGAAACTCACTTCAAATATATTGTTGTTGTAAGCTGAAAAGCAGAAAGAACAGAGGGAAATAAAACCCACACAAACACAAACCAAAAGTAAATTAGCATGACTATGTTAAAATCAAACAAGATAGGCTTCAGAACTAGAAAATCATCAGGGATAAAGATAGACATTACATATTGATTGAAGGGTTAGTTCAGGAAGAAGCTATAACAATCATACATGTGTGTGCAACAACAGAGCTTCAAAATACAGAAGCAAAAACTGATGTAACTGAAAGGAGAAATAGAGAAATTCACAACTATAATTGAAAAATTACTCCTCTCTCAGTAATAGAAGATCAGCAAGGATACAGAAGAACTGAACTATCAACCAACAAAATCTAATGGACATTTATACGATACTCCACTCAACCATAGTAGTATATACCGTCTTTTCAAATGCACTGGAACATTTGCCAAGACAGACCACATTGAGGGGTCAAAGTCAAACCTTAAGATATTAAAAGAATTAAAATCATATAGAGAATGACTTCTGGTCATAATTGAGTTAAACTGGAAATTAATAAAAATATAGATAGAAAAATCTTCAGATACTTAGAAATTACCAATATGCTTTTGACTTAACCATGACCTAAAGAGGAAATTTCAAGAAAAATAAAAAATAATGAAAGTGAGACCAGGAATGGTGGCTCACACCTGTAATCTCAGCACTTTGGGAGGCTGAGGTGGGTGGATCACTTGAGGTCAGAAGTTCAAGACCAGCCTGACCAACATGATGAAACCCTGTCTCTACTAAAAATACAAAATTGCCAAGCATGGTGGCACATGCCTGTAATCCCAGGTATTTGGGAGGCTGCTGCAGGAGAATTGCTTGAACCAGGGAGGTGGAGGTTGCAGTGAGCTGAGATCACGCCATTACACTCCAGCCTGGGCTACAAGAGTGAAACTCCATCTCAAAAAAAAAAAAAAAAAAAAAAGTGAAAAATAAAACATAATTTTACATAATAAATGGCCCAAAGAAGAAGTTTCAAGATAAATTAGAAAATATTTTAAACAGGAAAAAAATGAAAATACGACATTTCACATCTTGTGGCATGCAGCTAATATGTAGCCTTAAACCTTATTTTTAAAACAAAGAAAATGCTCAAGGCCATAATCTAGGCCAATGGTTGGCAAACTTTCTCTGTGTATGTTTGGACAGTAAATATTTTAGGCTTTATGGGCCATATGGTATCTGCCACAACTATTAAACCCTGCCATTGTGCAAAAGCAGTCATGGCCAATATGTAAACACATCAGTGTGGCTACATTCAATAAAACTTTATGTATAAAAACAGGTGGTTGTATGGATTTGACCTGTGGATTACCACCCTCTGATTTAGCCACCACCTTAAGAAAATAAAAAAAGTAAGACCAAATTAAACCTAAATCAAGAAGAGAGAAATAAATCATAAAGACAAGAGTAGAAATGTATGATATTGAAATAATAAAACAATGAAAATTAAAAACCAAAATCTGGTCCTTTGAAAAAATAATCCATAAAATTAATAAACCTCTAGCACTATACTTACTGGAGAAAGATTGAATGCTTTTTAAGACTGAGGGGAAAAAAAAAGAATATTCATTCTCACTAATATTATTCACTATCTTATTTGAAGTCTTAGTTTAAAAAGGCAAGAAAAAGAAAAGGCATAGCATATGGAGAGGAAGAAATAAAAATGCCCAACATGATTTTCTATGTAGAAGACCTAAAGGAATATAATAAAACCAATAAGTAAATTTTGGAAGTTACAGGGTACAAAGCCAATATAAAAAAATTAAATTGTTTATGTTTATGCTGAAAATACACAATTGGAAACAAAAATGAAAAGCCATTTACAATAGCTTCAACAAAAATGAAATACAAATAAACCTAATAAAACATGTACTGGGTATGTGTGTTAAAACCAGAGAATGCTGATGAAAGAAACCAAGGAAGACCTAAATAAATGGAGAGGCCTGCCATGTTCTTGTATTGGAGACTAAACATAGTAAATATATCAGCACTCTCCAAACTGCTCTATTTATTAAAAACAGTACTAATCAAAATGTTAGCAGTATATTTTTTATAGAGAGTAACTAATTCTGAAATTTATATAGAAATACAGAAATCTAGAATAGCTACACAAATTTGGAGAGGTCACACTACCCAATTAGAAGACTATCATGCTTCAGTAATCAAAATGGTATTGGAATAGTTACATAGATCAATGGAAATGAATAATGAGTCAATGTTATATACCTACAAAGATGTACCATCAATTTTCAATGAAAGTACAAAAGCAATTCAGTGGAGATATTACAGTCTTTTAAAACAATGACATTGGAAAAAATTATTCACATGTGAAAAATGAACCTTAAACTAAATATAACACTATACAAAAGTTATCTAAAATAAATTATAAATCTAAGTGTAAAATGTAAAACTATATTACTATTAGAAAACATGGGAGAAAACCTTTGTTAATTGCGATTAGACAAGGAGTTCTTATACATGACACCAAAAGTACATAACATAAAATTTTAAAAGATGACTTGTTAGACTATATGAAAATTAAAAACTTTTACTGTGCAAAAGACACTACTAAGAATGAGAAGACAAGCTACACAGTAGGGGAAATATTTTCGAATTATGTGTTCAACAAAGGACTAATATCCAAAATATTTAAAGAACTCTCATAACTCAACAATAAGAAAATAACCCAATTTCTAAAAATTGTGTAAAAATCTTGAATAGACAGCGTATCAAAGTAGATAAAAAGACAGGAAATGCATAAAAAGGTTTTCAACATCACACATTAGGAAAATGAAAGTTAAAAGCCCAGATGTTGATAATACTAGGTACATACCTATTAGAATGGCTAAAATTAAAAGTCCTGATAGTACTAAGTCCTGAGTAGGATATAGACAACTGGAATTCTCATAATTGTTGGCAGAAATGCAAATTGCTACTGTTAAAGTCTGGCAAAGAGTTGTCAAGTTCTTTATAAAGTTAAACATTCCCTTACCAGATGACCCAGCAATCTCACTCTTTGGCATTTATCCCAGAGAAGTGAAAACATATAGTCATACACAAAAATCCTATACACAAATGATTATAGCAGCTTTATTTGTAAGAATTCCAAATTGGAAACAACCCAAATGTCCTTCAAGGGGTAAATAGATAAATTGTGGTACATCCACACAATGGACTACAACTATCTGCAACAAAAAGTTGAACTACTGACATGTGAGGCAACTGGATGAATCTCAAAGGTAACATGCTGAGTGGAAGAAGCCTGTCTTTAAAAGTTACATACTGCATGATTCTGTTTAGAAAACATTCCCTGAAAGACAAAACAATAATGACAGAGAATAGAACGGTGGTTTCCAGAGGAAGGAAGTGGGGGCCTGGGAGCGCGTGATCCTATGGGGATAGACCCCTCTGTGTCCCGATTGTGATGGTGTGAACATAAATCTGTAAATGTGTTAAAATTATAGAACTGTGCACCAAAAGCAAGACAAAAGCCAATTTTGTTTTAGAATGATTTCAAAAATAAAGTGGAAGAAGTCATTTCTTAACAAAACAAAGATGGTGAAACTGTTGGTTCCAGTGTCCAGGGGTTAGGTATATCCCTGCTTTCTACTTGGAATTGCTCTTGAATATATTATAATGTACCAGTAATACGTGCATTCCTACCAGCTTCACCCCCTCAAATAAAGGAGAGAAACTCTCTTGGCACAGGACAGTGTAGTGCGTGGAGAAAATAAACATTTTAAAACTTACACACATTCTTTAGCAATGCAACTTTGTTTATACCAACTCCTTTTCTCATTTTTTTTGGAGATGTTTTTGGTTTGCTTGGAAATAAACCTCTTCATTTCATAAGAGGTTGATTCCCATTCCCAGTCTCCCTTCAAAATAGGAAATTTCTCTCAGAGGGGAATGTAAGCCTCTCCCCTAGGATTCCTAAGCTTTGATCTGCATAGTAAGACCAGGGAGATTTGTTGGAAGGCAGATTCTTGGGACTCAGGTTCATTTTCTGTGGTGGAGCCCAGGATTGTCTACTTTTATATTTATTTATTTTGAAACTTGTTTTTCTTTCTTTTTCCTTTTTTTTTTTTTTTTTTTTTGAGATAGAGTCTCACTCCATCACCCAGGCTGGAGTGCAGTGGCACAATCTCAACTCACTGCAACCTCCGCCTCCTCGGTTCGAGCAATTCTTGTGCCTCCACCTCTCAGTTGCTGGCATTACTGGCTAATTATTTTTAATTTTAGTAGAGATGGGATTCTGCCATATTGGCCAGGCTGGTCTTGAACTCCTGACCTCAAGTGATCCACCCGCCTTGGCCTCCCAAAGTGCTGGGATTACAGGTATGAGCCACCACACCTGACTGGGACTGGGTATTTTTAAAGACACTCTTTTGATAAGTCTGTTTGGGGTGCTGTAGGGAACCTCTTTGAGAAAATCTATACAGTCAGGAATTTAAACTTGTACTTTGTCTGTCTGTCTATCTCCGTCTCGATAGCTCTCATTACTTGTGTTAAAACACATCTGGCTTCACCTGACTGTTTTAAGCATTGTACAGTATCCCACTGTGTGGGCGCATCTGAAGTCTTGCTGCTGCCACGGAAATCACAGTGCTGCTTCTCTGGGCTGTGCTCAGATACACTTTATTTCACACATGTGCTGAGTCTTCATCAGCAGCCACTGCATGACATATGTGTCATTCCCAAACTTCAGTCTCATTGTTTTTGCTGAGAAGTTACTGGCCACCTTCTCCATTTTTATGTTTTCCATATGTATTACTTTCTTTACAACAGACTTTTCAGTTATTTAAATTATTTTCTTTTTCTTTCAGCTTTAGATTTTTAGTTCATTTAAATGTTTCTTCTGTCAAAAATTCTATCTGTACAAAAAAATAGCCAGGCATGGTGGCATGCGTCTGTAGTCCCAGCTATTTCGGAGGCTAAAATGGGAGGGTCGCTTGAGCCCAGGAGTTCGAGGCCGCAGTGAGCTGTGATCGTGCCATTGCAGTCCAGCCTGGGCAACTGGAATGAGACCCTGACTCAAAAAAAAAAAAGAAAAAAAAATTCTGTCTGGTTGTAATTAGTGTGGAATTTGTATAAATTCTTTTTCTCAGATGTTTCAGTTGCGTTGTTTTGATTTCCACATACACGATAAATTTTTTCAAGACTCTGCTCTCTGTCCCGAGTCTCTCTCATAGTACCCGTCACATTGTGGGTCCTCTGGTTGTATTAGTTGGTTTGACATTTCCCATTTCCTACAGATTCCTCCCGTGTCTCCATAGAATGCTACCCTGTTCTCCTTCATTAGGTGCTATTTGAAGGAAAATATTGCTATATGAAAATAGAGGCAATGCCTTTTATCATATTTGCAAGTCAAGCTGTGAGGTGTGAATTGAATGTACTTGTGTATTGCTAATGTGAAACTCAAGTTTCTGTTTACGATAACGTTTTTAAAAGCTGCAAAAAAGTTGTAAAATATTTTAAACATTTAAAGCCAAAATGACCCAATATGAAGTAATTGAAACAATTTTAAAAGTAGCTAACATTGTATTAAACATTTACTCCGTACCTAGCACTGTTCTAGGTACCAAAGCACTTTCTGTGTATTAGCTCATTCAGTCCTCACCACAGCCTCCTGAGATACTTATTGTTAAACTCATCTGTAACATGGAATAATAATGAGACACAGAGCTCTCACGTAACTTGATTAAGATTATCCAAACAACAAATGATGAGAATAATGATAGAGACAGCTTTCTATGACTGAGTGCTTTAAAGCCTCAGACACTGTGCTTTCTACTTTATCTCATCGTATCTGTAAATTAGGTAATCTATCCCCACTGGGTAGGTGAGGCAATGGAGGCTTAGTGAAGTGACGTGCACCTGATCATACATCTAAGTAGAACACAGCAGATCAGAATTTTAACCCATGGAGTCTGTTTTGAGAAGCCAAGCTCTTAATCTTTACTTTATCTACTGAAGATACCAAGTTCATCCTGGGAGAAGCTCTTGCCATGCGCTGGTCATTAGGCAAGGGTTATAGAGACAAAGTCCTGACTTTCAGCAGGCAAATGGCTGCACGCACCCTCATCTCTGGCTTTCTGGATTGTTCTTCACAATGATAAACTGTCCTCTCCTGGAAGGAACTGGGGTGGGGCACAACAGCCAGGGTCCTTGATTTTAGAAAACGTGTTTTGTGGAAGCTCTTGGCCTCTTTTGGCCTCAGCCAAACGTGGCAAAATACAAACAGGCCAGGTTTCAGTGACTGCCTATCCTGTTCTTTTTCATACTGAAAGGATTTATTATGAGGCATGTGGCACATAAAATAAGGGTTATTTCTGCAAATTTGATTTTGATTTGATCCCTGATGAGTTCAACCTGTAATATCCCAAATCACCACTTTCCTCCACAGCATTTATGTTACTCTGTAATTACGTATTTACTGTATGTGTGGAGCATCCTTATCTCTCATAACCAACTGTTAGCGAGTGACATTCTCTCATTCGCATTCTCAGGCTAAATCTTGGAAGCTTGCTTTTTTAAAGGGCTTCGTTATAGGAAGTTTGTCATTTCTTCTGAATACGAACAAAGCTCACATTTTTATAAATGTTTATTGCTCTAATCACCTGTATGTGAATGTAAATTTGAAAGATACTAGATGGAATCCCAGTTGATAAGGCCATGGTTTTGTTCTTCAAAATGTACGCTTAATTCTGGGAAGGAAGTTGACATGGTTAAAGAAGGGATCTGCAATCCACAGTCTGCTAGGTTTGCGAAGTTTTGTTACAACACAGCCATATTCTTTCATTTGGGTATTGTGTCTGTCTCCTTTGATGTCACACAGCAGAGTTGAGTAGTAGCGACAGAGACCATCTGGCCCACAAAGTCTGAAATATTTAATAACTGGCTCTGCACTGGGACTGTTTGTTGACCTCCGGTTTAGAGAAGTAGAAAGTCCCCACCCCTTGATCATACTGAAGAACAGCTGCTGTTAGTGTTCTCGTGAATGTCTTTAGCTCTGCCTTCTCTGGGGAGGAAACAAGAAAGTTATCTTTTCATGAAGCATTTGTTTTTGGTGCCAACCATATAATCTCATTCGTCGTTTTAATGTTTCTACAATTGCTCTGATAAAATTCTTTTAAAAAGTTCTTTAAAAATGCTTTTCCCAATATTTATACAAGTTACCAATCAAATGTTGCAGTCTTAATCACTTTTTGGAAACTAAGATTTTTGAGTCATATTTCCCACTTTGATGTGCCTTACTGCCACCATGAACGTTCATTTTTTTTTAAAAAATATATTCTGTTTTATAGGAGTCACTGAGGCGTATTCTTGAGAAGTGGCTTCTTGGGTCTTCATGCAGCCATGGATCTGGAAAAACCATCTGTTTGGGGCTCATTAAAACAGCGGACCAGGCCATTGTTGATCAACTTGAGCAAGAAGAAGGTGAAAAAGAACCCAAGTAAGCCCCCAGATCTAAGGGCAAGGCATCACTTGGACCGCCGCCTAAGCCTCTCGGTGCCTGATCTCCTGGAGGCTGAGGCCTTGGCTCCAGAGGGCCGGCCTTACTCCGGGCCACAGTCTTCCTACACCTCGGTGCCCAGCAGTCTGTCCACTGCAGGGATCTTTCCCAAGAGCAGCAGTAGCTCCTTGAAACAGTCTGAAGAAGAATTGGATTGGAGCCAGGAAGAAGCCAGCCACCTCCATGTGGTGGAAACAGACTCGGAGGAGGCCTATGCCTCTCCTGAGCAGAGGCGGGTGTCCAGCAACGGCATCTTTGATCTTCAGAAAACTTCCCTTGGAGGGGATGCACCAGAAGAACCAGAGGTGAGAACAGAGCTGGGCTCTCATTTTTTTTCTCTTTCTCTCCCTATCTCTCTCTCTTTCTCTCTTTCTCTCTTTCCCTCTCTCTCTCTCCCTCTCTCCCTCTCTCTCCCTCTCTCTTTCTCCCTCTCTCTCCCTTTCCCTCTCCTTCTCTCCCTGTCTCTCCCTCTCCCTCTACCCCCTTCTCCCTCTCCCCCCTTCTCTCCCCACCTCACTCTGTCTCTCTCTCCCTCCCTCTCCCTCCCTCTCCCTTTCTCTCCCTGTCTCCCTCCCTCTTTCCCTGTCTCCCTCTCTTTCTCCCTGTCTCCCTCCCTCTATCCCTGTCTCCCTCCCTCTATCCCTGTCTCCCTCCCTCTCTCCCTCTCTCCCTGTCTCTCTCCCTCTCTCCCTGTCTCCCTCCCTCTCTCCCTCACCCTCCCTCTCTCCCTTTCTCTCTCTCCCTCCCTCTCACCTTCCCCCTCCCTCTTCCCCTTCCCCTTCCCCTCCCCTTGGAAAATTTGGTTAGGAGTTATTTTCGTGGTTAGCTCAGATGGGGAGAATGTTGTTTACAGGAATTTAAATTAATGCAATATTGATTGGACCCGGTGTTCCCATTAGTTTTAGGATTGACCTCTGGGCATTTTAAAGCTATTACAAATAACTCTTCCAGAATACTTTAGGACATTAAAAGCCATATTGGATGAATTCTCTTTTATCTGTCTCCTGGCAAAGAAATTAAGTGCATAACTTTTCCTGGAATTTTTTTTTTAAGTGTATGTTTGTCTCTCTCACTACACTGTTGCCCAGTCATACCTGTAGACAAACCGTGCATATGATTACTCCTAAGAAGTGTATGAATGTACGTCCCCATTTGACTGCCTAAGGATTTGAATTTCCTTCTGTTTTACACGTGTGTGTGCACTTACCTGTGAAGGACTTCATATGCATTCTTTTAAAAAAAGTTAACAAAACTTTAGTATTTCAATACAATTAACCAAATATAGTGACACAAATATTCTATTTCAAAGGTGAGTATAATTTAAATTAAATCCCCAGATTACCAACTCATGATTTAAGTGACTGATGTAATTAATTTTTTAAAAAAAGTCTGTCATTACTGACACTGAAGTAGGTTTCCATGTTGAAGTAAGGGGTTACTTTTTCTGTGTTCCAGGTTAGTGTTACAATTGCATAGGAAACTGGTTGTTCAACTTGGATTTTTAGTTTCACTTTTAGAAACAAAACTAATTGCTTATTCCATATATTGGGGTTTCACTGGAGAAGGGACCATGGATGTTTGGCCTTATGTGTTAGCAAGCATTACTGTATTAAGACACCACTACTCATAAATGACTTTAACTGTTTTTTTATTTGGCATTACATTTTATAAAATCCATTTGGTAAACTTTTTTTGACTTTATAGTTATTTATAAATTTGAAATACATGTTTCTACTAAACAATATGCAAATGAAGTAGATCATTAAATCAGGTCAGTATACAGAAGGTAACATGTTGAATTATATAATAAAGTTAATCTTCATCTATGTTTTCCTGACCAGAAAATACAAGTGGGCTTCTTGGCTTTGATATGCTAACATTTTCATACTCAGAAGGAATTTTTTTGAAGCAACTGCTGTTAAACGATTTAGAACTTTTATTGTCATGGCTGGGCACGGTGGCTCATGCCTGTAATCTCAGCACTTTGGGAGGCCAAGGCGGGCGGATCATGAGGTCAGGAGATTGAGACCATCCTGGCTAACATGGTGAAACCCCGTCTCTACTAAAAATACAAAAAAAATTAGCCGGGCGTGGTGGCGGGTGCCTGTAGTCCCAGCTACTCGGGAGTCTGAGGCGGGAGAATGGCACGAACCCGGGAGGCGGAGCTTGCAGTGAGCCAAGATCGCACCACTGTACTCCAGCCTGGGTGACAGAGTGAGATTCTGTCTCAAAAAAATAATAAAAAATAAAAATAATAAAAATAATTTAATAATAACTTTTATTGTCTTTGTTGACCAAACAGAAATATTTGATTGCTACTCTAGGCCAGGCAGTGTGAAAGTTGCTATTGGAAATAGAGGTGGGTAAGAAAGTGACTCTACCCTCCAACTATGATTTTCTGGGAGATCATACACTACAAAGCAGAGCATAAGAGCCAACTGGATATCAGAGCTGTACATGCAAAACGTTTCAGCCTGGTCTCCTGGCAGCTCATTGGAAGGAGGGGATCAGTGTGTGGAAAATGAAAGCATGTTATCTGTGGAGCAGTGTCCAAGTTGGCACAGAGGATAGTGTGCTTGCCAGGTGATGAAAGCTGGTGATCACAGGCCTGAAGTGTGGATGGGTGCTGTTGGGGTGATGAGTGTTTTGCTCTACCTGGATTGGAGGCTCTGGGAGCTTTGTGGTGTGATGTGTGTCTGGAAGGGTGGGCTGGTCCATGATAGTAGATGAGGGGTTGATGGGTTGGCTGTTTTATCTTCTGCAGGCTAAATCCAGAAAGCTTAGAATAGGCAGATTCCTTCAAGAATAGGTTATTCTGGTCATTTGATTTTCCCTTTTAATGCAACCATTTTTTTAACCTTTGTTCTCAAAAATGAATCTTTTGCTCCTCTTTTTCTGACCTAGAAAGTACAAAACAAAGACCAAGACTGATTCTACCGTTCAGGGTTGAGGTTCTCACTACTTGAGTGCCATAGATTTGCTGGGTGTGACATGCTTGCAGAGGACAGAGGGACAGGAGTGCTGCTGATCAGACCCCTAGGATCCCTTGCAGTCTAGGTCTGCCTACCCACCTCCCTCCTCAGTGGCTCCTCCCCTCAGTCCTGCCTGTTTGAGCTGGGCCTGTCCCACTACCCAGTCTGAGTTCCAAAAGTGAAGAACTTGGAGTCCGATATTTAAGGGCCTGTCCCACTGCCAGTTTATCACATGGTACAGAAGAGGGGCTCCCTTACTTACCTTCTCCACTAGGCTGTGTTAATCTGGAGGATTGGCGTGGCTGGGGAGACACATTTGTCTTTGTCTTCTAAGAGTCTAGCTTCATGCCTTGCACATAGCACATAGCGTGTGCTCAGCTGTTATTTGTTTAATACAAAAACAATGATAGCAACGTGTGCATTCAGGTTACTTGGGTATTTGTTCCTGTTTTTCCTGTGAGTTTTCTTTGGTTTATGATTTAATTAAAATCAACATTTGTGGTTTTTGAAAAACTCAACTTCATTATATATGATAATTGAAATTAGAGGTTCTGGCAGGTGTAAACTTTTTAGTTGAAATTTGATGTTGATTTTAACTCTGAATTTATCATTTCTGGTTTTTTTTTTTTCTTTTTAACGAAGAGGGAATTCCTGCAGAATTCATGTCACCTGAGAGTTTGGGAATTGGTTCTTCTGTATTATAGATCTGGCTTATCTGTTTCTTCCTAGTTAATAGCCAGTGACTTTCTATACCTTTTGTGGAATGGGGAAGAAATGAAGAAGAAGGAAGGAGCTGGCATGTGGCAAGCCTGGTGTAGAGCAAGGATAATCAGATTTTTGTCCAGTGTTCTCAGTTTAACTTACTTTGCTTTTAGCTTTCCAGAGGGGTCAAGCAAGGAGTGAGCATCTGTGGCCTGAGGGACCCCTAGGACTTTGCCTCCTCTGTTGTGTACTAATGCTGCTCTGGTGCCAGGTTAAGCCTGTGGCAGTGGGACAGGACCTCAAATATCAGCAATGTCTGAATTCTACAGTCACCTCCAGGCTCACCAGCATCAGCAAAGAAAGTGAAGTGTTCGTCTACTGTTATGGGGGAAATGGAATGATGGGGCAAAAGAGGAAAGTAAGGATGAGGGGCAAGGAAGAAGGAATGTGAGAAACAGGACAGGCAGAGCCTAAAATATTGCAAGTGCCAAATCCAGCTGTGAAACCAAAAGGTGAGAATGTACGCTTAGAAGAAAGGATACATTGCTGGAAGAGGATTTAGCCAGACTTGAGCTCTGGATCCACACCCTACTGGATGTCTCATAGGAACCTGCTTTCAACTTGTCTTGACAGAATTCACTGTCTGCCTGAAGAACCACCTCAAACAGAGACCATGATTTCTTGGCAATATCACCATTATTCACCCAGTCGTTCAAGCCAAACACCTGTGAATAATGGTAGACTCTTACTTTCCCTGCTTTTCATGTTCTGTGGGGTCATCATTTGTCAACTCACATGTTTCCTCCTCTCTTACCTACCTACCGTATTAGTCCATTTTCATGCTGCTGATAAAGACATAGTGAGACTGGGCAAATTACAAAAGAGGTTTAATCTGGACGACTTACAGTTCCACATGGCTGGGGAGGCCTCACAATCATGGCAGAAGGCAAGGAGGAGTAAGTCATGTCTTACATGGATGGCAGCAGGCAAAGGGAGAGAGCTCGTGCAAGAAAACTCCCTGTATTACGGTTCTCTAGAGGGACAGAACTAATGGAATATACATATATATATTCTATATATATATATATGAGTTTATTAAATATTATCTCACATGATCACAAGGTCCCACAATAGGCCATCTACAGGCTGAGGAGCAAGCGGACCAGGTTCCAGAACTGAAGAATTTGGAGTCGGATGTTCGAGGGCAGGAAGCATCCAGCATGGGGGAAAGGTGTAGGCTGGGTGGCTAGGCCAGTCTGTTTTCACATTTTTCTGCTTGCTTATATTCTAGCCACACTGGCAGGTGATTAGATTGTGCCCACCCAGATTAAGGGTAGGTCTGCCTTTCCCAGCCCACTGAGTCAAATGTTAATCTCCTTTAGCGACACCTTCACGGACACACCCAGGATCAATACTTTATATCCTTCAATCTAATCAAGCTGACACTCAGTATTAACTATCACACTTCCCCTCATAAAACCATCAGATCTCATGAGACCCATTCACTATCATGAGAACAGCATGGGAAAGAGCCGCCCCATGATTCAGTCATCTCCCATGGGTCCCTCTCACAACATGTGGGAATTATGGGAGCTATAAGATAAGATTTGGGTGGGGACACGGAGCCAAACATATCATCTACCTCATATTCATTCTGTTCTACTGAAATCCTTCCCATTCTTCAAGGCCTAGTGGAAACCTTCTCTGTGGTGCTTTTTCCAACTGTGTGATGAATGCAATAATCAGCCTGCCTTCATTTTCATAGCATGTCATTTTTACTCTGAGCACTAACCTCAGTCTGTTTTGTGGAGAAATCTGTAGAGAGAAGGGATTACAACAGGAGGAGGAGGTAGAGAGGGGAAGGCAAACTGGTCCTGGGCAAGGGTGTCACTGAGTAAGTCCTTGAGAAAGTCTGCATGCATGTACTCACTGTCCAGTGGTCATCTAGCTCAGAGGACTGACTCATGATAACCAAATGGTTATGAGTCTGAGCTATAAATGATAATCACAACTAATTTGCCATGAGAATTAAATACTTTAAAGACTAGGCTGGATGTGGTGGCTCATGCCTGTAATCCCAGCACTTTGGGAGGCCAATGCGGGTGGATCACTTGAGGTCAGAAGTTCAAGACCAGCCTTGCCAACCTGGTGAAATCCTGTCTCTACGAAAATATGCAAATTAGCTGGGCATTGTGGCACATGCCTGTGGTCCTAGCTACTCAGGAGGCTGAGGCATGACAATTGCTTGAACCTGGGAGGCGGAGATTGCAGTGGGCTGTGATTGTGCCCATGCATTCCAGCATGGGTGACAGGGCAAGATGCCATCTCAAATAATAATAAAAAACTAAATACTCTAATGTTCTTTCGATGTAAACAGCTCATTCTTCATTGTTGTCAAATCACACAGAAAGTCCAATCATAATTAATGCCTACTTCATTAACCAGTTAGGAGAAATTATTATCTCAGGGCCTGGAAATACTTGAAATGCATTTCCTCCCCACAGTCAGCCTTTAGGAGAAGTCACATGAGAATTGGGAAAATTGGTGCAGGGATTGGCACACTGCAGGGAGAATGCATGGGCTCCCTGCTGAATGGCATTTCATACACCATCCATCTCACAATAAGTACTGAGCCACAAATTAGAACTTGACATACTCACACTTTGTCTGCTAGGGCCACCTTTATCCATCTCTCTCTGTGAGCCCACTTAGTCCAGGAAGCCTGGATTTTAACGTCCTGTGGCATAGGCTCTCTCTCCTTCCTTCTGAACAAGTCCAAACTTTTATTGAGGCTTGCTGGCATGACCTCTCCCTTTTTCTGATTGATACACTATTTCATTAATTGTATGTTATCACTTCAGTAAGGCTGATATCTTATCATGGTGGCCTGGCACCCATATCGTCTCCTTTAGGTGACTTTGTATGTCTGGATGCTGATGGATAAAGAGTCATTGCTTAGATTGAGTTGTGTCCCCCAGACCAAGTTCTTATGTTGAATCCCTAACCTTTACATGACTATTGAAGATACGGCCTTTAGGAGGCGATTAAGGATAAGTAAGGTCAGAAGCGTGGAGCCCTGATCCAATGGAACTGGTGTCCTCATACAAGAGAAAGAGACACTGGAGGTCTCTCATTCTCTACCATGTGAGGACACAGTGAGAAAGGAGTCATCTGCAAGGCAGGAAGTGGGTTTCTATTGTTTAAGCCACCTAGTCAGTGGTGTTTTGTTATAGTCGCCTGAGCTGACTAACTCTGGTCTTTTAACTCTTTTAGCCTCAGAGGACGATCTCATTGCTCTTCACCAAGACTTGTGGCTAAAGAGGAGGTGAGAGCACCATAGACTACTGCCACATACCAATATCTCCACACACATACACACACATGTGGATATATATGTATGGGAGTGTGTGTGTGTGTGTGTGTGTGTATATATATACCTTTATATAGGTGTTTGTGTATACACACCCAGTTGTTTAGCAGTCAGTCTCTCTTGTTAGAGTATAAGCTCTTGAAGAGTAGAAATGTCATTTTTCTTCTTCTCTCAGCCTTTCTGCAAACCTTGTTTATATGGTATGCATGTATATTGATTCATATTATCACTGTAGTTGACTTTCCAACCATTGCCAAAGGCTCGAAAAGTCATGACAAATTTAGTTGCATTGGGGAAGGGTGATACATGGAGTCCCTAGGTGGTTAGGGCCCTAAAGAAAGGAGTTTCCAAGTGTCAGACTAAATGTGATGAAGCTAAAGTTAAGGGAACTCAGAGGAAGAGGAACTTATTTTTTATTTTTTTTCTTATCTGGTTTTTTCCTCCTCATTTTCTCCTCTAGTCAGCATTCTCCTGGTACTTATTTTACAAGACGCTTTTAACATGCGTTGTAAAATTAGCTAAGTATTTAGAAAATGCATATGGTCTATTCTGGTTCTTGCTGTAGGTGCTGATGGGGAAACTGGGATTAGACACAGACACTGGAAAAAATGACCAGCAATACCAACCACTCTCTACTCAGTGCTAGATAACCAGTTGAGATAAGTGGGGGAGGTTATTCTGAGCAGCGTGGTCAGGAAAGGCTTGAAGAGAACTCCTTTTGAGAATGAGTAAGACTCAGATAGGCAGAGAATAATACAGATTAGTTAAGTTTGTCTATGGGGCTCAAAAAATATGAAGGCCTTAGCCTAGTACCTGGCAGTCACAAGCACCTAACAAGTGCTCACTGCTATGATTATGGTTGTATTCATTAGTGTTTATAATTATTTTTAACATTGCTTATTTTTCAGAATGACATAGAAGTTTGGGGAATTTTAGTGACTTGTTTAATGTCATCCAGCTAGTAAGTGTCAGAGACAGGATCTAACTCCAGGACTGTCTGAATCCTGGGACTGTGCACAGAACTATGTGTATAACATGAGTTTGGAAGTACAATTCTGCAAATGGGAGAACTCAGAACTGGAGATCAAAAAAAGTTGATCACAAAAGGAAGACATTTATTTTTCTGTGTCCTCTGTGTCCTTTTAAACACAAGGATAATTATCAAGATTGAATGGGCTCATTGTCATGGTCAATAACTAATAATTATGAAAGAAAGGATCATTCTCCCTTCCCATAATCCATGTAATTCCACAATGGGGTATGTCCTTCCCTGACATTTCATTTGGCAGTTGGAGTTGTGAATAACTAGCTTTGGCGCGCGCTTACGTGGGTGAGTTGAGTGATTTAGAGAAGTTCCCCAGTGAGATATTTCCAGAAATTGCTTGGCAGCTGCATAGTTTCAGGTTAGTGATCACAGAGAAGCAGAGTGAAAAACCACAGAGGAGAGGAAAGGACCTCCAGGTTGCAAAATTAAACAAGTACGTCAGTTTCTCTACACTTCAATGACATAATTTTTACTATTTTTCTGTGATCTTGAAAGTCGTACCTCAACATGTGATGGTGTGTCAGCCACATCCCAGGGTCCATCATGGGCTCAGTCTCCCTGTTCTTCTTCCTTCCCTTCTTTCCTTTGCACCTGTTAAATGCCTGCTTGTGTTGATGCAGATCTAGACGCTAGGGAGACAGTAGTCAACAAAATAGAAAAAAGTTGCCTCCCTCATGGAGTTTCCACTAGGAAAGGTGGCATGCTATAGATATAATCAGAACATAAAGTGTCATGGAGAGAAAGAAAGCAGAGTAGGTGCTGGGGGTGGGAGGTGTTATCATTTTGTACAGAGTGGTCAGGAAGGACCTCTTCCGAGAAGATAACCTTCACTCAAAGATATGGAGGAGGTGAGGAAGTGGATTGCGTGCATAGCTAGAGAAAAGCCTTCCGGAAAAAGAGAAACAGCAAGCATAAAGGCCCCAGGATAGCAAGAGTGTCCCTGATGTTTCAGGAAGAGCAAGGAAGCAGTAAGGCTGGAGAAGAGGCAGTGAGGGGGCAATGGGAGGAGATGGCAGAGAAGTGAACAGAAACCACATCATGTAGGGCATCATGTATCCTGCCAGGCAGCTCTAGCTGACCATCGCAACTGCTTAGTGCACTGAATGAGTGAGATGCACAGGAACCCCATGGGCTCAATGCTGCATCGCTCATAGGGCAGAAGGAATCGGCAGCACACGGGCAGTGCTTGCTGTGCCTGCTGTAGACACTGGGTATGGCAGTAAGTCCAAGCTTTGCCTTGGACAAAAGGTATGGAGAAATGGCGCACAGGCTGCTGGGCTGTGTGCAGAGGGAAAATGGCACCATCCCGAGGCTTTGTCAGCCAGTCTCTGACTTTGTCCTAGTCACTTTCGGTGGGGAATGTTGGAGGGAGCTAAGAAAGGGAGTCAGATTACTGACCACCTTCATCAAATTCTTTTCATCCATTCTTCCCAAACACATAGGCTGTTTTATGACTATTACTAATATAATTAATAATAATAAATAATAGAATAGCAACACCAATCTAATACTACTTACTGAGGGTTTATGTGTAAGGAACTCTGCTAATTTCTGTATAAATATTATCAGACCACATCTATTTGGTTTCCTCTATATACAAAGAGCCCTCGCACAGTGTCTGTCTGAGAAAAGGCTTTCAGTGAATACCCATTGAGTGATTTAATTATTCTAACAACCTGTAAGAATCTGTTTTGACCCATTGAGAGATGTTCCCATGTCTTGAATTTTAGGTATATTTTTCAAGGACAGAAAGCTAGAAAGTAGCAGAGGTTTTTATGGTTTTAGATCTAACATTTAAGTCTCTAATCCATCTTGAATTTATTTTTGTATAGGATGTAAGGAAGGGATCCAGTTTCAGCTTTCTACTTATGGCTAGCCAGTTTTCCCAGCACCCATTTATTAAATAGGGAATTCTTTCCCCATTTCTTGTTTTTCTCAGGTTTGTCAAAGATCAGATGGTTGTAGATGTGTGGTATTACATCTGAGGGCTCTGTTCTGTTCCATTGGTGTATATCTCTGTTTTGGTACCAGTACCATGCTGTTTTGGTTACTGTAGCCTTGTAGTATAGTTTGAAGTCAGGTAGCATGATGCCTCCAGCTTTGTTCTTTTGGCTTAGGACTGTCTTGGCAATGCAGGCTCTTTTTTGGTTCCATATGAACTTTAAAGTAGTTTTTTCCCAATTCTGTGAAGAAAGTCATTGGTGGCTTAATGGGGATGGCATTGAATCTATAAATTACCTTGGGCAGTATGGCCATTTTCACGATATTGATTCTTCCTATCCATGAGCATGGAATGTTCTTGCATTTGTTTGTGCCTTCTTTTATTTCACTGAGGAGTGGTTTGTAGTTCTCCTTGAAGAGGTCCTTTACATCCATTGTAAGTTGGATTCCTAGGTATTTTATTCTCTTTGAAGCAATTGTGAATGGGAGTTCACTCATGATTTGGCTGTTTGTCTGTTATTGGTGTGTAAGAATGCTTGTGATTTTTGCACATTGATTGTGTATCCTGAGACTTTGCTGAAGTTGCTTATCAGCTTAAGGAGATTTTGGGCTGAGATGATGGGGTTTTCTAAACATGCAATCATGTCATCTGCAAACAGGGACAATTTGACTTCCTCTTTTCCTAATTGAATACCCTTTATTTCTTTCTCATGCCTGATTGCCCTGGCCAGAACTTCCAACACTATGTTAAATAGGAGTGGTGAGAGAGGGCATCCCTGTCTTGTGCAAGTTTTCAAAGGGAATGCTTCCAGTTTTTGCCCATTCAGTATGATATTGGCGCTGGGTTTATCATAAATAGCTCTTATTATTTTGAGATATGTTCCATCAATACCAAATTTATTGAAAGTTTTTATCTTGAAGGGCTGTTGAATTTTGTCAAAGGCCTTTTCTGCATCTATTGAGATAATCATGTGGTTTTTGTCTTTGGTTCTGTTTATATGCTGGATTACATTTATTGATTTGCATATGTTGAACCAGCCTTGCAGAAAACCTAGGCAATACCAATCAGGACATAGGCATGGGCAAGGACTTCATGTCTAAAGCACCAAAAGCAATGACAACAAAAGCCAGAATTGACAAATGGGATCTAAATAAACTAAAGAGCTTCTGCACAGCAAAAGAAACTACCATCAGAGTGAACAGACAACCTATAGAATGGGAGAAAATTTTTGCAATCTACTCATCTGACAAAGGGCTAATATCCAGAACCTACAAATAAGTCAAACAAATTTACAAGAAAAACCCCATCAAAAAGTGGGCAAAGGATATGAACAGACACTTCTCAAAATAAGACATTTATGCAGCCAACAGACACATGAAAAAATGCTCATCATCACTAGCCATCAGAGAAATGCAAATCAAAACCACAATGAGATACCATCTCACACCAGTTAGAATGGCGATCATTAAAAAGTCAGGAAACAACAGGTACTGGGGAGGATGTGGAGAAATAGGAACACTTTTACACTGTTGGTGGTACTGTAAACTAGTTCAACCATTGTGGAAGACAGTATGGCGGTTCCTCAAGGATCTAGAACTAGAAATACCATTTGACCCAGCCATCCCATTACTGGGAATATACCCAAAGTATTATAAATCATGCTGCTATAAAGACACATGCACACGTATGTTTATTGCGGCACTATTCACAATAGCAAAGACTTGAAACCAACCCAAATGTCCATCAATGATAGACTGGATTAAGAAAATGTGGCACATACACACCATGGAATACTATGCAGCCATAAAAGGGATGAGTTCATGTCCTTTGCAGGGACATGGATGCAGCTGGAAACCATCATTCTTAGCAAACTATCACAAGAATAGAAAACAAAACCCCGTATGTTCTCACTCATAGGTGGGAATTGAACAATGAGAACACTTGGACACAGGAAGGGGAACATGACACAGCGAGGCCTCTTGTGGAGTGGGGGGAGTGGGGAAGAATAGCATTAGGAGATATACCTAATGTAAATGACGAGTTAATGGGTGCAGCACACCAACATGGCACATGTATACATATGTAACAAACCTGCAGGTTGTGCACATGTGCCCTAGAACTTAAAGTATAATAATAATAATAAAAAGTAGCAGAGTTGGGACTGATCTTTTGGATTCCAGAGCCTTGTTCACTACCATGTACAGCTGCCTCCTGGTCAGGTGAGGTGTGCTGTTTTTGTATTCTGTTGGCACAGGTGTGGTACAGTGAAAAGAGCAGCATACCCAGGTAACTCAGAGGAAGCCTAATCCAGAGTGCTCGCCAAGGCCTAACTCTCCAGCTTTCCTGTGATGGCCATTTAGCCACCGGGCTCTGCTTTCGTCTTTGCCAATTGGGGAGACTAATGACAGCCTGTGGACTTGTTTTAAGAAGTTACGATGAGTATAAATTTTACATTAGAAAGTGCTCAGCAATGTACAAGCAACCATTTTTTAAAGTATCTCCTGTTAATAAACATGCAAAAAACTTATAGCAGGTCAGTGGACAAATATTGCTGAATATGCAAAGTTTTAGAGTATTTCAACAGGGCTTGGTAAACTTTTGTTTTTATAAAGGGCCAGAGCTTTGTAGGCCACAGGTCTCTGTCACAACTACTCAAGGTGAGGTCACATGACATTAGCCATAGACAACACAGGAACAAGTAGACAGCGGTGTATTTCAGTCAAACTTTATTTGTAAAAGCAAGCGGCGGGCTGGTTTGTCTCATGGGATGTAATTTACTGACTGTTTTATACCATCATATACTTGAGCAAGGTATATGGACACACATACACGATTCAAATTTTGCTATTAGATTAGACAGTCAATATTGCAGGGTAATCACTTTTAGAGACCAGTCTTGGAGATGAGAGAGAATTAAATTTATACACCTTGATTGCATGATCCATAACCTCCTGAAAAGTGGTATAAAAAATAAGAACAGACTTGGCCTTTTGGTAGGCTTGATTGTCTTCTGAAAACACCTTCCAGTTTTGACCTCTCATTGCCATGTAACTCACTTTTCATTCTATCACTGTGTCCAGTTGCTGCTTCATGGTTAGTGGAGCCGTCTGATTCCTTTGGCTTATTTTGTAACTTCCTTTTTCCTCTAGGTGTTTGTGTTTGTGACTCCTGTATTCTTAAATATATGTATTGTAAATAGACAAGATATGGGTTACAGATTAAATATGCAGTATGTATACATTTATATACTTTAATGGGGCAGTTTATAAAGAGAATTCTATTGATTTGTTCAGCCAACTTTGTACTCTTATTTAGCTTTTCTGGATGTGGGTTTATGTTTTCTTCCTCTGAAATTTAAACAAACAGTGACTGCTTACATAATTTTTAATTTGGCTTCCTGTGTGTGCCTCGCAGTAAGATCCTTCAGACAGCCGCATGGGAGGTGGTATTTGTACAGGATCACATTTAGTGTATATTGAAAGGAAAATGTTTATTCACAACAGTATCTTGCCCTCAATATCAAAGTCCTTGGTGATTAGAGATTTTCTTTTAAAATAATTGATCTGCCATTCCAGTATCTCCCCATATCCTGCTGAATTTTAATATATTTGCATCCTTATGGATGGAAAATCCACATCTAAAGGGAATGCAAAGTATGTATTACCTTCCCATAAATTTCAGTTTAGCAATGCAGAAGGGAAATATCAATGCAAACTTGCTTTTATTTAAAAAACACTAATGAAAAACACTTATCTGAAAGGCAATAGTGAGAGCTATGCAAGGGAAGACTAATCTCGTAATAGCGCTCATTCCAAGATGTTAAGACTGTGTTTCTGAATGGTAGAATGTAATTAGACAGTTTTGTCATATTGAGATGTATTAGCTTTGATAATATTTAAAATTATTTCTCTTCCTGAGTATGTACTTGTACAAAATTTGTTTGAAATGTTGAAATGATGCTTATTAGGTAAACAATCAATAGATAGTACATCTCTAGAATGGAATACTACTCAGCAATAAAAAAGAATGACGCAGATGACAACCTTTATGGATTTCAAATGCATTAAGTTGGGTAAAAGATTCCAGTCTCAAACATTTAAATACTGTATGATTCCAATGATATGATATTCTAGAAAAGATAAAACTATATGATGAAAATATACAATTACTTGCCGTGGGTCTAGAGTTGGAAGATTTGACTACAGATGGGGGTCAAAGTGGGATAGCACAGAGGCATTTTTTGGGTGGTAGAACTCTTCTATATTCTGATTGTGGTGGGAGTTATACAAATATATATAGGTGTTTAAAACTATGGCAGTGTACACATGGAAAGTGTCAATTTTACAGTGTGTTAATTTTTTTGAGTAAAATTTTTTTTTTGAGAAAGGCCAAGCACAGTAGCTCATATCTGTAATCCTAGTGCTTTGTGGGAGGCCAAGGTGGGGAGATCACTTAAGGCCAGGAGATAGAGACCAGCCTGGGCTGGTGTGTGACAATTATGGTGGCTGTGGGAAGGCATCTCTATAAAATTAAATTTTGTAATAAAATTTATAAAATAAATTATTTTATAAAATATTTTATAGCATAATATATAATACTATAAAATATACCTATTTTAAAATTTTTATATTCTAAAATATTTATAAAGTAAAACAAAACTTAGCCAAGTGTGATGGTGTACACTTGTAATCTCAGCTACTCAGGAGGCTGAGGCAGGAGGATGGCTTAAAGTCCCAGGAGGTTGAGGCTGCAGTGAGCTATGAACATGTCAGCAGTGTACTCCAGCCTGGGTGACAGAGGGAGACCTTGTCTCAGAAAAAAAAAGAAACAACAAAACACCTCAAAACAAAGAAAGACAACCCACAGTACTTGGTTACATTTATACGGAACTTTTTTTTTTTCTTGAGATGGAGTTTCACTCTCTTGCCCAGCATGGAGTACAGTGGTATGATCTTGGCTTACTCCACCTCCTGGGTTCAGGTGACTCTCCTGCCTCAGCCTCCAGAGAAACTGGGATTACAGGTGCACACCACCACACCTGGCTAATTTTTGTATTTTTATTAGAGATTGGGGGGGGGGTGTTTTGCCATATTGGCCAGGCTGGTCTCGAACTCCTGACCTCAGGTGATCCACCCACCTTGGCCTCCCAAAGTGCTGGGATTACAGGCATGAGCCTCTATGTCCAACCTAGGGAACATTTTTAAAAAATCTAATAGTAGTGGTATTCTGGGGTATTCCTGATGAAATAAATATTAATTTTGCTCTTCTTAATGAAAAAGTAAGTTACTGATGTAGTTTCTAGGTTTACAAAACAGGTGAAAATAAAGCAACTTCTACTCAATGAGTAATACCATAGGCACTATGCAAGAGTGTGGGCGAATATCCAAAGTTATGTGTCCCCCAGCGGCTGTAACTCCATCCTCCTGTGCATATGGAACATTTTGCTGTTCTTTATGGTAATCACTTTCCTATCTTGGTGTTTATATATGGTGTGTGACAGTTATGGTGGCTGTGGGAACCATAACTTTAAGTTCTGCGACTTTTCTGTGAGTAAAACCAGCCATAATGTTGAATTAATGTCATTCCTCACATTGAATTTCCTTGTTGTTATAAGTGGAAGACTTATCACATATTTGAATAAAAGCTCCGTTTTCATTTTTGATAGCATGTTAATGATGGTGGTTAGGTGGATTAATTTTGTCATTTAATTAACATCGTCATTCAGTACAGTGAGGCCAACTTGGGAGAATATATATGGTCCAGTCTGAGGGGTGATATGGTTTAATCGTACCTCTGTTCACTCCTCCACTCGGAAGTAGAAGATACAAGACCATCATTATCCTTGGCTAATGACATAATACTTTAATCAAAAGTGTTATTATCCACTTCAGGAGATCCCAATAGTTTTGTGGAATTATCTTCAAAATGGGATTGGTTAAGTGGAGCATTGATTCAATTAATAGAACTGGAGACCATAGCATGTGATTTTCAGGCTTCAGAGCATCAGCACCAGTTACTCTTGGCTCTGCATGTGAAGGCATGGTTATTGGTACCAGAAATCAGGCAGAATGATTGCATTTGATTGCATTTCTGGGAAATGATAGTATATGATATAAAACATATAGAAATCTATTGATATTGGGAAAGTCAGTAAGTTGAATAAGGTTCTGATTATTGTCATCAAGTGGATTTCAGAGAGTACTGCCCAACTCACCTGGGGGTCCTTTTATACATAACACGTGCAGGAGATACCAAGAACTAAAGGAGAGGTTTTTTGGCAAAGGACCTGTGGCCTCTTTTCTTGTCCATCATCAAGCCACATTGAGAGTTAGGGCTGTTTTCCTGCCTAGGCCTTGGTGGTACTTTCTGGGTCAGAGGCATATAGTGGCTGAAGTGCCAGGGTCCTAGAAAAAGCCTGGGTCTGAAATCACTCTTGATCCTGTGTGAATTAACCTGAACTGAACACAATGTATTCACAGTCTAGGGACATTAAACCTGGGACTGATGGGGAAAGAGGCAAGGGTAAGAACCACAGATTACAAGAACCTCAGGGCGTCTGTTTGTCCTAGCCCCATGAGGCTCCATGCCTTCTTGTGCTGAGGGCTCGTTTCTGCCCGGTTGCAGCCTTTCTCGATGTCACTGCATGCAGAGGCAGTGGGCCAGAAAGCCCATCCTTGTTTGCAGCTCCTCACCATTTCTCGTGGGTGCTGAAGATTTGCCCCCGCCGTCTGGATGTTTTGTGGCTTCTTGAGGCTCCACTTGGAGAGAGCGAATGTGTGTCTTGGAAGGTAGCCTGCCATCAAGCTGGATCTCTGAGTCATGTCCAGGTGGTTCCTGGTGGTCACTGTGCATGGAAATGACTAATATCATCAGTGCCCCTACCCCCAGTGGCTCATGGTTTCCTAAGCAGTGTCTCCAGGGCTGCCTCTCATCTCCTAATTGGCCCATAGCAGTGAAGTTATGCAGTCATCTTTGGAGGGGAAATCCCCATGTTTTTCATGGACGCAGTCAGTCCTGGCTAATGTGCCAAACAGGAACATCCTCAAATTGCTGGGAGGCCATTTGCTCATGTCCCCTCCACTCTGCCTCTCATTGCAGGCAGCTGTCCTCACATTTAGCCCAGAAACTCTGTTAAAGTTCCAGAAACAGACAAAATCTTCTTTGTGCATATAAAAGCTGATACAACTGAGGAATCTGTGCCCCATACTAACTACTGCATGATGCAGGTGTCATCGCCCTGTGGACTCATTTCCGGGGTATGAGAAGCATTTTAAAATTGGGAAACATAGGTGCTGGGCACGGTGGCTCACGCCTGTAATCCCAGCACTTTGGGAAGGCGAGGCAGGCAGATCACAAGATCAGGAGTCAGACCAGCCTGGCCAATATGGTGAAACCCTGTCTCTACTAAAAGTACAAAAATTATCCAGGTGTTGTTACGGGTGCCTGTAATCCCAGCTACTCGGGAGGCTGAGGCAGGAGAATGGCATGAACCTGGGAGGCGGAGGTTGCAGTGAGCTGAGATCATGCCATTGTACTCCAGCCTGGGTGTCAGAGTGAGACTCTGTCTTAAAACAAACAAACAAACAAAAATAACTGGGAAACATAGACACCTCTCATTCTGAGGTCATCTGTTCAGAATTTGCATTTCCCAGTTTTGGTTTGGTGATTGAACAGTTTTTTTTTTTTTTTTTTGAGACTGAGTCTGGCTCTGTCGCCCAGGCTGGAGTGCAGTGGCCGGATCTCAGCTCACTGCAAGCTCCGCCTCCCGGGTTTACGCCATTCTCCTGCCTCAGCCTCCCGAGTAGCTGGGACTACAGGCGCCCGCCACCTCGCCCGGCTAGTTTTTTGTATTTTTTAGTAGAGACGGGGTTTCATCGTGTTAGCCAGGATGGTCTCGATATCCTGACCTTGTGATCCGCCCGTCTCAGCCTCCCAAAGTGCTGGGATTACAGGCTTGAGCCACCGTGCCCGGCTTGGTGATTGAACAGTTTGCTAGCCCCATGAAGGCATGGCTTGAGGAGGGTCTCACAGATCACACTTTGAAACGTTTTCTTCCTAATAGACATGCTCAGTTCTCAGGATCCTGAGCTGCCCGTTTCACGTCGGAGGCTGGGAGCCAGGCTAGCCCACTTGGGAGGGATCTGGCACAGTGGCTCTGCTGCCCCACTGCTTTCCCTGGGAACAAAGTTATTTGCATGCTAAACACCTGGGTGAACTAGGGATGCCAGTGCCCCAGCAGGTGCGTGCAGTTCCTCTTATCCAGTGACTTAGGTGGCAGAGGACACAGCTGGATTGACACCTCTGAATCCACGTCTCCTCCTTGCCACACAAACCGGAAGGCAGCCCTCACTGAAGCTGCATATGCAAATATCAGATTTCCAAAGGGAAAGACCTGATAGAGGGTATCTTCCTGAGCTGGTATTAATTTGCTTTTATAAAGCAGATTTTTTTTTTCTTTTTCTTCACAGAAGCTATGTGGAAGCAGTGACCTGAATGCTTCTTTGACATCTCAGCGTTTTGAAGAACAATCTGTGAGTGGCATTCCTTAAAAAGAAACATTAAATGTTATAGATATTTCTCATCAATGTTTGGGTTTGTATTTCTTTGCCTCTTTTATTGCTAAAAAAAAAAAAAAAAAAAAGCCAAACCGTATCCACTTACAAAAACAGGCCTTGCAAATTTTGGCTGGAGGAGATTAATTCACTGTCTATTGATTAGGCGGACTGGGATAGATTCTTCTAAAAATACAGAGTAACTATGAAATTGAGTGAGATAGTAAGGGAGATAAAGCCATTCTGAAGTGCTTTGAAGCTTTCAAAGGAAGGCTGTCAAGGGTGGCTTAGCCACAAGATCGATTAATTGAATGTCCAATAAGTGAATGATAAATGATCTTATCTGCCCTTTCCCTTTAAGGACAGTCAAAAGTTTGAAATGGCTCAAAAATTTAATTGGGTTCATGTAATAAATATTCAAAAACAGACTTGAATTCTACAATATGGCCTGCAGGAGTTGATGCATTTCCGGAGGAGGAAGTGACTGAGTTGCAGGGAGGTGAGACTGTGAGGATTAGAGTAAGAGACACTAAGAGTGGGTGCCAGAGAATGAAAAAGAAGGGTGGAAAAGCCGGGAGAGCACTGGACAGAGACAATGTCCCTTGGCAACCCAGGGAAGGAGCATGTGTCAGGTGGACATGTGGGCTTGCGGGGGGATCAGCTGAGTCCCCAGAACTGAAATTTTACTGCACGTGGAGGAGGTCTACAGAGGTGATGGGGGTTGGTGGGAAGGGTGGAGAACACGATGGGGCATTTTACATCTGAACTCAGAAGTCGGGGCACATGTTCTTGGGAACCAGCCCTGCAGCGGCACTTCTTCCTCCTGTTGCCTCTCTTGGGACTGTACCCTGAGTTTTATAACAAGGGATCCTGCAGTAATTTAATGAGGGTATTTCAGAGGTTGGTTATCTCATTCTTGGAAGGTTAACCTTGCAAAGATGTAATCATATTTGCTTCTGAATTCTGATAAAATCACACTGGGGAGCAATGTAAGGGACTTGTTAATAAAGCAGGGTAACCGAGTTGTCGTCGTGAGGAGGAGTTGGGGATGACAGTTGATCTTCATAGTGGCCTTTCTTTTTTCCCTCCAAAATTAAGAAGTATTTCTGAAATTCTCTTGCTTGGGCCCAAGACATACTGTCTTAACTGCCTTCTCCATCTGTGCAGGTACTGGGGGAAGCCAGTGATGGCTTGAGTAACCTCTCCAGCCCTTTTGCGTACCTCCTCACCATACACCTGAAGGAAGGCCGGAACCTGGTTGTCCGAGATCGCTGTGGTAAGACCTGGGTCTGTTATAGTGGATGCAGGCTGGAAACTTCTTTCTCTCTGTCCTTGTATCAATACTGTCAGTCAGGCTTTGACATCACAGCATGGTTTAGGATAGACAGTAGCTCAAATCCAAGTCTCTCCAGGTATAAGACATTTGCAGTGAATTATTTAAACACACCAAGCCTTACTATTCTTCTTTATTATTAAGCGATACTATATAATGATACTAATAATCACATGAAGTTGTTCTAGAATGGAATGAGATAACTCTGATAGCATTATGCCTGGCATATAGCAACTGTTCAAGAAAATGTTTCCTCAATCCTACTTTAATTATTCATGAGAAAAATGTGAGCCCATCCTTAGTATAAGGCCATCCAATGTACACATTGACAGAAACGCCTTTGAAACACCTGCCTTCTGCTTTGAAATCTCACTGGACTCCCTCTAATAGCTAGTGTCTGCCTGTGCTTGTTTTATTTACCTTTTACAAGTCTCTGTACCTAGCCATAAATATATACCTGTGCATTTTTAAATTAACATGGGTCTATAATGTCCATATTGTTCTGCAATGAACTTTTTAAAAAAAATGTACAGGTCTTCAAAATTGACCATGCTTTTCCATGTACATATATTGCCTTTATTTTAAATACTATATTTATTCCATAGTATGATGTTTTGTTTATCTGTTTCTCTACTGATGGTAGCTATTTTTTTCCTTCTGTCTCTGCACTATAAATGATGCTGTAATGAACATATCATATATGTTTCTGTGCACAGATAAGGCTAAACCTTATATTAAAATGGCGTGTGTTTAAGAGCAGACAGTGGAGCCAGACTGCCTGGGCTCAGATCTTGGTGTCTCTGTTCATTGCTGTTTGATGTGAGAAATGTTGCTTGACCACTTGATGCCTTGGGTTGTTCATTTGTAAAACGGATAGTAAGGTTAACCTACCTTATAGGCTATTGGGAAGGTGGCAGGAATTAACTTATATAATGTCTAGTTTTCTATTGAGTTTTTTCTTCTAAATTTTTATAATTCTTCATAATTTTCAGCATTGACATTTGTTATGTGTTGCAAATATTTTTCTCCCAGTCTGTTGCTTATCCTTAATTGTATGACCTCTTTTGTCCTTCAGAAGTTTTTCATTTCATTGTAGGCAAATATATCTGTTTTTTCTTTATGATCTTTATTTATTCAGTTGGTTTAGTAGTTGAGGCCCTTTTATTCCAAAGAGTTCTTTTTCTTGCTTCAGTTCTTAGACAGTTTCTGCTGGTCCTTCTCTATGGTGTTTTGGAACATCTTTTCAATAAAGGAAGGGTCTATTGACTCTTAGATCTGTCTTCTATGTCTCTTAGGTTTTCTTTTTAATTTTTCCCATGACGTTTTCCTCTCGGGAAGAATTCTTCAGCTTGATCTTCAGCTTGCTCATTTTCTTGTCAGTTGTTTACATTGTACTCTTCTGTTTACCAGTTATGGTTTTCATTTTTATAACCTGTTTTGTTTGATGATCCCATCTCTTTTTGAGAATAGTAAGTATTCATTTAAAATATCCTGCTTGCTGCGGTGTTTCTTGGATGTCAGTTTAATGTATTGACTGTCTCTCATTTAGGACGTTATTTTCTTTTACCTGTTTGATTCTCTGAAGCGGGTTGCTTATCATTTTATTTGTGTGTTTCTGTTCCCGCATCTGTGGATGTTATTTTTGCTTACTGTGTCCTGCAATCAGTGATGATGAGGAGACCTGGGCATGCTGCAGGACAGGGTGAGCCGGTAGTTCAGGCTGGGTTCTTCCCATTCCTCCTGGTTATCACTTGCCACTTAAAGCTTTTCTGTCTGCATATGCCTGTGCTATCTGCTTCTGCTTATCTTCAGATGCCTTTGCTGGACATTGCTCAGCCTCAAGGCATAGGACAGTGTTGGCCCATCCAGCTCTCTTTCTGTACTGAACCCACCAGTCACACTGAGTTGCACTGGCCATCTTACCTGCTGCCTCCAAGCCTGGAGCATTCCTGGCTCACCTGCCACACACCCTTCCACCCTCCTACCCTCCCACTCCACCACTACCCGGAAATATCTTTGCTATGACTCTCTACTGCTCATGTCTCTGGATATGGCTTCTTCCATGAACTGATCTCACCTGGCTTTCATCTTTCAGAACTGGATGAAGTATGGCCTTTTTTTTCTGAATCAGAATTTCTCTTCTGTCTCTCTTGCTCATGTTTTTTCAGATGTAGCATTTTAAAATAGTGAAAAAATTATTGCCTACTTGTTGGTAAATAGTTTTTTAAATCAAAATCATACTTTCTGTATCAAGTGTGTCCTTTCTCATTTCTATTATTATTATAAATGTATGTATGTTTACAGCTGCATCTCTTATGTTCTTTTTAATGATTTGGGGCAGATAGCATTTGATGCCTGAAATAATATCTAAAAGATGTAATAGTAAACCAATGTAGGGGGGGCTTCCCACAAATATCCTGATTCTTGTCCTGATCCGACATAGTGTCCAGTGGTTACTTTTGTCAAAAATTATTGTTATCAAATTCATTTTGTGACAGTTTCTCTGGTGATCAGAAGAGTGTTCTAGAGAGTGTGTTTTTTACATTACTAGGAAGAAAATGTTCTCAAGCTACCTGTCCTGTTTTAAATTTATGGAATTTCTTCAATTTTTTTTGTTATTTATTTATTTATTTATTTATTAGACGGAGTCTAGCTCTGTCACCAGGCTCGAGCGCAATGGTGCAATCTCAGCTCACTGCAACCTCCGCCTCCTGGGTTCAAGGGATTCTTCTGCCTCAGCCTCCCGAATAGCTGGGATTACAGGCATGCACCACCATGTCCAGCTAATTTTTGTATTTTTAGTAGAGATGGGGTTTCGCCAGGCTGGTCTCGAACTCCTGACCTTGTGATCTGCCCACCTCAACCTCCCAAAGTGCTGGGATTTCAGGCGTGAGCCACCATGCCCTGCCAATAGTTTTTAAGTTTCGGGACATATACAGGCCCTGGACCTCTTCTGTGGGCTAACTACTTCTTTTCTAGCTTTCTCCATTTTTTTTTTTTTTTTTTTTGTTCTTTCTCCCTCACTGGTGTCAGGCAACACTATACTTCTCTATCAAACTGATGCAGTTACAGCAGATTCCTAGTAGATGGTCAGTGCACTGATTAGATAATGAAGTCATTGCACATATCAGAAAATGATACAATAGGGCTTATGTGCACTTGCTCCATATCTTGCTGTTTGAAGACCAAAGTCTGCTCTAACCCCAGCCATTGTCATCTCTCTCTGCAGAGTTTATCACAGTTAAAACATGTGAGAATTTGGCTTTTAATTTGTGCAAACCTAATATAATCCAAGTGTAAATACCCAGTAAGGAGTCTAGGTCATAAACTGTGCTGTTTCAGTCCCTATTTCTTTTGAAACCAGTAGTAATTGTTCTTGTTTTTTTTTTTTTTTTCTTTCATTTTGGGGAACACTTTATCATTATCTATTAAGAAAATACCCTACTCTTTCAACAAGTTCATGTTTTATACCTTGGGGATGTATAGTATGGCTTCCTATGTTATTATTGTTAATTTCTGTTTGATTATCACAAGTATTAAATTAGTGATGAAGGTATGACCTTGAGCCTGCTCAGGGCAAGACAGCATTTGAGGGTCTACTGTGGGTTCAAGAGGGGGTCCTCATTACTAATACGTGTGCTCCCTCACTCCTGCCTCCTTTGCCTAGGAACAACGTCACTTATCAATACAGCATTATTTTCTACGAAACCCGACCGAGACTCAGAATTTTTATCTAACACAATCCTTTGGACCAATAGTTCTCATAATTGAATGGGCCTCAGAAGAATCTTGGGAACTAATGAAAATGTACATCTCTGAGCCCCACACACAGATTCTCTGATTCAGTGTGTCTGGGGTGGGGCCAGGGAATTTGCATTTCTAACAAGTTCCCAGGTGAGGCTGATGCTGCTGGCCCAGGAACCACACTTTGAGAACCTTTACTCTAGGCAGTCCCCATCACAGGTGGATGTTGGCACATGAGAAGAAACCCATGCTTCTCCTTGAGGTAGAGTTTCAATTCTTGGTTATGTTAGCCATGACATTGTATGCTCCTGGAGCTTGTTCTCATTACCTGTTTGCTATCACTGGTCTCAGCTTTACTTAATTTGTATTCTTGGAATATAATTTAATTTAGTATTAACCCAATTAAAATAATTAGGTTCAAGAAACTGTGTGATATGCTAAAGTACTAACTATAAAATGTTTTTGGCTTATCTATGCATTTACAATATTTAGTCTTTATAACATGTTCTCCAGTTCTGTAGATACTAAACCAATAGCTTATTGTTGCAATAGGAAGTATTGCAACAATACAGACTCAGATGGCACTTCTCCTATGCAGTCTTTTATGTTTTTCACAGGCATAAGCTCTCTCTCACCTCAATCGTATACAGATTTTACCTTTATAAAACATACACCTTTATCCTTAATTGGGTAAATGACTGATCTGCCCTATTACAATCTTAGTGCTATATTAGGAGGAAGAATAGTTTATTAATCTTTACATGCCCTCCTGTGATATACTTGATGGTTTATACACAGAGTATTTTTAATTAATTTTAGTTCTTCATTGAAGAAATCCAACTTCAGTGCTGGAGTTAAGGAGCATTGAGGCCTGTTATAAAAGGGAAAGTATCTTTGCAGAATGAACAGGATTTAGTCACTTACTCCCTTATTCAACAAGCATGTCTTGGGTTTCCTCAATGAAATGAGCACTACACTGGTACTCTTCTGGGGCTTGGTGATTAAAGTCAGCAAAAAGGATTTATATGATTTCCAAGATAAAAGATGACTTTCATACAGATCACCTGGTCCAGCTGCTGATTTAATGGAAGCTTTAATTCAGGAAATGGAAGCACAAAAATTAACTGACTTGTTGAAGGTCACATTGGGAGGCAAGATTCAGGGCAGATAGGGTGGTTCAGTGGGACAAGAAGAGGATTTGGATTTGGTCTACTACTTGGCTTTGTGATCTCACTGTACAACTTTACATAACCTCTCTAAAATGGGTGTGATGTGACTTGCCTCATAATGTGATTGTAAGGACTGAAAAATTAAAACACTACGGATGAGGCTGGGGGACAGAATGTTAGGTAAAATAAGTCAGGCACAAAAAGACAAATATCCCATGTTCTCACTCATGTGTGAGCTGGAAAGTTGATCCATGGAGGTAGAGAGGAGAATGCTTACTACCAGAGGGTGGGAAGGGTGGGAATGGGGGAAACGAAGAAGGATTGGTTAAGGGGTACAAAAATACAGTTAGAATAAGTTATAGTGTTCAATGGCTCAGTAGGGTGACTCTAGTTAATAATAATTTATTGTATATTTCAAAATAGAAGATTTGGCATGTTCCCAACACAAAGAAATGATGTGTTTGAGGTGATGCATATTTCAGTTATGCTGATTTGATCATTACACATTGTATGCATGTATCAAAATATTACATGTGCCCCATAAATATGTACTATTATTATGTGTTAATAAAGAAGTATAGATGATATAATGGCCTACATGTAGAAATAGGCAATAGATATGTTGTTATAGTAATTAATGAATGATCATAATACAAGTTGGCCATGTTCTTGACTCCCAGCACAGAACTCATTGCTGTGTTCCATGTCAGCTCCCCCATCATTGAACTTGGATGCTTGATCCTTAACTTGTGTCAGTTTGCCAATTTCTCTGTGCTCTCTCTATGATCTGTCTTCAGCGTAGGGTTTTTAAAATACAGCTCATCAATAAACAATGCAGGACGTTAGGGTTGCCAAACCCTCATGCAGTCAGACATCCACATATAACTTTTGAATTCCCAAAACACAACTGCTAATGTCCTACTCTTCACTGGAAGCCTTACTGATAACATGAACAGTCCATTGGCACGTATTTTGTATATGTGTTTTGTACTGTATTCTTATAACAAGGTAAGCTAGAGAAAAAGTGTTAAGAAAATCATAAAAGGGAGAAAATAGATTTACTATTCGTTAAGTCAAAGTGGATCATCATAAAAGCCTTCACCCTCATTGTCTTCACATCCAGCTGGCTGAGGAGGAGGTGAAAGACCAGGGTTTGGTCTTGGTGTCTGAGGAGTTGCAGAAGAGGAAGAAAATCCTGTATAAGTGAACCCTTGCAGTTGTTCAAACTCATGTTGTCAAGAGTCAACTGTATTTTATTTTCCTATGTGGAATCATGCATTTAATTTTAAGTAAAAAATACACAGATCTAATCAATCACATATTTTTTATTATGACAGAGGCTCCTTCAAAGGTATTCAAATATGTTGCAAGCTTGACTGTGGAGGAGCAGTAGCTTCAGAACCTTTAATTCCAATTGCACAGTCTCTGTTTTTGAAATTTTTTAGGGAGAAAAACTATTTTTGATGAATCACTCTTTGCTAAGGAAGGAGTTCTGCATTTTCTTCGGATTGTTACGTAATCATTACTGTCTATGTTACTTTCTGACTGGAACATGGATTAGTAAACTTTTTATGCCTTTGTGGGCCATAACTGAAAATTAACTCTTGATATAGTGAGAAAGCAGCCATAGACAATAAACAAATGAACATAGTTGTTTTCCAATAAATATTTATTTACAAAAACAGGCAGTGGTCTGGATTTAACTGATGGGCCAAAGTTTGTTGACCTCTGCCTAGAATATCATGGTCTGATTTTTGGATTCTTGCTTTTAAAAACTGCTCTAAAACCATTATCTACAACAAAGATGGTATAATCTAATTAGGCAGTCATCAAGAGTTGAGGCTAATGCTTTCAGCAGAAGCGTCTTGGAAATACGACATGAAATAATGCAGAAAAATCCGGAGATGTTGAGTAATAAAAAATCATTTTCTTGCTATTTAACTGAGCAGTTGAGTGGAAGAATATGGTATGTCCCTTAGGAAAAGACAGCTCACAAACCCCAAGAAAGAGTATTAAAAAGTGCTTAAAGGGTTTGTGATTAAGCATAGGAAGTTTTCGGTGACTTTGCCCATGAGGAAACACATACAGAAGAGGACTCTCAGATACCCGAGTTCCCTGTCTCTGCTGTGATGCCATCAGCCAGAGGCTGGGAAATAGGCTTCATTGGCATAAAGAGCTATGAGGTTTTATCTGAATCACTCCCTTCCCTGGTTCAGACACAGAGCTGGTTTGTTAAGCAGGCTATCAAGGCAGGATTTTGAGCTTTTTTGGGGAGTTTTGGTGAAGATTGCTCAACTACACCATTGTTAATTGTTCTTTAGAAAGACTCATGAGGAAGTCTGGCTTCAGAACAATGGGCAGGTTTAGCAATGGTGTCGGGAAAGGGGTAATGTTGTATAATTGCCACCAGGACACCTCAGGGTCTTTAGCTGTCCACCTCTCTGTGTGTCTGTGTGTGCATACTTAAAAAAACAAAAACCTATGGGTAATTAAAAATGAAGTTGGTGGGAGACTAAGAACTCCCCGTCTTAAGCATGTTTAATACCCATGAATAATCATGGACACAGAAGATTATCATGGGAGGCTGAGAAGTTTGGATTAGGTAGCTCTGGAAGTGTGGCCACATTTAGAAGATTGTTCCTTGCAGGTGGTTTACCAGTTCTTCAGGAATTTCCTTTGAATCTTTGGCATGTGGGCCTTCAACCTTGACAAGACTAGGTCTGGTATTGGGGAACTCAGGAGTAAACTAAGCAGCCCTGTTATTATTATTGTTATTATTTCTTGTTGGATGACTTTGGCTCTGTAGTGGTCTAAGATCGAGTCTTACTCAGATGCTGTCAATGGGCCAGGCGAGGCGTTGAGCTCACCTTTGTTAGCAATCCCCGGAAGAGGAATGGCCGCCATCTTCCTGCCTCTCTTCTGTCTCAGCCATTGCCTGTGTGTTGTGTTCATCTGACTCTCCCTGTCCCCTCTTCTATTTCTCTCATCTTTCTTTGCTCGTTCTACTCTCCTTTTCTTCATGCAAATGTTTTCCTTTTATTTCCTTATAGTCCCCTTTTCCTTTCTATTATTTTCCAGGATGTTATACAAGATGTATTGTTTTTGACCAAATAGTACTTACACTTGTTTTAACTTCTTGATCTGAGTAGCTCTTGGCAGTCTTAAACTTTGAGATTGGTAAAGCAGAAGAAATATGTGAGCAATCGCTTTTAATTCCAACTGCTTCATGATTTGGTTGATGCGTGGAGGAAATTGAACCCTGGGTCGATTTCCCATCAGAAGGAAGGTGGCCGAGAAGGAGGTGTTCTGGCGTCTTAGAGCTGGTGCTATGCCCCAGGCCGGGCTTGAACTTTAGCCTTGTGATATGGGCAGGTCTCTCGTCCTGTGCAAAATGCTCAGCTCATACTCTGCTGGCTCCTAGAACACTAGTAGGTGGAAAACAATAGCCCTCGCATTAAAACCCTATGTTTTTCTGTAATGTTAGGCAGTTGTAGTAGTTTTTACTGTGTTGCCGGTGCCCTCTTGTGGCCACTCTGCAGTGTTGCAAAAGTAAAAGAAAAGTCAGTTGAAGTTCGCTGTCACATTACTAGGGCCGTGAACATCATCCCTTCAGCTGTCAGTTGAGGCTTGATGGTTTTCTTTTTTGATGCAAGTTTTAGTGGATGAAAATTCATAAACACTCATTCAGAAAACTGCTCTCTTTCTCAATTTCCAGCACAGGTAGATATCTGACAGTCGTTTTTAGAGCAATGGCAGCTTTATTTGCAGATAATGGAAAAAAATGTACTACGTAAGTCATGTTCGTATTTAAAAGGAGTAGTTCAGAGAAAAAGTTTAAAGATCTCTTGATATGGTGAAAACTGTGCTATGTAATCGGTGTTACACAGCATAATTTTTAATATTAAATAATTATTTATTATTATGTTATTAAATTATTGTTGTTTAATAAATTACTAAATTGTTACCAAAAAGTTCAAAAAGTTAAAATGACTGATTTGAGTCCTGGTTTTCTTTTGCTATTTAGCAGGCTAATTTTTATGATGTTGCTAGAACTCTATTGTATACTGAGCAGCGGTATAACTTCCCAACAGGTGTGTTCTGAATGGGATGTGCTGGAGTATTCATTCTGGTAGCCCTCTGGGCACCTCTGTTAGGCTTGGGCCAGCCCCTCAGCAGTCTCTTCCGTAAACTCTGCTGTGCCCTACAGACATCATTTTCTTTTTGTGCCATGATGTGACGTGTTGAAGAGTGCTGGATGGTAGGTGAGAGTCATGCATAGGCTTTAGACGTGCACCACCAGAGTTTGGATTCTAGCTCAGACGTGGTCTAGCCATGAGCCTGCTAGGCTTATGGTACAATTAATCTGGTGCGTGTGCTTGTGGAGACTTGGTGGTGGTGGTGAGGCGGGGCCGTGGGGTGGGTGGAGCTGAAACGGTAATATGCAATAAATATTAGCTATTTTTATGGCCGTGTGAATTGTCATAATTATTCTTGGAATAGTTATTCTAGTTTGGGTTTTGCTTTTGCATTTTGCCTGTGGGAACAGGAATGACTTTGTAATTTTCCCATCGTTTTTATTGTGGGCCTGTCTTCCCAGTTTCCTCATCAATGTTTGAATATTTTGTGTGTCTTTTACTTCTTTTGAGATAGATGTTCCTCCCCCTGCCACCACCACCACCTCTAACCTGGGTGGTGTGAGGGTTGTGAACGGTGTTTTCTGAGGTCAGGTCTTATTTTCTGTGAAACAGGAGAAATGAGAGACTCTTTTAAAAGGCACCTTATTTGAATAAAGACTGTCATGGATTGAGGTTTTATTTTCTCTGTTATAAATTTGACCTAGAAAATGCCCCTTCAGATATTATAGTGACAGACATGAGTAAAACTGGCGTTGATGAAGGCACACCCCTAGGCCTTACCGAAATTCTGAACATACTCTACTCAATTGCCCCATTTTTTTTTTTTTTTTTTTTTTTTTTTTGAGATGGAGTCTTGGTCTGTCACCAGGCTGGAGTATAGTGACATCATCTCAGCTCACTGCAACCTCCAACTCCCTGGTTCAAGTGATTCTCCTGTCTCAGCCTCCTGAGTAGCTGGGATTACAGGCGTGCCCCACCACGCCCAGTTAATTTAGTTTTTAGTAGAGATGGGATTTCACCACATTGGCCAGGATGGTCTCGATCTCCTGACCTCGTGATCCACCTACCTCAGCCTCCCAAATTGCTGGGATTACAGTCGTAAGCCTTCATACCTGGCCCACCGCAATTTTAAAAATCTATTTTTCTTTCTAAAGTGAAAGAGAATCTGGCTTTTGAATGTTTAGTTACCTGGTGTTTTCTCTCTACACATTTTTCTCTGTATTATAAAAACTTTGTTTTGGAGAAGAAATTAAAAACTTAGTAGGGGCATCATACTTTATTCAATCGACATTTCGAATTTTGTTCACAATTTTTGCTATTAGGAATAATGCCACAACAAACATGCTTATGCCTAAATCTGTGTGTACAACTTACTTTTTCATATATCTGCAAGTAAGTTATATTTATTCAGTTGGATTGTATTTTTCTGTTACATGATTTGAGCATTTCAAGATTCTCATTACAAAATTGCCAATTTACTGTTGAGAAAGACCTACTTTGTTGACCTACTGGTATGTGAAAATGGGCCGCTTTTTGTTTCTCACCTACCTTGTATGTAGAATATTGTTGTTGTTGTTGTTTGAGACTGAGTCTCGCTCTGTCGCCCAGGCTGGAGTGCAGTGGCGTGATCCTGGCTTACTGCAACCTCTGCCTTGGGTTCAAGCGATTCCCCTGCCTCAGCCTCCTGACTAGCTGGGATTACAGGCATGTGCCACCACACCCAACTAATTTTTGTGTTTTTAGTAGAGACGGGGTTTTGCCATATTGGCCAGGCTGGTCTCGAACTCTTGACCTTAGGTGATCCCCCCACCTCAGCCTCCCGAAGTGCTGGGATTACAGGTGTGAGCCACCGTGCCCAGTCAGATCTTTGTGATTTTGATAGAAGGAAAGTGTTGCCTTGTTTTTTTCTTTAAATTGTATTCATCAATGTGTACCTTTAAATATGTTTGGTTAATGAGATATTTGCTTCTCTGCATAGTCTGTTCCATGCATCACTGTTATTCATTCTGTCTCCTGGGCATGTTTACGTGCATTTTTTTTAAATATGTCACTTGCCTTTAGATTTTGTTTATAAAGTTTTTGTTGCAAAAATATTTTTAGTCTTACAATTCTTTTCTGGAAAGTGTCTTCATTTTTTTTATCTAGAAAGCTTCTTGAGAGACACGTACATTGACCTACATTTATTCTCTTTTCTATCTAGTTTTACATTTATCTCTTTGATCTGTGTCAAGTTTACTTAGTTTCTGGCCCAAAGCAGGAGCTTAGTTTTACTGTAACCAAATAGCTATCTAACTAGGACTAAATATTTCTTTTCCTAATGATGTGACGGTCACTTTTTAAGTATACATTAAATTACAACACATATTGGAGTCTGCTTCAACAATTTCTCTTTGATTCCTGTTGATGTTTTTCTCTTGTTTGGCATCAGCTCCACAGCAGAGTTTTACTGTACGGAAAATTCAGTCCTTTTTATTTTGCAACATTTGGGATTTGCTTCTCATTGGAGTACCTTCTCTGAACGCCAGATGGCATGAGATCATTGGCCACATCTGGGCCAGTGTATCAGAAAAATTGTCATTCAAGAGCAAATGTGAACCTTTCAAAGATTCAGACACCCATTCGGTAACACAGGAGTGGTTTTTCTTCACTCTTTGAGTTTTGGTAGCTTGCGGATGTCCTGCAGTAAGTGATTGGAGCTGAGTTTTAAAATTGGTTTCTGTTTATTCCTTTGCCACTTGGTACAGAGCATCACTGGACGTGTTTGTTCCAACAGCCTTTAATGTATTCCCGCAACTGAACCCTTTCCTCTGAAGATTTTTGTTGTATGGTTTTGTTTTGGGAATCTGTGTGGACTTGTGGATTGATCAGAACGTCCTGATGCTCTGCTGCTTTGTAGAGTCAGTTTTTCTGTTTCTGTGGAATCCCATCTCAATTCCTATGAAGTGCCTTGGAGCAAAATTGTAGGATATTTTCTATTCCTGCTGCACGTAAGAAAATTGCCTTACACCAAACCAAACACCATTGGTTTGAATTAAATGTGGCATGTCTTCTATTTGCTTGATTGGGACTTCTCTAGAGGGGGTGGTTTTTATCAAGTGTTTATTTCTTTTTCTTCTTCTTTTTTTTTTTTTTTTGAGATTGAGTCTCGCTCTGTCGCACTGGCTGGAGTGCAGTGGGGCGATCTCCGCTCACTACAAGCTCCGCCTCCCGGGTTCATGCCATTGTCCTACCTCAGCCTCCTGAGTAGCTGGGATTATAGGTGCCCGCCACCATGCCTGGCTAATTTTTTGTATTTTTAGTAGAGATGGGGTTTCACTGTGTTAGCCAGGATGGTCTCGATCTCCTGACCTCGTGATCCGCCCGCCTCGGCCTCCCAAAGTGCTGGGTTTACAGGCGTGAGCCACCGCGCCCAGCCTATCAAGTGTTTATTTCTATACCACAACAGTACATGCTGTGTTTCAAGTCATTCTTTTAATGTATTTGTTTCATTGTTTGTAAAGTTGATAAGAGGAATTCTGCCTGTGCGCACATTGATGTGTGTTTGTGTATTCCCACATATCCGTGATTTACTCATGGCTGAGTTTTGATTTCAGCGACAGTTAGTCCTATCACACCATCACGCCTTGCTAAATTTGAGATGGGGAGTGTGGCCTGTCGTGGTGAAGGGTGTTATTCTTGAGTCTCTCTCTATGTAACAAATTACCTTGAATCTCAGCAGCAGCCGTGTGTTCATGAGTTCTGGGAGTGTAAATTTGGACAAGGCCCAGTGGAGATGGCCTGTTTTTGCTGTACACTGTCTGGAGCTTCACCTGGGAAGACTTGAAGGTTGTGAAGAGTTGGCTATTGGGAACCTATCTTTGGAAGACTTGAAGGTCTGTTGATTCCCATATTGTGTGTATGGAATCAGGCGTCTGGAAGATGAAGATGGTTCCACATGAGGCCTCTCCATGTAGCATGTCTTCCTCGTGACATGGCAGCTTCAGAGTCTTCAAGCTTTTTATGTGGAAGCTCAGGGCTCCAGGCACAAGGGTCCCAGCACAAGGCAGAAGCTGCATCACCTTTTAGGGCGCGGCCTTGGAAGGAACACCACACCACAACGGTTGAAGCAGTCACCCAATTTAAGAGGAGTGGGGACAGATACCCTACTTTTTTATTAAGTACCACAGAATTCGGGGGCTATTTTGTAAAATTACTGTAGTTCTGAAGCCTTTAGAGTGAAAACAATCTGGGTTCAAGGCTCAGCTCTGAACTTTCTAACTTTCCTCATCCTTTAAAACATTTTTTTATTACCTATATTTAAGGCACAACATGATATTTTGATATCCATAGTGTAGTAGTAATCTGTTCTTGCATTGCTATAAATACCTGAGGCTGGATAATTTATAAAGATAAGAGACTTAATTGGCTCATGGTTCCACAGGCTGTACAGGAAGCATGATGCTGGCTTCTGAGGAGCTTACAATCATGGCTTCCAGGGAGCAAGCATGTCACATGAGAGCAGGAGCAAGGCAGAGAGCAGGGAGGTGCCACATGCCACATACTTTTAAACCACCAGATCTCTTGAGAATTCACTCACTGTCGTGAAGACAGTACCAAGAGGGATGATGCAGAGCCATTCATCAGAAATCCACCACCATGACCAAATGACCTCCCAACAGGCCCCACCTGCAACATTAGGGATTACATCTCAGTATGAGGTGTGGATGGGGACACACATGCAGACCATATCACATAGCGAAATGCTTCCTACAGTGAAGCCAATTAACATATCCATCATCACATAGTTAGTTTTTTGTGTGTGGTAAGAGCACTTAAAATCTATTCTCTTAATAAATTTTTCATATATAATACCCTTCCATTACCTGGAGTCCTCATCGTATGGTAGATCTCCAAGACTTACTCATCTTACATAACTGCACCTCGGTGCCTTTGACCTACTTCACCCTGTTTCTTTGCTCCCCTTCACTTGGGAAGAAGTCTTCTACTTTTTGTTTGTGTGTATTCGATTTCTTTTTAGATGCCACATATGAAAGAAGACCATGTGGCATGTTTTTTCTACGCCTGGCTTATTTCACTTAGCATAATGTCCTCCAGGTTTATTCATGTCGTTGCAAATGGCAGGATCTCCTTTTATAAGACTGAGAAGTATTCCTCATCCTTAAAGCAGCAGTGTAAAGCATGTATATCTCCTTTTGTAGGATTAAAGGAGATCATTCCCATGTTAATGTTACTCTTGAATTTTGGTCCTGTTCTATTTTTTTTCTATAAAGGCTGGTGTCCATTTACTTAGACTTAGATTTGTGCTTAAATAGTAGCTTGGGTGGGGGATTATTTCTAGTAATTTTTAATAAGGAGAATGCGAGAGTATCAAAAATCATGTACGCTTTGGTAATAATGAATTTCTGGAACACAGATTACTAATACGCATATAGGCGTTGTAGATTTCACACTTTATAGAGATTCTAAGCAACTGTATTCATTGATTCTCTGGCTTATTCCTTTCTTATATTTTTTTCTCCTCTAAACCTTTCTAGTCTCTTTTTATTGCAGTATTCTAGCTGCTGCCTCTCCTGTCCCTTTTTTCTATGTTGTCATGCCTTATTCTAACTTTACATGGGGCCCTCATTTTTTCGTGTTACAGGGATAACCATGTATGAGGTCTCTAAGCCGAAATTCACGCCCTTTTTTGGGTGACCAAGAATAGGGATACAGGCATATGGGAGTGTGTGTGTATGTGTTTGCTTGTTTGTTTTGAGACAAGGTCTCACTCTGTTGCCCAGGTTGGAGTGCAGTGGTACAATCCTGGCTCACTGCAACCTCTGCCTCCCAGGCTCAAGCAGTCCTCCCACGTCAGCCTCCCAATTAGCTGGGACAAAAGCTACACACCACCATGCCTGGCTAATTTCTGTATTTTTTTGTAGAGGTGGAATTTTGCCATGTTGCCCAGGCTGGTCTTGAATTCCTGAGCTCAAGCAATCCACCTGCCTCAGCCTCCCAAAGTGCTAGGATTACAGGCATGAGTCACCACACCCAGTGCAGGCATATGTTTTTAATGACCAGTTTGCCAAAAGCCAATTAGTTCAATCATGTATTCAACCAAATGACCAATTCACTGAAATTACTGAATTCATCATGTTAATATATTGACAATGCTTTTCTTCTTCTATTTATAAAGTTATAGCTATTGATATTCTTAAAAATATTGGATGGGGACTTTTAAAAATAGCTTTTGAAGGTCTCTGGGTCATCTTATTTGATGGGTTATAAAGACAAAACCAAAACAGCATTTTAAGCAATATTTAATTTGTGTCAAGTCAAAACAGTAAATGATAGAAGAGACTGAATATCTCATAGCTTAAGCTGCAGACCCACAAAGGGCAAGTGTAAGGAGAGAAAAAGGGAAGGTGTTAGGGGAAGAGGTGGGGGAGGGACTGAGAGTAGGGGAAGGCAGGGGAGGTATGTGGAGGTCTGGGATGGTATGGGGTGGGACTGAGGGAGTTCATGGGGGCTGTGGTGCTGGGAAGAATCTGAAGACCCAGGAGGACCTCCTTCCCCAGTTCTTAGACCTGCCCTATGTCTCATTGTTTATCCTCTGTGAGTTGCTATAAACTTTAAAATTAAACAAATTTTTGTAACGTTGAGAATTTCAGGTCATTGATTTTACTGTATATTGGTCATTGGAAATTCTTTCAGTAAATTGGACTTAGGTAAATTGCCTGGAGCTATTGCAACTCAGGGTCTGTCAGTGGGCAGACCTTGCCCACGGTGCCAATACGTGGCAGGTCCATTTAGAGGAAGGAAGTCAATCGTATTTGGAAGAGAAGTTCAGGAATAGTTCAATCAGAGTGTGCTAAATGGAAAAACAGACAGGAAGGCCAGTAGAAGATTGGGGAAGCAACTGTTCTATGGTTGGTATCAAAAACGGCTGTGAGAAGCATGTGGCCCTTATCTGCAAAAGAAAGATAATGGGCCATGATAAACCTGGGAATGTGCATGTTCTGTTTATTTTGGTGGATAAAACCACTGGCTTGGAATTCTGCTAGCTTTGAATCTACCACTATCTGAAGTAGTATAGATTTTTCTCTGCACAGGAGAAGTTCCTTCTTTCTCAGATGGCTGAGGAAAAATGTCCTGTAAATTTCCATAACGTCCATTAGGGTTTCTGAAGAGGTCAATTAAAAGTGCCGCACGAGGCTGATAGCTCAGCTCTACTGTGAGAGGCCAGCAGCACCTGTTCAAAACTTAGAAACAACTTTTTTATTTTTATATTTTCTGGTGTCAAAGTCAGAACTTACAGATTCCATCTAAAAGAAGCTCAGGCATGATTCTTTTCCCAAGAAAAAGAGAAGATCCTACATATGCGTATATATTCAGAAGACTATAAATGGATGTGTATAAATAGAATAGTCACTTATTACTCTTACCCTATTAGATAAAAAATTTAAAATATATACTTTTTGTATGTGTCCAAATACTATTTTTGTCATTGGAGTTTTATATATATAGCTCAGTGTCCCTAAAGAGCTAGTAAATAATTTAATTATTGACTTGAATTTGAAATCTTAAGCTCACCCAAAGAAAGTTATCAGATGTTCCAAAATGTGAAGTTAGTGTTAAAATATAGTGATAATTTCCTTTCATGAGCAAACAACTACTTCGGGAAACATATTTGATTAGAAAATTTTTCAAGCTAAAGACATTTCTTTTGGATAAATTGCATGGCTAAATTTTATAACTTGGCAAGCGTGCTTTGCTGATAGCAAGTAAGTAAACTTTTCCTACAAATAATGCTTTTGTATTCCACACAGTGTATTTTTAGTCCAAATTAGGAATACTAGTTTTTTAAAAAAATGTTACATAGTAAGTTTATACATATATATGCACAGACATACAGATAAAGTGAACATTAAACTGAATCATAGAAATATATTTATGGGCCAGGCGTGGTGGCTCATGCCTATAATCCCAGCACTTTGGGATGCCGAGATGGGCAGATCACGAGGTCAGAAGTCCGAGACCAGCCTGGCCGACTTGGTGAAACCTCATCTCTACTAAAAATACAAAAATTAGCTGGGCCTGGTGGTGGGCACCTTTAATCCTAGCTACTTGGGAGGCTGAGGCAGGAGAACTGCTTGAAACCAGGAGGTGGAGGAGGTTGCAGTGAGCTGAGATCTTGCCACTGCACTCCAGCCTGAGCGACAGAGCAAGACTCCGTCTCAGAAACAGGTGTATAAGGATTCTGATGTCTTACTAATTGAAGAAAGCAGGTAAATGATATTGTATAAAGACTGATCCCTTTTTGTGATAAGTGTGTGTGTATGTACATGTAAGCATGTAAAGTCTAAGTACATATCAGCATATTAAGCTTTTGTAGATGGGAATTTTTTTCTTTTTTTTTTTTTTTTTGAGTCGGAGTCTCGCTCTGTCACCCAGGCTGGAGTGCAGTGGCCGGATCTCAGCTCACTGCAAGCTCCGCCTCCCGGGTTTACGCCATTCTCCTGCCTCAGCCTCCCGAGTAGCTGGGACTACAGGCGCCTGCCACCTCGCCTGGCTAGATTTTTGTATTTTTTTTAGTAGAGACGGGGTTTCACCGTGTTAGCCAGCATGGTCTCGATCTCCTGACCTCTTGATCCGCCCGTCTCGGCCTCCCAAAGTGCTGGGATTACAGGCGTGAGCCACTACGCCCGGCCGAATTTTTTTTCTTTTTTAAAAACTTTCTTCTTCTTTTTTTTTTTTTTTTTTTTTTAACCATTGCCGTGAGTTATATCAAAAAAAAGCAAAGAGAAGTTGTTTGTAATTAGAGCTGAATTTTAGAGGTTCATTTTATTTGCATATTACAATTGTTCTTGAGCCATTTAATGTGATATTGACTGTTTCTATTCACCATTTGTATTGGCACCAGCCATGTTCTTCAATAGCACTCTCAAGGTGGCAAGAGTTTCTAAAAATGATAAGAAAAATCAAGGGGAGAACAAAATCTTCAAATTCTATAGTTCCAGGTGACTGTTTCCTGATGATGACTTGAGTTGCCATGGGTCCTTACTGAGCTGCCTGTTATTTTTATCAATTGTGTCTCCAAAGTGCTCTGAAATCCTCAGTGAATACAGCAGTAGGAAAGGAAGTAGCCAGTCCTTATGAGGACTTAGTGATTTTTAGTTTTTATACAGCTCTTTCCTTCTAGGACAGCTCAGATTATTTTATAGAAATGTTCCCAAATCACACAGAATCCCTGCGAGAAGTAAGATAAGGAATTTTCTGTCAAACTTAAGAGAAGATGATATAAATTTCACACCTTTAGAGGTGGCAATAGAAGAAATACTATAGAAACAAATTAGTGTACATTAACTTGGAAAATTAAAGTAAAATAAATGAATATTTAATTACTGCTACATGCATTGCCATACACTCTTCCCCTTTATAACTTCAGTAGTAATACTAAAAATAGCACTCATGAGGCATTCTCAGCAAATGGCCAAAGCCTGCTATCATTGAAGTATATTGGATCATTCAGTTCTCAAAATGATCCCTTGAAGTTGATAGTTTTCTATCTCACAAGTGAAGATATTACAGCATAAGGAAACTGAGTAAATGGCCCTCAGTTATATAGTTAGTAAAAGGAAGGTCTGAGACTTTAATTCACCATGTCCATCTAACTTCAAAATTTATTCATTCATTCATCACATAAGTATAATCCATCTACCAGGCATATTAGGCACCTCTGGTCATTAATCTTACCTTCCAAAAGAGCTTTGATTTGGAGAAATTTCATAATATACTCATAGGTGGTCCAAATAATGTTTTCTATATTTAAATACGTTTGTAAAATATGGAATAGAAAAGTTTAAGGTGTTTTTTGATTTTGTTTGTTTAGAGAGACAGGGTCTTGCTCTGTTAGCCAGGTTATAGTGCAGTGGCATAATCCTAGCTCATGGTAAACTCTAAATCTTGGGCTCTAGCAATTCTCCTGCTTCAGCTTCCTGAGTAGCTAGGACCACAGGCACATGCAACCGCAACCAGCTAATTTTTTTTTTTTTTTTTTTTCCCGGTGGAGATGGGGTCTTACTGTGTCACTCAGGCTGGTCTCAAACTCCTGGCCTCAAGTGATCCTCCCGCCTTGGCCTCTCAGAGTACTGGGATTATAAGCATGAGTCACTGTATCCAGCCTGTTATTTGTACTTCATTTCTTAACATAGTTTAATATTTTACTCTATATTATGAAAGTTGTAGGCTAGGAAATAGTAAGCAGCTTTTTAAAATGGTTTAGATCACATACCCTCTCCCATCCGTGGAGTGTCTCTCGAGATGAAATTCTATGGAAGTGCTTTTAGGGCATTTTCTGAAACCGTGAGTAGGTCCTTCTTGTGGTCTGGTCCCAGCTTTCTCCTCAGTCCTCAACTCTCTGTTGCTATATTTTCTCAGCTACCAGGTTTCCTAGCTTTACCCTCTTTCTTCTTTCTTCTAAATTATAAGCTGCTGTCAGATTTATATTTCTAAATCTTGGCTCTGAACACTTTAGCCTGCTGCTCGTGAGTGAACCTGAATTTCCTTCCCTCTTCGTATTAAAATAATTCCAGATGAGCTAAAGGCTTAAGTGGTGAGGAAAAAAAAAAAGACTATAAAATCAGTGGAAGAAAACATAGCTGAATTAATTTAAAATTTTGTACAACATTGCTTCTAAACAGGATGTTAAACTACAAAGCCATAAATACAACTTAGGTAAATTTGATGAAGTAAAAATGAAAATCACTTATTGCCAGAAATCACGTAAGTCTAAACAAATTCTGACGAGACTTATAGTCAATGGTTGATTGATTTCCATAATGAAGGGGCTCATTTAAATCCATAAGCAAAAGACAAAACCGTGGGCCATTCATATTCATTTCTCCAGCAGTTTCATTGTTAAAATTTTCCTCTGAATATAATCGCTTACGGACTCCAAGATAATTATAGAAGGATGCCTATTGCAGTATTGTTTATACTAGTTAATAAAATTGGAAAAGATATTAATATCCATTATTTAGTAACTAATTACATAAACTAACACAATACCATGAAAATATATTCGGTTAGTTTTTTAAAAAACAGTTGATCTATATTGCTGGTATGAGCAGAGCTCCAAGGAATGGTAAGGAATGGTAACTGTGAAAGCATGAGTCCACTAAAAACAATTCCATTTTTTTTTTCCTGTAAAATGCCCAAGAAACTATATATGGTGGGTATATTAGACAAGTGAGAATCAATGAAGAGTACTAGAGTAGAGATTTTACTTTTCATCCCTTTCAGAGTTGTGTGCATCTATTGCTTTTCTTAAAAATTAAAAAAAAAAAGAAAAGAGTACAAACACCTGTATTTATTACAGATTATAAACTAAACTCCTTATTTTGCCTTTATAGGCTACTTGGGCCTCTGACTCATCTGTTTTTTACAACTTTATTTCTCATTGTATGTTCTTCCCTTAATCTCTGGATAGATTGAAATGCATGCTCGGCACCACACCACTCTAGTCATTTTGAGTCTCCTTTCCTCCTTCGCTTTTAGAGCAGATGCCTCCTACTGGAATGACCTCCTTCTCTGCCTGTTCTGATCCACCCATATTTCCACTCCCATCTTCTTTATTGCAGCCTCCACTGGTACTCCAGCTAGAACTAATCTTCCCCACCTATGAGCCATTATCATTCCCAGGTTCACTTCTGTTGGGACACTTCCTTCTTGAACTTTGTTTTATATGTCTGGGTTGCCTGCTGCCCCTTAGGTGAAGAAGAGCAAGATCTGGGTTGGATGCACCTTGTAACCTCCTGGAGTGCTCAGCACAGAGCCACACTCGGAAATGGCTGGAAGCTGTTTGTGGCTCATTAGCATGCCTGACAGATGCAGCATCGAGGGAGACATGATGACCCGTAGTGTCAGTGGGCAGGAGTAGAAACAAGGGCTGTCACATGTGGTCGTTAGGAAGGGAAGTGGGTGCAGCATTTTTAGAGGACTGATGACTGGCTGTTAGTTTTGCTTAACATATATATATGCGCATATATATGTATGTATATAGATACATGTATGTGTATATATATGTACTGCTGTGTGTTTGGAATGGAGCAGGACACTAGGGCCATGAATGCTTAACATCCTGATAGTCAGTCTACGTTTGATGCTGAGGGACTCCATCAGGTCCACATGGCAGAACTGGTGACGGTCCCAGAATGGAGGCACCGTCTTTGGACTCCTGGCTTCATTCTCCTCGCCGAATACCACACTACCACAAGAGCCTCATTGTGTCTGAAGCTCCCAGTGAACAAGGTTAAAGTCCACCCATTCAGGTGTCATCTCATCATTTGTATAATCTGGGAGTTGCATTCCTGAGTGGCCGACCCCTTTTCAGAAGCTGCCTAGTTGAGATGTCACTTCCCTGACAGTGAGGCACTTAGGCTCAGAGAGAAAAATCACAATGTGCTCCCCCTTCTCTCAAATTTTCCCTAACAATTAATGCGGCACTAACTTGACACCCTCTTTCCTTGTTTGGCTTTGTAAACCCCGGTCCCTTTTTCTATTAATTCCAGACATTAATATTTTCTTTCACGCAACTGCCGCCATTCACCCGTGAAACAGTTTGAACATTATGTAGCTGTCAAGATGCCTGGGGATTACCCAGTATGCCTTGCCTGTGAGAAACTGACACCACTGAGGCCTAGTTTTGAGATGTTTATTTTGAGAGTACGCTGACAAGCATGAAGGCCTGATCCCAGAGTGGCAATTTCATTTAATTAAAGGCCTCTTTTTATTATAGTTTTCCCCCACTTTTTTATATATATATATCAGAATGATTGTTAAAGTCTGCCTCGCCAGAGGTGTTCTCTTCTGCTGTAGGAGGGAGGGGGTGGGCGATTGCACTCTCACTAGTGAGCATTTCTCTGAATGGCTGTGAATGCATTCATTTTTGCTGTTCTCAGAACTGCCCCTGAACACGGTGTGTGTGCGTGTCTGTGCGTGTGTGCGCATGCATGTGCATGTGCATGCCCAAGTTTAAAATAAAGACTGATGGGCTTCCACTCCTATGTTACCAAACTTAAAATGTGAGATTTGACTATGTATATGTATATATTTGCAGCTAATTTAATTTTTGTTTAAAGTTAGTACCCTGGCAATACTGCAAGGCTGACTTCTCAAAATCGTGCCTTACTTAATCTAGTAAGGCTTTTAAACCATGGCTGCTATTTTACTTCGTAGCGATGTTTATTTCAGTTCAAATAGCTGGGAAATGGAGTGCATTCCATTTTCCGTAATTTTTAGTACTGGAGTTAAATGGAAATAATAAAAGGAGCTGAAAAAAGAAAAGAATGAAGTGTAATGCATGATGGATATTAATGATTTGATAAATGTTGTGATAGAGTAGCCTAATTAATTTTTGATGTGATATTCCTAGACTATATTGGCTTGATGTTGATATCAGCACTTCATTTCAATAAATATTCTGGGGGCCTGTCTTGGGTACTGTCCAAGGCACAGGGGAGATCCCAGTGAACAGACCGGGCTCTTGGTCTTTGTATGCTTATTCACTGCTGTGTTTCAGAATTAGCTATAGAATCATAACTCCCCAAATCAGATTTTCTTTCTTTGTAGCGTTATCAGCTGGCCTTCATTTAGCTCCTCATTGGTTGCTCATTCATTTGTGCCTTCTTCATCCACCACTTACTAGGTAGTAATGAACAAGTGTATTCCAAGCGTTGTATCATGAGACGCACATGCATGTAACACACGCACAATACATAACTCATGTATTATGTTTTGCAGGCATTTTTTTTTTTTTTTTTTTTTTACTTGCATTGATCTGAAAAGTGTGGAGGAGGGTCTGCCATCAGCCCTTCTTTTTGCTTTGGGCAGAGTGACTGGAGGGACATTATTCATTTCTTTTGGCGTCTGTTTCAAAGCTCCCGGGGAGGAGCTGGGCAGGTCAGCGGTGTCAGTGCTGAGGCCAGCTGAGGGCCTGGCTGGTGTGGAGTTCAGCTGGCCTGGCTCAGACAATGTTGGCTGCTTTAGTGCAGGTGCGGGGAGGCAGCAAAGAATGGCAACTTTGTCAATTTAATCTCTTACGCCTGCAGTTTCACTTGTAGCCCCAACGTGCCATCTTTTGAGCCAGTGATTCCAGAGATTTATTTATTATGATTATATTTTCAAGTACAGGATTCTGTTGAATCAGCCATCTGGCTAAATGTTTGAAACTGATTTCTTTCATTTTGCACTGACTTGCTGCGGTTCCTACGAGGGGGTGGGCTTCCCCCTAGGACTTCTGACCTTGTTAGCTGGTGCTGGTAGATTTTACTTCTTGAATTTTTGTGACTAGTATAGGGGTGACCTACGAACAAAGAAATGAAACAAAAACTACTCAAGGAGTCCGTTTATATTCTACCACTAAAGGGAAAAAAGTATTATTCATTTATCCCAAACTGTTTCATATCTCCCTCTGTCCTCCACCTCCGAGGCCTTTAATCTCTGTGCAGGGAGACATTAGCCTGGGGAGTGGGGAAACGATCTTTATTTAGTGAAGGTCTCAGGCTTTTACATGTATTTTAAAATTCTGTCTTGTTTTCTTTTTCTTTTAAAGGCACAAGTGATCCTTATGTGAAATTTAAGCTGAATGGGAAGACGCTGTACAAAAGTAAAGTCATATATAAGAACTTGAACCCAGTATGGGATGAGATAGTGGTATTGCCAATACAAAGCCTTGATCAAAAGCTACGTGTGAAGGTAATCACAGATGGCTTTCAAATATGCTCCTTTATTAAAGACATTTCTCAGCAATTTCTCATGTCCTCTTAGATGTGAACTTGCCAAATTAATTCTTTTATTAGGACAGATTAAAATAATATAGAAGAAATTCCTTATACTATTTGTTGAAACTGTATGTTTCTCTTCGATCAATGAGATACACTCCAGTGAAAATTAGAGTGAAAATAATATCTACATTGATTGTATTTCAGTCTACCAAATGTGGAAGAATTATTACTGGTACTGCAGTGGCGACAAGTACTAAAGCCTTTCTCATTAGGAATATCTTTATACTTAATAGAGCTTCAAGCCACCAGTTGTAAGCATCAATTGCTACAACATCTGGGTTAAAACTGCATGAGTTGAGTGCAGGATGAGATTGCTATAGAAAATTTAGCAAATTTCTATTTAATTGGCAGATCTGCTCACTGTGGAAAATACTAAATTTTAATGACAGACTATTTAAACTACAGAGAGTGGTCCATTGTGCATAACATTTCGGTGGATATAAATACTGCCTTAAAAGAAATTATTGCTGTTATTTTGATCATAGCAGGCAAAATGGACAAGATTGAATAATTTTGTTCTCTGCGTTGGCTTGACTAAATTTCTCTTTAACTATACTATGCAAAGTATTTCAAGATCTGAAAGACTGATTTCAAAATTTCCAACCTATTGCGTTTGTTAATAATTTGATAAACTTGATTGGTTTACCATAATAATGTGTTAATTGACCTCTGTCCTCTTTGTAGGTGTATGATCGAGATTTAACCACATCTGATTTCATGGGGTCTGCATTTGTAATTCTCAGTGATCTTGAGCTTAACAGGTACCGTATTTTTACTTTTTAATTGTTATTGATGAATTTTAGAGGGAACTCACGATAATGTTAAATGGTGCTTGTTGAGGTCAAATGACAACAACAACATATCTAAACAAATGAAAGAGAACTTTAAAGTGTTATAACTCTCAGTGTATTTTTAAGGATTTTTGCTTTCTGGGTGCCAAATATATTAGTCAGATGTTAAATATTTTATAATGCATTGTAAAGTGTATATTGAATTTCATACTTTGATTTGTTAGTATTCAGTTTCATTAACATAACTTAAAATTAAAACAAGTGTTTACATTTTATTTGGGTGTTAGGGGAGGGGGATCATTTAACCAACTGTTGAATTAAGCAATGCCAGGTTCTCTACTCTGAATATAACTGTTTTATTTTCATTAAATTTTGTGCTTTCTTAACATTGTGTCTAATCCTTATTCAGAGGTAGGAGACTTTTGCCATAAGCTCTTGTTGCGTGTAGGTCAATATAGTCCTGTCAATAAGTGGTAGCATTGTTTGTTGCTTTTTGGTTGTAGAACAACTGAACATATTTTAAAACTGGAAGATCCAAACAGTTTAGAAGATGACATGGGAGTGATCGTCTTAAATTTGAACCTAGTGGTAAAACAGGGTGATTTCAAGAGACATGTAAGTGGGACCTTTTGTTCTTTTGAAACCGCTCATTTTGTCCTTTTGAAGTGGCTCATTGCAATTGTCCCTTGATAGCTAGCAGATGACTGATATATTTGCAATTATTTTAGGAGGGTTCAACATTTTATGGAATCTTAAAATATCTGTTTTTTAATACAATGCTCTTTGAGGCACCGGCAAGGAAATTGGTTAAGGAATTATTTCTTTTATGTTATTAAGATGATCAGGCTTACATTTGCAGCATTTTGCTTTCTTCTTTCACTTTTAGCTACCAAGTTTTCCATTGGGAGTTCTTTTGGGAAGATACAAATGTTAATGTTCTCTGGTCTAGTACCTGCAAATTTCTAGTTGATATAGTACCTATCAAAGAGGTCTGTTACATCAGTGAAGCATTAGATTTTGTCACAGTATGATTGGGACTCTTCTTATAAGCAAAAATGTGGATACAAATCATAATCTTATTTTATTTGGGATTATATCTAAGGCTATATTAGAACAAAAGCATCTTGGATTATGACTTATTTGAAAAGTATTTTTAAAGCCAATTAAAATACCTGTTTTTAAAGATGTGTTATCATTTAGCATGTTTATAATCCAATATAAAAATATGAAGCCTATTTATAATTAGGTCTCCAGTAATGCTTCTTGAATTGAGGCAGTGGGGTAGGGGAGGAGAATATTTTTCTTTTGATATCACTTATGCTTTTAGTTGTAGTTTTTTTGTGATGAAGATCATGATTGATTTACTAGTAAACTTGTAGAAGATAGTTTAAAGCAGTAAGAAAACTGTAATGTGCCTTTTCGGTTGCCTTTTCAAAGATTCAACTAAATATCTGCTATTTTTAATTTGAATTCCTTTTATTACTTCTTTTTCAAAAGTGGCACTGTTGGCACTTGGGACCTCAATAAAAGAGAGATTTTAATGTTAAAATGTCTTAAATTAATGTTGAAAATAAAAGTATTTTTTCTCACCCCACCTAAAGAAGTAGGGATTTTCTTTAGTTTCTTCTTCATCTTCACAGCATTGCTGCTGCATCTGTGACTCTGGGTTCAGTGTCAGTGATACAGTAGGTGACCGGTGACTTGAGCTGGGGGCCAGGTTATAGCATGTAATGTAAATAGTTATTTGTCACATGGTTGACAACTTGCCAGCTGCTATCTTCAAAAATTTTCTTATATATTCTAGTGGGGTTTATAAAGGTAGTTGATTTCTCCATGAAAATAGCTGCATATTCAAATGACTGCCTTTGTGAATTTTTCTATAGCACATTAGATTATGTTTCGCAGTAATATTGGCACTTAAAAGATATTTAATATTGTCAGAATTTGGAGTTTTAACATAACGCCATTTTAGTTTCAATTTATTTCAAATTGCAGAACAGTTAATACTAGACACAGCTTGGAGTTGTTTTTGTAAAAGATCTCAAAGAGACGATCTTTTCAGGGCTTAAGAATAGCCACAGTTTCCTCTCAGTGTAGGCCTGGTTTCCTCTGACTCCCCACCTCCCATGTTGAAGACTTTGTCAGAATGTCTGTCCTCTCACTCATGTGCTTCCTTATTTTCTTTTGTCTTTGTCTGGCAGAAGCCTAGTGTACAATATATTGATTATATATACACACACAAATATATTTTTATTCCCATATATATGTACACACACACATATATTTATCTTGTATATACACAAATATATATTTATCTCCATATATACACGAATTTATCTCCATATATACACATACATTTATCTCCATATATATACACATACATATATTTATCCCCATATATATGCATATATATTTATAAATGCATATATATCTCCATATATATACACACACACATATATATTTATCTCCATATCCATATTTATTCAAGTTGGATTTGTAAAGGTAGTTGATTTCTCCGTGAAAATAGCTGCATATTCATATAGCTACCTTTGTGAATTTTTATATCCATATTTATGGATATGGAGATATATATGTGTGTGTATATATGTGAATACATGTATATACACACCTATATACACATATATATGGATCCATATATACATATACATATACACATATATGAATATATACATGTACATATGGAGATAAATATGCGTATATATAACATATGTATAATGGAAAATAGAAAACTGCCTACTTTCTTCTGATTGATAGTTTTTTTCCATTTATATATTTGATCAAAGAAAATTAATTGAGGAATAATTTATTCTGGGCCATGTGTGATTATTCAGCTAACGGTGCATATTGGGAGCCCTTAGGGTAACATAGATTATCAGAATCTTTGTTCTTTTCATTGAGTTTGAGTTAATATTTAAAGAGATTTTTTATATTGGGATTTTAAGTGAGAATGACTAGCATTTGGGACTGGAAATCAATAGATTATTTAAGTGAGATAATTTGTTCATAAATTTCCATTTTAATTTAAACTCTGGTGGAGAGATTTCACTTTAAAGTCTCAGTTTTTTAACCCGTTTTTCTTCCAGTCATCTTTGAGGTAGCCTTTGTTGCTTTAGAACCAAGCTGACAAAAATCTCAGTATGTACAAAATGTTTATGAATTTACTCTTGTGTCCAGGGACTTAAATGTATATGAGAATGGTGCAAGCAGAAGGGAAGACATTGGCTAGAAGGCTGACAAACATGCTCTGTGTTCTTTTTCATGGCAAAAACAGGAAAAAATGTAGTAGCTAAAATTTTGGGCTCTGTTCTCAGACTGCCTGGGTTTGAATCCTAGATCCACCAGTGGTCTGGTTAATTCAAAGAATTATTTAATCTCTCTAAGCTATAGTTTCCTCATATGTGAAACAAGGATAAAAAAAGTGTTTTATAGGGTTAAGATCAAAATTATCAAATATGGTGCTTGGAATTGGGTAGAGACACTCAATATATGGTATTTGGTAGTATTGTAGGAAGTGAATAATAATAGTCATTTTCCATTAATTTATTTACATGCTTTGTTTTATATAATTGTTAAAAAAAAATCAAATGAGTTCCTGTATGTCAAAGGGCCTAAATAGTCCTGTGTACCTAAAAGATGGTAATTAATTTTGGTGGTTGGTTTGGGTGAAAATATCTGTCACTATTTCAGGAAAATACAAAAAAAAACCCCCAATATTAATATCCAGATAATAGTACCTATAACTCTGTTGTATGCTGAATGTTGAACTCACAATTTCACTGGGGGACATGTAATTAATGAAGAATATTATTCAGTCATTTCTGTACCAACATTTCTAGTTGCTGGTCAATGCAATGTAAGTGGATTTCCCCTGAAGACTATTAATTTTCTGGTTTCTAATGTATTGGGAAGACATATTGGCAAAGTGGACTGGTCATTTACCTAAAGGTATTTTTTTCTTAAGAAAAATAGTAAATGTGATCTGCTCAATTAGGTTTATAACTGAGTTGTAATCTCCCAAATGGATCCAAGTTGTAACAAACAGTTAGCTGGTTAACCAGCCAGAGTAGAGCTTTGCAGTACTGAATGGTGATAGGAGTAATGAGAGAGTTTTGCTTGGAGAGAATTTGTAGACAAAATTCAGCAGCCTTAGCCTGACAGAAGAGAGATCAAAAGAGAACAGTGGTGAAGTTTCTTGCTATTTAGAAATTTTATTCCTTTTCCTTAGATACTGCATTAGCACATTTTCTTAATTATGCAATACTTATTCATATTTTTTCTATTGTTTTGAATCCTGAGATTTACTCAAAGTAAATGGAATTATTTTTTTCTAGCATCTAAAACTATGGAAACCTAAACATCAACTATTAGTAGTCATGAATTTCTTAAACATTTTTATAATATCTGAGTATTTCAAGCAGAAGAAACCTTTCTATTTTTTTAGAGAGAAAAATATGTTGTTTTAAGATAATTTTTAAAAATGTACTTCCAAAGATTGAACAGCATTTTTATGTCATTGCTTTTTCATACTGAATATTTAGAGAAAATGATATAACACAACACATACATGTGATTTTTGATGTTGTTTCTATTTTCTTCCTCATATGTGCTTTCTCTGTAACCTCAGAACTTGAATATTAATTATCTGAATGTAACCTGGACCATCTAACATAATATAATTACATTGATAATGATTCTATTTTCTTCTGTTTTATTTTGCCATTTTCACCATTCCACGGACACAATCTTTAGCGTTGGTCAAATCGGAAGCGATTAAGTGCCAGCAAGGTAAATATACTTTTTTTTTCTTTAGATCATTTGGTTAAAAACTTTGTCTTTGTAGCAAACACAAATGACTACATGATAGATATTACCCAGCCTTTACGTCGAACAGAATTATTTTCCTCTTTCTGCTGTTATGAATAAGAAAACAACCTTCCTTTAAAAATTTTATTTAATAAGGGTGTTGCCAGATGTTTGAGCTGACTCTTGTTTTAGTGGTGACATTTTATATGTACTGGCCATGTTAGAGTGTTACACTTCATTAAGCTTGGATTATTTAGAGTTTAGCATGGTTAGATTTAGTCCCTTTAGGAAGTTATTTGCCATGAGATGGAAACTAGCATCGGTGTTGTAGGAGCAATGTAAAGATTGAAAGAAATATGTAGTATACTTTTTAAGTCTCTTTAATGTCTTTTGAAAAAGCCATTTATATCTTCAGTAAAATTTCCTTTAAAGCTTTCTCATGAATTGCTGATTTTTAATTTTTTACATTGCTAGAATCTTTTTAAGCAATTATACAATTCTGTCTGATTTATAAAAGGTGCAAGAATGCATTATTAATTTATGAAGTTATTAAAATAGCCAATTGTAACATAAATGACTAAATGTGAAAATTAGTGTAAAAATCAACACAACAAAAAAGTATTTATAACTTAATTTAGCAGCACTGCTACTTTGTAAGGAGAAATAACAAAATAATTCCTATGAAGTGATGCAATTTTGAGACTATTCCTTCAGTTTCTGAATTGTGGTGGTGGTGGTGTGTGTGATCGGAAGATGTACAGATGATCTCAGTGAATGCCTGTATTTGCACACACACGTACATGTGCATACAGATATGCCAGCTCTGATTTCTAATGTCACTGTACCTCAGTTGCTTATTTCTCTACATAATAAGGAGTTTGAAACTGGGGGCACTTCCAGCTCAAAGGCTGGAGTTTGGATGCAGATGAGAGACCGTGAGAGAGAGAGAGAGAGAGAGAGAGAATTTTAAACTGACTTTTACTAGTCACTTAAGAAGTAAGCAAACTTTAAATTTTGCTTTTGAAAATATGCAGGAAACAAAGTTCTGACTCATACTTACTAAAATATATACCTTTGCATTTTGAACACTTTAAAATAATTGTCGTAAGGTGTTTTGTTGCCATATGAGTTCACTTGGTTCCCAAGACTCTGTTTCTTTTTAGTAATAAAATTAATATTCAAGAAATAATAACATGGAGCCATCTCAAAAATTCCTTCAACGTTTGCCTTATTCCTTTATAGTCACTAGAGGGTAGAAGAACATCATTTCTCACCACAGGACAAAGCCCAGCTCTCACTCTCCCATATTAAGAGTTTCTGTAACCACCCAAAGCAGTAAAGTTTCCCAGAATGCTTTGGGGAAGCCTGACAAAGCAGTATTTTCTCGTTTATTGATTCTGCTCCTGCACTAAAACACTGGTACTGTACATCAATAACCATCTTTAGTTAGGGAGCTTTGGTCTGTGGAAGAGCACTGGCAGTTTGTGGAAGAACATAAAGGCTAGAAAGAAAAATTGTGAGCTTGGGGAATATTGGAGTCTAGGGAGGACAGGAGAGGTTATGGAAGAATGGCCAAAGGAATGAGGGGGGATAGAAAAAATGTTGACGACCTGGATAAAGTTATCAAAAATATGAAGCAAACAGAAGATCCCGGAGAGCAGTATTTATATGTATACTTCAGAGTTGTGTCTTAGAACTGAGCTGTTTGTCTTTTTTTGCTTTTTTCCCATCACGGTAGTTTCTCGAATTTGACTTCAGTGCACTGGGCTCAGGGATATAATACACGCCCATCCTGAGTATACATGTTTAATAAAATTCTAGATAAATAAAGTTCACTTTATTAATTTTTGAAAGCTACTATCCTCTTATTCAAGGCATGCAAGTTGTATTTTGCTGAGAAATTTCAATTATGTTGAATTTTTGCTTCTGAGAATGTACAGTTTTAAAGAGAAAAGTCAGGTAGTGTCTGATTTGGCTTATGGAAATTAGTCACATGGAGACTTTATAGACACTTGATTAGCGATCTGTAAAAGTAGTTAAAATACCCTGGTCGGCCTATCTTTTGGTATTTTTAAATTATAAGGTTCTATTTTAGGATTTCCATATTGTATTTAATATTATGTAATAATTTAACATAAAGAAGATTACTTGGCTTTGAGTATTAAAAATTTTACTAGTCCTAAGTAATGTACTACCTAAAAATATCATTGGCTTTTTCACCTGAATCTTTTTCTTATAATAACTTTATTTAGATAATTTCTTCTTAATGCCATACATCTATAATTTTGCATCATCCAAAAGGTTCCTGAATGGTCTTTGTAGATTCTTTTTTTCAACTGTTTTCTTACTATTTGGCCCTGGATTTCAGTATAGTAAATACAAGGAGATTGCCTTTAAAAATAGGTTCAGGTTTCACGCAAAAGCCTTTTAAAATGGGCATTTAAATAAGAATTGGGAATTTGATTTAGTAGAGATGAGTTAGACACCTAGTTCTCTTTATGTATTTACTATATACAATCTTTGGTGTGACCAGATTTGTTTCCAAGCCTTATTTCCCTCTTTTCTAATTTGTGTAACAATTCGAGAACTAAAAAATATTAACAGTGGTTATTTACCTTACATCAAATAGTCTAATATAAAGACAAAAAAGCAATGATAAAAATGGCTTTGACAAATTACTGATTGTGTTCAGAAACTGCACATATTCTGTTTCTCTCTCTCTCTCTCTCACACACACACACACACACACACACACACGCACCCCACACAACCCCTGCGATTATTTGGGTGTCTATAGGTGTTACGTCTGACTACAATGGCTATTTAGTTATGGATTATCTTTACTTTAGATGAATTTTCACCGAGATAATTAGGTACTCTTACATAGCCTCTCTTTTGACTCTCTGTTGTATATATTACTATGTCTGCTGTCTAAAGTAAGAAACATGACTTAGACTAGCGTAATTTTTTTTTTTCTGCATGAAATTAATTGACTAGTAGTGCCGATTGTTGGCCTGTTTGGTTTTATATTCTTTTATTTTGGTTCCTGTCTGTTATTGCAGAGGCTGACCTCTGCAAGATACATTCTCTAGGCACTCCTATCAGCTGGCCTCCACCTGGCTACGTACGCTGAGAGGACAGTCATAGCATTTGGAGGGAATCAATCTCCCTTCCCCTCTCCCTCTCCTCTCTGCCTCTCCTCTCTCCCTCTCCGACCCCCTCTTCATCTCCACCTCTCTGTCTACCTCTCCCTCTACCTTTTTCCCCTTCCCCCCTCCCCCTTCCCCTCCCCCTCTTCTCCCCTCCCTCTTCCCCCTTCCCCTCTTCTCCCCTCCCCCTCTTCTCCCCTCCCCCTCTTCCCCCTCCCCCTCTTCCCCCTCCCCCTCTTCCCCCTCCCCCTCTTCCCCCTCCCTCTCCATCCCCCTCCCTCTCCATCCCCCTCCCCTGTCCCTTGTCCCCTCTTCCCACCCCCCTCCCTTCCCCCTCTTCCCCCTCCCCCTCCCCCTCTTCCCCTTCCCCCTCCCTCTTCATCCTCCTCCCCTGTCTCCCTCTCCCCATCCCCCTCGTCCCTCTCCCCTTCCCCCTCGTCCCTCTCCCCTTCCCCCTTCCTCCTCCCCTTCCCCCTTTCCCTCTCCCCCTCTTCCCCCTCCCCTCTCCCCCTCTTCCCCCTCCCCTCTCCCCCTCTTCCCCTTCCCTCTCTTCCCCCTCCCTCTCCATCTGCATCCCCCATCCCCCTCCCCTCTTCCCCTCTTCCCCTCTCCCCTTTCCCCTTCCCCTCTCCCCCTCTGACCCTCCCCCTCTCCCCCCTTTCTCCCCTTCCCCTTCCCCCTCTCCCCCCTTCTCCCCTTCCCCCTCTCCCCCACCTTTTCACCTTCCCCCTCTCCCCCTCCCCAAAGTAGAAGGAGGATGAAATGAATGGAAACATTTCAGGATAAAATAATATGAAATATGATAAGATCTCCAAACTATTTATTGTAGGGCTCCAAACAGCTTGCTTTTCAGTGTGTCCCCTGGACCAGCCGCAGCTGGTAATGGTTAGAAATCCAATGTCCTGGCTCCCATCTTAGACTTCTTCAATCAGAAACTCTGCGAATGAGGCGCAGTCATCTTTGAACAAGCCCTCCAGGTGACTGTCAAGCACCTTCAAGTTTGAGAAGCACTGGAAAGAACTAGGATATAAAGAAAGATGCTGTGAATTGTAGGAGAAAAAGCAAATGATGTAAGGAAGGGCAGGCCTTGGAGGCCATGCCTCTGGCTCCTAACCAGAAGGTGATGGAGGTGGGCTGGGATTAAGGTAAGGCAAGAGAGGTACTCTGGGTGCAAAACATAAAAGGGCATCCGGGACAGGGCATGGTGGCTCACACCTGTAATCCCAGCACTTTGGGAGGCTGAGTCAGGTGGATCACTTGAGGTCAGGAGTCCGAGACCAGCCTGGCCAACATGGTGAAACCCTGTCTTTACTCAAAATACAAAAAATACTCCTGTAGTCCCAGCTACTTGGCAGGCTGAGGCAGGAGAATTGCTTGAACCTGGGAGGCAGAGGTCACAGTGAGCCGAGATCACGCCACTGCACCCCAGCCTGAGTGACAGAGTGAGACTCTCTCTCAAAAATAGTAATAATAATAAAATAAAAGGCATCCAGGCTGATGCACCAGCCCTGCACTTGCAGGACCTGGAGGATGAGCCCTGTACCTCACTGCTTCACACTATACCCATCCCTGGATAGGGGTGCTTATAAAGTATTTTAAGTAAGAGATATAGAACAGTAGAGAAGTGAAGGCTAGCAGGATTATACAAGTAATTCAAGAAATACAAGACGATTAATACTATTGCACATGAGTCCAACATTTAACTTTGAGCTTCCTGCAGGTCAGGGAAAAAAGAAAATCTTGTTGAATCACATGGCCTTTGTTGTTGTGTTGTTTTGTCTCCTTGTTTTTTTTTTTTTTTTTTTTTTTTTTTTTTTTAGTAGTAGGAAATGCATTAGAAGCATTTCCCTGGTCCTAAAATCTGAGAGTCATTGGGTATGTGCAGTCTTTAACTATTTTTTAAAATCTTCTCTTAATCCAATTTTTATTTTTAAGTACAAAAATTGAGTGACAATTTTATCTTATAATTTAAAAATATTAAATTTAATGCAAAGCTTTTATAGCTAATATATTGTGCACAGATTATTTATGTCTCTGGAACTGATACCATTTTTATCTACAAGTATAAATTGCAACTTCTGTGGACTTTTTACATGTGGGAAATTTAAAAGGTTTTCTTTATATTCTCATGCAAGGATTTCTGTATAGTTCTAGGACAATTTATGGGTCCAGTATCCTCTTCAGATGATAGAGAGGAGCTGCAGAGAAGAATTTTCCCTGGAAGCCTGTTCCATGGATGTATGGATCTTCTCATGTCATGCAATAAAAGCTGTTGACAAGGAACAGTAGTTTTACATGTTGAAAAAGCTTGAAAGGAATATTTCACTGAAACATTTTATAGGCTCAATGTTTTCTCTTTAGTTTTCAAAGCAGTGGTCAACATAGTTGGAATCTGACTTTACTCATTTTTCTTACGAAGTTGATTTTTTTAAATGCATTTGTTTCCATTGGCTACTTTCTTTCCCATAATGACTTAGGAAAAACAATTAATGAGAGTCAAAATGGGATTTATTGGCACCATGGGACCACTGATATGTTTATACTTCTGTCTGTGAGACTATGTATGGAGTACCAGTACGTTATTTGACACCTGGCAGGTATGCTCTGGCCAGTGCCTTTTCTTACTGTCCTCTTTATTGATTGATTCATTGGTTTTTTGTTATGTGCAAGAGAGTATTTTGGGGTATTACTTGGCATGGTCAGTTCTGGAGTGCCACCTAGTTGAATGTAATCTTGCTTTTGATGGCCACAGGCTGTGGCTCCAGTTCCTGACTTCATGCCCTCCTTTTAGGATTTCTTTCCTCCTGACCTCTCTGCCGCTCTTCCTGGCCTGGGACAGATAAGAGGCACCAAGCTGACCTGTCCATCCTCCTTCAGTTTCCTTTGCAGCCGTGCCAAAGTTTCCCCTTTTGGGATACTGGAATTCATATCACTATCTCCCCAGCCTGTCCCCAGGCCCAAAACATCAAATAATGCATGCCACCAAACTGTAGTCCATTTCGTGTATTCCAGCAATGACAGTACATTCACTGTTTTTAGAGTTTGTTCCTAGATCAGAAACTTAGGAGGATTCCCTACCTGTTTGAATCCACTGGGTACAATTTTAGTCTCACTCCAAAGTTTCTCCCCTTCCTGCCTTGCGATGGTCATGAAGGAGTATATTAGTGTGTTCAAAACTCTTTTACAGAAGTTAATATGTTTCTAAGTGGCACAGCACACCTTGTTTTCGCTATTAATAACTAGCCAGTGTGCCTCAGATGGAAGTCACTTTTCTGTTTTAGAAGAATGGGTGGGGATTCTGTGAGGTGGGGGCTGAGAAAGGGAGAGCAGATGAATGAATCAACATAGGAATAGCGAAAGGTCTGATCCTTTGGGAGGAAGGAGAAAAATAACAAAACCCTGATGTACTGTATTGTATCCATTATATCTGCTGAGAAATTAGGGTCAGGGCCCCGAAACTTTTCACTATCTCTTGGTGTCTGTTTCAGTTCAGGTGGGGTGGGTTTCCCCTGTGATGGGTCATTTCCTCCTCTCCTTTCACATTCCAGGCTGCATTAAGATGACAAATTTCATGTATAGGCTCGGGCACAGGCATGAAAACCTAAGCTATTCAGCTGAGTGAGTGCAGATGAGTTGATTTATTGTGGGGGAAAAAGGGGTGTTTGAAGAGCACAAAAGACTTTTGCGAGTCCAGCTCTGCAAGGAAGCACACATTAGATAGCCCAGGCCCTACCCCAGACCCCAGACTCCCTGGTCTGAGGCCTCATCAAACCTATCAAGTATGGAAGAGAAATGTTAAAGTAATTAAGAGACTTCTTTAAAGTACACACACCTCCTCCAGAATGTGTGGATCACAGATGAAACTTTATTTGAGAAATAACCTTATAGCGGTTTGCAGAAATATTTGGGGTGTAATAAGTAGAATAAAGGTCTTGTGTTCTTTTCTATCTGTGAACTCTGCAATAAATACTTCTGCCCTCCCTTTAGGAGGGGGGAGAAAAAAATCTTGGACAGCAGAGAGCAAGTCCATCAGATCAAACATGACTGCGTTAAATACTAAAATGTTCAAAGTCCGACTGAGATAGATAAAAGCTTTGATGGAAAGTGGATATTTCCCAGGGACATTACAAGCAATAATCCAGATGTTATGGTGTAATGCAACGAGTGTCCGTGGATAGATCAGGAGCTCCAGCCAAGTCGCGCCTGATACAGTCCTCAGCCTTGCCCTCCCATGCTGTTCCGCCATATGGAACCGATCTCTAGGCCCCCTTAATAACCAGCTTTGGATTCCATTTTCACAGAGCTCATAGAGCTAAGTGGAGCTGTTTTATGGACAAGTTAGATAGAAGCCTTTCCAAGATAAACATCCAATTTGAAATTAGGACATACCAAGCCGCAAAATTATTTTAGGGCATATTTCATGGAAGTGCTGCCATTTTTCTTAAGCAATTGCCAGACTGTAGGATGCCCTTTGATCCTTTGTGGACGTTACTCCCTTTTTTATAAAAAGGATTTTGAAATAGTTGCAGTGTTTAGGGAGGAATATATCTGTCGGAACTTTGAAGCATGGCCGTGGGACAGGTCATGCTTTAGCTTGTTGGTTGGCAAATCAAACTTTAAGAAGAAAAAAAGCAAAAGGAGGAATTGCAGCAGGATATATGAATCAAAATCTCATTTTTGTTTTAAAGGTAGAAGTTTTTAGCCCATATATCTAATAAGCTAGAAAATGTATTAAGTATATCAATATCTATATAAATATCTATAGATATATGTGCATATATGCAGATATATCTATTTATATGTTGTGATGGTATGTGTTTATGAACAATACAAAAATTACCTAATTTTAACTGTTTCATAAACCTTTATTGAGTATGTTATATCCGGAATATATTATTTTTATATATAATAACAATAATAATGATCATATATTATTCTGGATGGAATATATTCAATAATAAAGGTTTATGAAATAGTTAAAATATTCCTATACATATATTCCCATATATATGTGTGTGTGTGTGTATATATATATATATGAAGTAAGAAGGAATTACTCCTGTTCACCAGAGAAGAGGATATTTCTTTCTTTTCAAAATTATTTCCTCATTTGCTCCTTCTGTTCTATCTCACCACCTGCAAAACCTGTGTGTGTGTGTGTGTGTGTGTGTGTGTGTGTGTGTGTGTGTGTGTTTGTGTGTATGTTTTAAGAGAAAAGTCACATGGATATTTATATGGTTAGACTTTGTGTCCCTACCCAAATCTCATCTTGAATTGTAATCCCCGTAATCCCCACTTGTCAAGGGAAAGACCAGGTGGAAGTAACTGAATTATGGGGGTGGTTTCCCAGTGCTGTTCTCATGATAGTGTGTTCTCATGAGATCTGATGGCTTTATAAGCGACTCTTTCCACTTCACTTGGTACTTCTCCTTCCTGCCACCTTGTGAAGAAGGTGCCTTGCTTCCCCTTCACCTACCACTGTGATTAAGTTTCCTGAGGCCTCCCTAGCCACGCTGCACTGAGTCAATTAAACCTCTTTCCTTTATAAATTACCGACCAGGCAGTTTTTTATAGCGGCATGAAAATGAACTAATACAGATATGAAGTTTGGGAATATGTGTTTTCTTAAATGTATTTTGTTTAAGGTTGTCATAAATGGTCAAAATACCTAGTGTGGCATTGTTGCATCATTTATTAAGAGTCTTGGAGTGGCCTGGGTTCGATGAGGTAAGCTGGTCTATAATGACTATGGTACTGACATACCATTTGTTGTGATAAATTGTGACTAACTGGTGTCCGAGCAAATTGGTGTCTAAATGATCTGGAAGATATAGCGAGTGACGACAGGAATGAATATATAGTGTTAGAAATTCATTGCTCGGCGATGATGCTCAGCACCATTTACATTCTTCAGCCCATTTATTTCTCCTTCAATAAAGAAGCCTATGCTTGTGTTATTTCACTTATTGAACGGACAACGTAAATGAACTCTGCTAACTAAATGCAGCGTGTGGATCATGTGGGGATCCCAATTCAGACAAACTAGCCATAAAAAGGCATGGTTGAGACCATCAGGGAAATGTGAATATGCACTGTGTATTTAACATGCTAGACAACTTATGGTTAATGCCATTGAGTGTGATCATAGCGGGATTGTTATGTAAAAACAAATGTGGATTTTGCTTTAAGATATTTCAACTGGAAAAGAATGAAGGTATAGGTAAAATAACATTTGCAAGACAGTGAATCTGGTGATTAAGTACATGGAGATTTATTATACTCTTCTCTTTACCTTTGTGTATGTTTGAACATTTACATAGTGGAAATTAAAAAATGAAGTGTGACTACTCTATTTACAACTTATAACAGGACATTTGCCTTTTTCCTCTAAGGTATGTATGAGTGGTTGTAATATAATTTAGCAAAGGTAATAAGAGTTAAGTTATTGAACCCCTCCTGGGTCCCAGGTGCAGTGAGATGTACTTTATATACTCCCTTCCCTCCCACCCCCACCCCAGGTCTGCAAAGCTCATTTGGCCAGCTAGGCCACTGAAGGCTCTGTTTGGAGTAGTGAATCTTACGTGGTCTGGGGCTTTTGGCAGTACCCCAAGGAATAAAGAGAAGTGGAGACAGATTCAAATGTGAAAGATAAATTCAAAGTCATTATTTCTGAATGCCCAGAGATATTTTGCTTCCTTGAAAAGCAATGCCTTGTTCTTGTATAATATCTGTTTCCCAGAATGCCTTTCTTCCTCTCACACTATTAAAATAGCTAAAGGCCCAGTTGAAGGAGTCCCTCCAAAGAGCGCATCTGGGTGGGAGTACAGGCCAGTGCCAAATCAAAGTGTTGCATATACTCATCCTTCACTATATTATTACAACTCCAAAGCTTGAGAAGGAAGTCACATAACTGTGACAGCAGCTTTTCAAAACCAATGAAAAATAACACTTTTCACCACGCAGGGAGGAATTTTTTTTTTGTAATCAAATATTGAAAGTTGGAATTCCTATGACCAGCAAAGTCACTCTTAGGAATTAGAAGCAAGTTTACATGTCATCTTTATTTTTTGCTTTAGTCCTCTTTGATACGCAATCTGCGGCTCTCTGAGTCCTTGAAAAAGAACCAACTCTGGAACGGGATTATAAGTATAACTTTGTTGGAAGGGAAGAATGTCTCAGGAGGAAGCATGACAGAGATGTTTGTCCAGTTAAAACTGGGACATCAGAGGTATAAAAGTAAGGTAAGTTCTATCTTTCCATAAGGAGAACAATATATTTAAAATAAAAAAAATTAAAAATTGTTTCCCACTTTAAATTTTACTAAAGTAGAAGTAATTTATGTTTAGCCCTCCTAACTATATTAAGGAGCAGAAAACAAAATAATTGTATAGATGCAGTCAATTAATGTGGGTATTGTATTAATTGCTTAGTATAGTTTATTTTAATTTAGTAACTCAGCGCTAGAGAAAGCTTATTAAATCATAGATTTGAATGTGTGACTTATTTTCATTTTGAAAATAAGAAAATTATGTTTCATAGAATGCGGGAAAAGGATAAGTAAGAGTTTTCAAAATGCTACAAAAATAGAATAGCATAATACATGATATTTGGGTTAAAAATGTGAGATAATTAAAAATATTTGCTTTCTCTTGCTTGCTAGTCTTCACACCAAAAATAGTATCTAGTGCTGCTGTTTTTTGCTGTGATTAAAAATAATAAACTATCCAAAGTATGAAAAGTGATTTATTTTAAACAACCACAATGGCATTTTTAACTGTCTTTAAAAGTAATTCATCTTATTCTGCTGATCCAAATTCCATTTAATTTTTAATCTTAGTAATTTGGTGTGGATTTTATTTCAAAAACTATAGTCCCTAAACCATGATAATTAATTAGTTTTACATAACTGTCAGACAGGAATATTTCCTATGTTTTATGGATTGAAGGAGCTCTGGTGTACTTGAAAGTTACATCACTTGCCAACAGTCACATAGGAAGAAAAATCAGTGGACACTTTTGAAAATATAACCGAGGATATTTCTAGCATCGAGGACATAGCAGATATAGACAAGTTGGAAAATGATTTAGGGAGGCAAGAGGTTGTGCGCACTGCACAGTTTTCAGTACAGAATCAAATATTAGATGTCATTTACTCTAGCACAAAGTAGAGAATTGAGGCTCATGTTGAAGAATAGTTTATAAAAAAATGTGAAAGTTGAGGGCGCGTTAAGACAGAAGTATGCAGATAATTATTTTAACCAGGTAATTTCAGGCTTTGCCTCACAGTGAGGGTATCCAGAATAACCATATCTCTCTACTAAGATTCCTTTAGCTTGCCAGGGTCGGGCTAAGGATTTATGGAAAAATTATTCATCACTAAGCACACTTAGCCCTTTGGACTAAGGTGAAGTGTAGAATTAGTTCAGTATCTGCTACATTCACCCTTGGGGAATACTGCATTTAATTTGTGGTCTAACAGGGTTTTCCTTTTTATTTTTCTCTCTCTCTGGTTTCTAAATTTTGTGATCCAGTATATTAAGCCTGATGTGAAAAACAACTGAAATAATTTTACATGACATTGGCTACAGCCGAGGTCTGAGTTCTCTATGTTTTTCTTATGCAAGAATAGTTGGTACCGGGATTTAATACATGACACTGCACCCCTAGAGCCTAATACTCTGGGACCAACATTCTTGCTTACTTTGTATTCACAAATTTAATCTCTATGTAAAGGAAACAAAAACGAAAATCCTGCCAATGAACCAAACATAGAAGCAGTTTGAATCACTTTTGAAGAACACAGAAACACTTGTGGAGTTTTCATGTCACTCTTGTGAATTTTTAGGTTTGGCTGCAGTGGAATTTCCTAGTCTTCCTCCAATCCTAGTGACTGGATTCACTAACTTTGGATTTAAAAATAGGTGGCAATATATAAATCATGGGTTTCTCATTTAATGCATCTGACAGATGTTACTTAAGACCCCAGACTGTTAATGTATATAGTTGGTAAGCTAGCACAGAATGGATATGCCAACAAAACTGTTACTTGCATTCAATTGAGCAATTAGTACAATCTCCTATGAGAGAGACAATTGGAAGGTGTCTGTTTTGATATATGTCCACTGTGTATGTGTGTGTATACATAATTTATGGTTTCTTGTGAGGTAACAGTATTCTTTGTAACTTGGTGGATAAATTATTGGATCTGGGGGGCAGCTAAGAGAGTAGTAATGTTTTGCCAATTCTTGAACCCACCAAGTCCCTTTCATTCATTCTAAAAAGGGAAGTTTTCCTTTATAAGGGGTGAGGTCCGTCATCTTGACTCCCTGCAGTTTAATGATGAAATTAATGTGTAGCTTCTGTAGCAATGAATGACATTTTAAGAAAATAAATATTATAACTGCATGTTTTCTAGACACTGTGTAAGAGTGCAAATCCGCAGTGGCAGGAACAGTTTGACTTTCACTACTTCTCTGACAGGATGGGCATTTTGGACATTGAAGTGTGGGGAAAGGACAGCAAAAAGCATGAGGAGCGTCTGGGCACGTGAGTCCCCTCTGCTTTCCAGTGGCGGGAGCATGTTTCTGCATGGGGCTGGTTCTGAGAGGTGATCTCTGTGTGTTAGGGCTGAGGGCACTACCTTGCATCCCTCACCCCAGAGTGCCAGCAGTGAGCTGGATGGCCAGTCCTAACTGGGGGAAAGATTGCTTTTCATTTTTGTTTGTTTAATTGGGAAATGTCATTCAGTATTGATTAAAATAATGTGTGTAAGGAATTATCTAAAGAAAGTTAACCTGCTATCTCAGACTATTCAAAACATTTTATATAAATTTCCAACATACCCTGTAATTTTAGTTTTGCTACCTAGTGAAATGTTATATAATTTAGTAAAGATCTAAGGCTAGGTGTTCCCATGATGGAAGCATTTCACTGTCCTTGATGTACTTTATAGCACACCAAGGAATGGCGTTTGAGGCCAAATCTATTTTATTTTATTTCTTTACTTTTGGACCCTCTCAATTGAGATCCTCACATGTGTAATGAACAATAATATCAATATTATTGCTTCTTCCTAGGGTTGTAGTGAAAAATAGAATGAAATGAAGCAGCATAGGTGCTGTAACCAGCATACAGTAAGCCAAAAAGGGATGCTGGCAGAAGCACAGATCATCTTTGAGCTTCAGAAAAGCCCTTTGAGTTACTGGTATCATGCTAATTCTATAAATGATGAAATGCAGCTTCAGAAGTTTACACATTACTTGGCCTTGGACTTAGTCATGAGCTCCAGAGTCAGGATTTTGTGTTTTCAAAGACCGAGTAGTTTTCTCCATCAAATCACTTGCCTTGTGTTCATTCTGTATACATATTGTTTGTACGCAGATCTTAAATTTAGAACACAGATGTTGAAAGGGATCCCAACCACTATGGTGTGTCTTTCTCGAAGCTGGATCTTGGGTTCAGGGAGATGCCTTAGGGTCACCCCTTGAGGAATGGGAGGGCCTCCTTGCATCTCTCCTCTGTGGCCAGAGCATCTCAGCTTTTGCCTGTGCTCTATATTGGGATTCCATTTGAAGAAAGGGTTTTGTTGCTGAAAACTAAAGATTGAAAACCATTTATCTAGTAAAAACCCCTTCATTTTACAAACAAGGAAATGCGGAGGCCCAAGGAGGTGAAATGTTTTTTTCATCAGTAAGGTGTTTAGAGGCATAAACAGGTTCAGACCCAGCTAACCCAATACCTGTGCAGGGCTTTTTCTCAGTCAAATGCTTAGCACAGTGTCTGACTGCTTGTTGTCATTGGCTCATCCCACCTCAGAATCCTGAGATAGATGTGTGAGGGGTTCAGTACCTGCGGAATGTTGCTCCAGTGTCTCTCAATATGAGTACCCTGTTGCATGGGACTGTCTGGCATGTTGCAATATGTTTAGCAAACCTGGCTCTCACCTGATACCAGTAACTTCCCTTGATTATTGTGTGAAAAACATACAAGCATATGTATGCACACACATGCACACCCAGCACCCCTTTGTTCCATAACATGTATGCAAACACCCCTAGAGGACCAGCACTGCGCCCACTTAAGACTTCTGACCTCACCCTCCACATCTCTGGTTGCATTACTTTTTTTTTTTTCCCATCAATATTTTAATGCACTTAGGTTTCAAAATAATGGCATTCACACGTATACAGAACTAAGCATAAGAGTAAAAAACAAACCACAGACAAATCTGCAGTATTTTCTTTTGAGAATAATTGTTTTAAAGCTACTTTTTTTTTTTTGCACCATCTGCACATCCCCAATTCTATGCTTATCTTTTAGAATGCAATCATTTCTTCCATGGCCATCTCCCAGCCAGGTTTGCATTTAGGAGCAAACCCACTTCCTGTGGTCCAGTCTTTTACAGACATGGCCTGTCGGATGACTTCTGTGACCTTGTCTCTCTCTTCTCCACTCACACAGGGTAACTGAGATAGCTCAGGCTCAGGTACTTCTCAGTATCTCTGATGTTGTCACTGCTCTGATATACCAGGACCCTGCCAATACGGATGGTAGTAGGATTCGAAATTTTGTGCTAGCCCAAAGAGCAAAGATCACTTACACAAATGTAGAGAACTCTGTGTCCCAAAGTGTTATCTGAACAGCGGGAACAGGGTCCTTCTGTGATGAATGGCCAACATGTTGTTTTAGTAGGTGCAAAGAATAATGCCGCTGCATTTCACAAGTCATTGTACTGTCATGCTTCCTTCACATAATAGGAAATGCTTTTCCAAATGAGTGTTGGGTTGCTCACAGAGACAATAAAAGTAATTTAAGATGTCCCTTGTAATCCATGTTTTGTCATTTGGGTGTTCATTTATTATTTTAGCTATTTCCTGTTTGTAACTGAGACATATACCTGTCTTGGTGGTCATTCTGTTCTTCCTCTTCATGAATTTTAAATAATTTTTTTTTTTTTTTGGTATCCTTTTCCTTTTTCCTCTCCTGTAGTACAAAAGATAACAAAAGTATCTCTTGGGAGCTGGTGCTACTGCTTTACCCTGCAGCGAACTTGCAGGTGGGGGAAATCTATGATAAAATATCGACTGCTTCTCAGACTGAAAGATTGTGCTAGCATATGTACATCACTGACATGCTACTTATGGTTCCTTCTTCCTGGCTATTGTTTAAATATTTCAAGGTTTTTTTTTTTTTTTTTTTAAACATATTTGCTTTTCTTTGTGATCTTCATTCTAAGACCCAGCTATTTTATTTTCCAACTGTTGGGAAAAACCTTTTTGCATCAGGAGGCTCTCTGCTGTGCAAATGTATCTTAACTGTCTCCTCTCCACAGCCTGTCTCATGCTTTGTTTTTGGATAAAACCTTGATATTCATAACTGAACGTTACAATTAAAAATCTAGATAGACTCTGGGAAAATTCTCTTCAGGGAAGCTGTGTAGGCAGTTCAGTGGGAGGGAAGGAACATTAGCTCTGGGGTCACACATCCTGAGCTTGCTGATCATCACTTTGTCTGCTCACTGTGGGACTTGGATGGTGGATTCCCTGTGGAGTCTGGCTCTGTATCTATATAATGGGCTCACTGGCCAACTGGCAGGGTCATCATGACTAACAGTAACAACATCTACTTGACATTGTTTATTCCCTTGCGCACTCTGATGGTAGGTATTACTTATTATTAATTTTGAGATTTTTCTGCATGTAAACTGTAGGTCCTCACACCTTGGCAACTCAAATTATGCAATTTAAGAAAATAAAGTATGACTAGTAAAATTCAATGTATTTTTTTTCCTCCAAAACAGCATAGAATTTTTTGATATTTTTTGGTAAAAGTGAGCAGTGACCATCATCAAGGACATGGTAGGAGGGACATCCATTGATGGAAGGGTTGGGCAGTGTAGGTCAGCCTGAACAATACTGAAGTTTTGTAACCATGTATGACAAGGCTGGGGTAGTGGTTGCTTATGTGTAGAGAAATCACAATGGCATGGGTAGGTTGTTAGCTTGGTGATGGTTACAATGTGGACCTGCCCATTAGGCCCCTCCTCCAGGCTCTCCTGAGTCATGTGGAACTTGCTGACTTCCCCTTTTTCCATAATCCACCTACCTTCAGGTTCCGCCTGAGCCACAAGTAACTCCTAAAAACACTGGGGTTGGTGAGATGAAGGTGCTCAGGTAAGAGCCATCATCCCCTGAAACTGTGTTGCCTGCCAACTCCAGTGTTTGTTCACAGGCAAAACCAGCAAAAAAGCATCTGATCTTAGATAGAAACAGTGAGCTTTTAGGGGAGAGTAAGACATAAAGCTGAGTTTAACTGGCTCCAACTTTTAAACAAAATGTCAAGAGTATGAATATAGAGTAATATAGATTATTCCATTTTGAGCCATTTAAAAGTAATCATACCAATTTCTTAAAGTATATTTTATATTTCAAGGGGATTCTACAGATTAACTCATTATAGAATTTTCTAGACTTAATTTAGTTTGGAAAGGTTGAGAATGGGAACCCACAAGCCAATTCGGACTAGCCTGCCTCAGAGTCCCTCCTCAGTCCCAGATGGTGCTGGATAAGCGGCTCTGACATTCTACCAGTTTATTAGTGGCTCTGAGGCAGTGAAAAATCTGGGCTGGAGTATTTCTCTGGACAAATTGCACCCCATGTCGTTGATCTGCTTTTACAACCAGGCTTGACACATTCACCATTTTCCTCCTGTTCCCTGGCTTCCTTAGCCGCTGAGATTTACAGCTTTTAAAACTCTAGCACTCTTTTTTGCCCCTTGCCTTTAAGTTAAAAGCTGACCAGTCTGTAATATAAAACATAGAATTATGGTAATGAATAAGAGGTTAAAAGCTATCATGGCAAGTAAAACTTGAGCAGGTTTGTCTGACTGATATGGTAAAATTATGTGTTGAATTAAAACATTAAAATGCTGTGGGATTAATGGAGAAAGACAAGAATGGGAGGTCAGAAACAATGCTAAATCAGCACATTAACTGCCTGTGGGTTAGAGAGGGTGGCTTTAATATATGCCTATTGTAGGAAAAAAAAAAAAGTAATTTAGTCTCTTTTCTTCAGGTGAGTAGAACAACGGCATTTTAAATCTGAGAGGCACCTAGTAAATACATTTATTTCAATTCCTTTCCTACATAGGGGAAGAAACAGAGGCTGCAGAAGATTTAGTTATTTCACAAAAAAACACTGTAATTTGGAGTTTTTGACTTCATGAGTTTTGTGACAGTGCTGACATTCATTCTTTCGTGCATTCAATTTATTCAAATCCAGAGCACATCGTATGTTGGGCAGAAGGCAAAATACTTGAGGATTCAGTGGACAATGATACAGAAAAGGCTGCTGTCCTTGGGCTACTACAAGTAAGCAGGCAGTGGCAGTAGGTGGAATGAGGACTGCAGGTCCTGGCATCATGGATGCCAATTTGGGCTTAGAATGAAAGAGGAGGCTTCCTTGAAGAACAGCGGTCTAAGCTGAGACTTGTAGGAATAGTGGTAGTTAACAAGGAGACAGAAAGAAGAGCTTTCCAGGAAGACAGCATAACATAGGCAAAGGCCTGGAGAGGGGAGAGAGCACCTTCCCTCTGAGAACCTTGATGGAGTGGAAAGATCAATGGTGTCACATGATAAGGCTAGAGAAGAGGGCAGGGGTGAAGGCACAAAGCCGTTGGATTCCATCTCTTGCAGATGAACAATGGGTGGGTGGTCCTTCTTAGACACTAACACAGCAGCGACTTGGCTATTTTGATTTCTATAATGTAAATCTTGTTGCAATGGAGCTCCTATTAATTACATTTTTAAAAAGCTGACGTTGGAATAAAAATTTCCTGGTTACCTAAGGGCCCGGTGTGTTGTACCTTCTGAATGACTGTCCAAAGACATTTAGTCCCCTTGTGTGTGAAGTCGTATGTGATGCCACTGGAGCAGACCTAACTGGTTCATGCTCATTAATTGAATTCCTTATATAGATGCTCTGAGTGTGTATTTTCCATATTGTTTCTATCAGACAGAAGGGAACAATTTTTATAGGTTTTATTGCTTTATCCATTTTTATTAACTAACAGATCATTGGATATTTTGACCAGAGTTTCTTGGGCTGTCGTGAGTTAAAAAAATTTACATTAAAAAAAAAAAAAAAAAAAGACGTGTAATTCACCACCACTAAATTACAAGTGTTTCAGTAGTTCGGGGGTCAGCAAACCAGGGCTTATAGGTGAAATCCATATGGCTGCCTGTTTTTGTAAATAAAGTTTTTTTTTGGAAAAAACTTTGTTTACATTGTCTATTACTGCTTTTATGGTACAAGGGCTGATTTTAGTAGTTGCTAGACAAAACTTATAGCCCACAAACCAAAAATAGTTATTAGCCCCTCACACCTGCCCATAACAGGGAAAGGCTAATCCTGTACCCTGCCAATAAGATGTAGCCAAAGAGAGGACAGAAAAGAGCAAGATTTACGGGTCTTCAGCAGTGACTAGAAAGACATAAGAGCCCAACCAAATTATTTAGTATTTTTTTCAGAGAAGAATCCAGTACAATAATGAAAAAGAAGAAGCCTAGTTTCTTCTTTGGAGATTTTTCGTATTGCAGATGTCTTGGATGAATGTATTATAGAATGTTTACATCTTAAATACTTTAGTCTTTGAACTTAAGAAAAAATGCAAAAAGCCATTTTGGTCATTTGATATTTCTCTTTTGGAAGGTTGGATGAGTATTGTGGTTAACAGTATTTGCAATTTGAAGGGAAAAAAGTCTTTTTGTTAAAAAAATATTCTGCTGCTTTTCTGATAATGCAGTAACCTCTTACTAGGTTGAGGTTAATGAAAATAATTCTCTCAGTCTCTGGCTAATGTCCAGAGCTTCTGGTTCTCCTTCAAACTTTATGACAAAACTGGAGCAGTGTAAGCTGGAGTTGAAATAGGTTAACCGTGAGGCCTGAAGAAGGTTTTGTATGAAATACATTTTTTCTGTCTCCCATCTTTCCTCCTCCTTCTAGAATGTGGAAATAAATGGGGACACGACGTGGGTAGAAGAGTTGCAGAATGTTTATAAAAAGTCATTGTTAAAGGGGGGCTACTATGGTAGCTTTAAATTAATTCTTAACATACTGGTTCATGTGGTGGGTCAGGACCTCTAAGAGGCTGGGTCATAACCCATGTCCAGAAAGACTAAGTTTTAATTTTGATTGACATGATGCTAATATCATGATACTAATATATCAGTTTAGCTTGTTTCTTCTAGTCACTGAGAAAGTACAAGTAAATATTTGGCTGGATTCACTCGTTAGTTATCAAAGAATGTAGAATCCATTAAGCTGATGCCTAAATCTTCAACCTGTTGCTTATAGGACTCTAATATCTAAACTAGAAATGGCTATTTTTCATGAAAGTGTTCATTCTAGTGAAGGGACTAATTTTTTTTAATCACATAAGTGGAAAACATTCGCAGTAGACAGAAATGAGTGAAAAGCTTGTGAAAATGTGTAATTTTGAGAAGAAACCCAATATTTAATTTGCATTTCATCTGGTATGTGGTTCAGCTTTTACTTAAAATTGATAAACTGCTCTGTTCCAATAAGTTGAGCACTTAAACAGTCACTAGGAAAATTTTCAGTTATTCCAATTGTGGTAATACTGCTCACAGCGTTATTAGATTACTCTAGAATTAATATCAGGTTCATTTTGAATTATCCAAGAAAAATTTTATTAGAGCTTACTTATATATTATTTCTGACCCTCAAATATTATTAGCTGTCAGAGCACTTGTATCTAAATAAATTTTGGCTGCTCAAAGAACCAACAAAACTACCATCCCAACAAAGAAGGCAAACGTTTAAAGGACAAAACTAAATTGCCATTATTAATGGTATTAAAAAGAATGTGCCATCAATAGGCTATTGTTAATTAGTAACAGTGTGATTAGCAGAGAAAATTTCTACAAATTTGGATTATTTACCTTTCCGTAAGAAAGAGCTTTATTAAATGAAAGTGTATGTAACAGTGTAAAATAATGCTTAGCAAACTATTCCTAAATAGAAATATTATTGCAATATTGGTTAAGAATTTGTGGGGACCTACTTTTCTAGAAATAAATGGTCTAAAGCACTTGACATTTCTTTCTTTCCAAGCAAATTTGATTTCCCACTTACATCATGCTTATGAAATAAAAATATTTAATAACATATTTTTTCATAGATAGTAATGCAATTTAACTTTAAAAGCTTCCCTATTGATACGGAAAAATTGTTTTGATTCAAATCAGAGGGTTATTTAAAAATACATTTTTTGTAATCTGTCTCTTATAGAAATATTTGATGGATTTATTACATGCAAAAACTCTAATGGCCACTCCCTCCTGTAATTGGGGTCACTTTTGATAAATAGGAAACAAATAGGAAATAAATGCCCACCTAAATTAATTATATGGACACATATTGATATGTAAAATATTTTAAAATATTGTAATAAAGTCTAGTAGAGTCTTTTAATGTCATATTTATTTGGAAACATGATTGCAACCTTTCTCTCAAATTTCTTAAAGTGGAAGTTTTCGTCCACATAGCCATATGGCTCAAAATTGCCATCGCTTTATATAGTATGTAAGTTTACCTATTTGTAATTAACGGCAAATGTACAAAGTCCATTGACGGCTTAGGAAAAGAATCTATCTTTATTGTTCATTCTGGGGAGCAGTGCTTCCATCCTTTTCTGAAGTCTTGAATATTCATCTTATTCTATAATTATGGAGGGTAAAGGAGAATGTAAAAAATAAAAATGATGTCTGGGAATACCATACCCCACTTTACTCCACCCCACCTACTTCACCCACCTGCATACATAAACAGAGCAGGTGTGGTCCAGGCAAACCCAGAGTTGTCAGTGTTAAGGCAAATAAATGGCTTAGCACCTCAGTCCCCTTTTTTGGTGTTTGCTTCTGTATTTAAATGTGTTTGAGGTTTTCAACATCCCCAGAACATTGGCTGTTAAGAGGCGGAAAACATGCAATTTATAGCAGATGGGTACAGCCTTTCCTGGCAGTGCTGCTGAAATGGGATCAATCAACAGCACTTCATGCTTCATTTGTCCGAAAGAAACCCACCTGGGGAAACCCTGTGGCACTGTGCCTATTAGGAAAACACCTTAACGTGTTGTTTAAGATAAAAATTCGCCAGTTGGCATTAATCAGGAAGAAAACGGTTTCTCCATTAACCCTCTCCCACTTGCCTTTCTCTTATCTTTTTTTTTTCCTTCATGTTTTGAACCATGATCCTTTATTCTCTTTAATCATAGGAGACACAGCCCAGGGAAGCCATACAGCATTACTCATAAGGCTTAAACTTTCAAACTTTTTTCTCCCTAATTTTTGATCTTATCTTTCTACAAACCTTATTTGGCAAAGATCCTAATCCTGTTTTCATTTTCCATCTGCCAATGCTGCCTTCTTTTTGATTTTCTGGACCTCTTCCTCTCCTTAATTTTAGGATGTGTTAGGCTGGGAGTGAGCATTATGAATTGGGGCAACCTTCGCTGTTCAATAAACCTAAGACCAGACAGAGTGAGTTTTGGGGGATGATGAAATCAAAGCCAGGTGCTTTGGAGGTACCACAATGGCCTTGAATTAATAACTTTTCTTTCTCTGATTCCTGAAACTTTTCTAGGTGTAAAGTGGATATCTCGGCACTCCCTCTGAAGCAAGCCAACTGCCTGGAGCTGCCGCTGGACAGCTGTCTGGGGGCTCTCCTTATGTTGGTCACACTTACACCCTGTGCGGGGGTCTCCATCTCTGATCTGTGTGTCTGCCCCTTAGCAGACCCCAGCGAAAGAAAGCAGATTACCCAGCGATATGTGAGTGTTTTGCCTTATTGTACACTCGCCCTCCTCCCTTCTCTTTTAAAACAAAGTCTTTATTGAAACAAAGTCCCTGAATTGAAAAACTATATCAAAAGAAATCTTTGTCCCAAGTTTCATTGTACGTCATAAAACAAGACATCAGACTTAGGGGTTAATGCATTAGTGAAAAGGTGACAGTAGAATTAAGAGTTGGTTTTGCTATTTGAAAAGGCAAAAAGATACTCTGAATTTTTAGCTTTTAGCAAGTCTTTAGGGAATGTTGAAATCCCCAGGGAAGCAGACTCCTGCTTAGCCTGTCTGTGTGTGTAAATAGGACTTTTAATGTAAGTTCACAAATAACTTTACCAGCCATTAATGTTTGCAATGTTATGGATACCTTTGCAGAACTTCTTAGGATCAAGTGAGAACCTGCTCGTGCCTTGTAAAGCAATGACACTAGCTGGACACGAAGGACTGCTGTTCTGAACTACTCTGGATAAGAGCTGTGTGTGATTTCTCCCTAAGTAGTTACAGTGTGCTTAACAGTCCACTCAGCATTTTTAAATGAAATGGCTGTGTCCTCTTCATTTATTTTTTGTACTCTGGCTTTCTAGGTGCCTTTATTTGCATTCTGCTTTTATCCTATCTTCTTTATAAATCAATATGTTTATTTTAGTGCCACACAGGGAAGGCATGTTTTAGGAAAGTGGCCTGAAAATGAAGCAAAGATGAATCCCTATTCAATGGTACTATCATTCTCAGCATAAACTTTAGTGTCACCAGGATCCTTCACTGTGTAGATGTATTGATTAATTGAATAATTCTTTATCTTTGGGAGTACAAGACCTAGCCACATAGCTCATTGTCAATGCAGATTGTGCATGTGAGCTTGGCATACTGTGAAGAAGGTTTGACACAACTCACTATTAACATTCTCTCTGATTAGGTAAGCAAATGAAAATTTAATGGTGAAGGATACAACTTTTCCCCAAGCTTTTCAATGGATAAGTTGACAAATTTACCAAATTCACGAGGAGTTTTGTGTATTTATAAAGTAACATTAGATACTATCTACATCTAGGTGTAAAGTGGATAAAGTAATGCCTGCTTTGAATAATGCTTTAGGATTTGAGGAGTAGTAATCGAAAAGAGGTTTGAAGAGGCTATGATCAAAATAGAAATACTGAGTGCTTCTTCAGCTAGCAAGCTGGCCAGCATGTTAGAGGGAACGAATGCTGTTTCAAAGCACAAGTTACAGCCCCCGGATTTGTTTTTCAGGTTGTAAGAACAGATCATCTTTAAAGGCATTTCCACTTCTAAGTTGTAAAAGCACTTCATTTCAAATGTGTTCTCTTAGTTTAAAAACTAATTGCTTTGTTTGTTTGTTTAGGTTGAAAATAGAGAGGAGAAACAACTTTCAAATGTTTTTAGGAATGATGCATATTAAGTTAGGCAAACTGTTATTAAGCTTGTGTTATTCTATCTGAAATGCCTAAATAACAAGTATTTTAATAGCCTTTCGTAAATCCTTGGGATCTGTTTATCTCAGATTTTTAGCTATCTAATGATGACAAATAGCATATCCAACGGTTTTAAGGCAGTGTCTTTTTCAGTAGGTGTGTTCTGGAGGCATGAGAAGAGAGTTTATCTGCTGGCCTCTTTCATGCATGATTTCTTAAGGATGCCATGTATATAAACATCCAAATATTGCTATATGTGCTTAAGAATGAGCAGTAGATGTAGATTCAGACTTTGGCTCGTACAAACTCAAGGCTAAAGTAAATATGAATCTAGGGTGATACTAGATGCTTAATCTCTAATTGAATGAGCTAGCTAAAACATAGACCAGAAAATTTACTCTGTTTCCACCCCAACTCTCTTTCCAGTGGTAATAAGTATCTGTGATGGGTCCAAGTTTAGTCCTCTGGTATCCATAAAGTTTGTACTAACGAGGTCAGAATAATGTTGTGTTTCAGAGTGATTTAAAAGTTGCATTAATGAGAAAGAAGGGGGGAAAAAGAGTATCAATGTAATTCTACCCACACATTTTCCCGGTGGGGTATCTATGCTATCACCAGGGGGCAATGTTAAAAGTAGATTATATGTGCTTCTAATTGGTTTATTTTAAATGTGTAGTTAATTAATTCTCAGCCACTTTTCTTTTAATTTGGCTGCTATAAGCGCCTAACTGTCCTGTTAACTTACATAATACATTTTGGGGGATTTTTTTTTAAGATTTCATGAGAGAAAGGAAGATAAATCTAGGATGCACTTCCTATGGGACTTTATGACATTAAATAGTATGTTAAAAAGCTGTTTTCACTTGTTATCACCTTTTCAACCCTCAGTGCTTACGGAACTCCCTGAAAGATATGAAAGACGTCGGCATTTTACAAGTGAAGGTTTTAAAGGCAGCAGATCTCTTAGCGGCAGATTTCTCAGGTACGGGACACTTTCGTTTTCTAATTTATCTTTATTTCCTGCTTTGAAGCAATCTCCTAGCAAAGCAAAATGCTTAATAAGTAGAAGTATGAATATAACATTCATGCACCTTCAAATAGAGTCATAGCAAAAAAGAGGCAGACTTGAGCAATTTCTTTCACATAATGCACCTTTTTTACACATTTCTTTCCAAATGATTTTATGCTGATTCAGCAATATTCAGATCTATTGAGCTTCAAAAATATTTGTGGATTATGAGTCACGACTTCTTTATTTGTTAAATTAAGTTGTTGGTCAAGCTTTTTGTGTAACCTCAAATGACAGCGATTCGACTTCTTGCCTTTCGCTGCTCTCTGTCTGAATCGTTCACATGGTTCATAAATCTGAGCTTGAAGTCAGATCTGGCTGGCACCTCATTGTAACAATGACCAGAGTCTAGGCCCTGGGACCACTTTGCAGTTGACATTGTCTTATAGGAAGTTTCTGTTGGTGCTTCTGTAACTTGAACTTTTAGAAAGAGGCCAAAGCAGACATGCTTTGTGCTGAATTATGCTCTGCCGCACGTAGAGTAATCCAGACACGCCAGTGTCTGACAGCGGCTCCCCACTCATTGCCAAATTACCCCCTTGTGCTGACTAACAATTTAGCCGCCTACATGACAGATGCTATTTACCAAGTAAATTGATGAATACAAAGAGTATTCTACAGCATGGTTCTATCTATTGATTCAGGATTGCATGGTTTTTAAAAATATATATCCCGTATTTTTAAAATGTGGGCTACTGTTTTTCTTCCTTCCAGACAGGAACAATTTCACTATATTTGTACAGCCTTTAAATTTCTGAGACTGAGTTTGAGGAAGTTCAACCATTGGAAAAGAGAACTTTAATTTTCAGCACATTATATTACAGACATTTTAGGAAATATAAACTTAGTTGAAAAAAAAAATTCTCCTCACCCTGCTCAAAAATGAAACAATAGAAATGATTACTCTATAAGATGATCCTGATTAGTGAGAAGATCCAAAAATGGTTTTTGGGCCAAATAGAAGATATAATTTTTGATGTTTGTAGGTGAAGTACTCAGATGATTACTCTTAATATTCACTAGTATTTTTGCAAATGTTTGTAATCTCATGTTAATTAAGACACTTTTCTTTTTACTTATATTTTATGAAAACAGTCAACATTTCACATGTGCCTTTGACATTAGTGGTTCTGTCATCCCTAAAGCACATTTAGAATTGCCTATGAGTTTCCCAGAGAAAATTATTTTTACTTCTGTCTAATTGTTTACATACAGCACTTTTTGAATGCACAATTGTTGTTCTCTCAGGAAATGTCTCCAGCCCCAAGAACTCATTTATGCCTCTAGCATTTAAAAAAATTCTTTCTGTAACTTGCATATATATATATTTGAATCTCCAGTGACTAATTGTAATGCATGAAGAGTATTTTTTGAAGGCTTGTGTACAACAACATCCCTATGTGGAAACCCTTTGTTTTTTTTTTTTTTTCCTTGAGATGGAGTCCTGCTCTGTGGCCCAGGCTGGAGTGCAATGGCGCCATCTTGGCTCACTGTAACCTCCGCCTACTGGTTTCAAGCAATTCTTCTGCCTCAGTAGCTTCTTATCCCAGTAGCTGAGTTAACAGATACCTGCCACCACACCTGGCTAACGGAAACACTTTTGAAAAACTTAATTTATTTAACCTGTCTTATCAAGTCACCTCCATATAAAACCCCCAAAACTAGTTTATATAAAGATTGTTTCAGGCCAGTGTATCATCTCCAAAGAGTATTTTAACTATTAAAATGAAGTGAATAGGAGAGGATACCTGAAGAAAGAGTCTTTGTAAAGACCCTTTCTATGGAAGAAGAATTTTGGGAGAAATGTTTTCGTTTTGTTGTTTTACATTCAAGGTATTCAGTAGATAGTTTTGGGCTAGATGAAGGTAAGTACCAACAAATCCCAATAACAATAACTGTAGTTAGAAATGAAATAATGCTGTGTGGTTTGACTAAATGCCCTGGTGTTTTACTATTTCTGTATTTATGAGAAAATTATTGCTATTGTGAATTGAGGAAAAGTGATTTGTCATTGGCTAAACATGTGTTTAGACCGTAATGGTTTTTGTTTTAGAACTGAATTTCACAGTCTATGTTTATACATTGTCAGGCTCCTGTGTGAATCCCCCAGAGTGTTCCAACCAAGGCACTGCTTTAGGGCTACAAAGTGGACTTATTCCAGATAGTTGTAATTTAACTTTTCTGTGTGAAAAAATAAGTGGATTCAGATTACAGTGAGGTAGCAATGAATACCTCTAAGAAGTTAGCGATCGTGGCCTATAGTGGGGATCAGGAGTTATTGCTGTTATCATTATTGTTACTTTGAATAGTACATAAAAAATAAAACAGACCTCAGCAGTGTCATTGGATCAGGATCAGAGAAACCACCCATTTTTGTCGGTGCCAGGAACATTTAAGAAATTAAGTAACTATTCATAACCATTCCTACTCTATACCCTTCATTTTCCAGTCACCTTACTTTATAAATCAGCGTTCATTTATTGCAGTTGCTAGGGGAGTAAAGCATTCACCCACAAATTGAAAAAAATGCATTTACTCCAGATAACCAGGGACATTCTCTAAAGAATGATGGTCATTTTAGACACGGTGCAAAAGGGAACCTTTCGTTCTTTCAGCTTTTCTTTTATCATATGTTTTCATTTTGTGGTAATTGCATGTTTCTAAAAACAACATGAAGTAACCACAATAATTGATGCTTCAGTTTAGTTTCACCTAAAGTTCAGGAATCCTGATAAAGCAAAAGTCTATAGGGATTAGTCTTGGCAGTAGTCCATGCAGAGGTTATAGTTACCGTTCTGGGAGCAAAGGGATTGCATGTCCTGGAGGAGTGAATGAATGCATACGGTAAACTCTATGCTCAGTAGTTTCCTAATTTTAAAGCCATCCACCTCTTTTCGAATAACCATTAGAAAAAGAAAATATAGGTCATTCAAGCCACTGGGATCAAATTAGAAGGATATTTCTATTGATGTTATGATTATATAGGCATAACAAGAAATTCAACTTTGGAAAAATTGAATACTCATTACTATGTTAGTATTTTAGAACATTAGAATAAAATATATATACTAAGGTGAATTTATTTCTCATAAAGTTGTTTTATCTGTAAAGGAAAATAGTGTATACATTTTCAAATGTGTTAAAATATGTGAATAAGCCTAAATCTGTGTATATTAGCAGTATTATGATATTTACAGTTGGCAAAGGCTTTAATTCTCTAATGTATAAAAAGATATATTTATTGTTTTTAAATTGTGCCTTTTTAATAAATATGCTATTTTGTTGTGATTGAAGCTATCTGTTAATAAATTTAAATATATATTTATCTTGGCATTTTTTAGCGTTTCTGACATTTGTGTATGAGGGAAGACTTTATTCAAAGAATCTTAAGTAATCTATCTTCTTTGGAGCCTATCTCTAAAATTGGTAAAAGCTATTTTTTCTCAGGTCTATGCCAATGTTAGACATGGATAGCCATAAGCAGTTATTCTAGTAGAAAAGCCTGTCAAATATTTTTTAAAGAATTTGCTTCACAAATTCCTTGTGCCCAGCATAACCTAACATTTTTAAGTGATAGGTGATGCAGCCTGATGTCATTACTTTTGTGGTAAACTAGGCCACAGCCTTGATTCATGAAACAAATGATAAATTGTACTTGGAGGCTCAAGGTGAATAGCTGTGTGTAATGTTTGACGAGACCAACATACTTCACGAAGCTACTGCTAGTCTTAAAATGCAGGTATTTTAAGAAGAAAATAACTCACATTCGAATGATTAACTGAGAAAGAGAAACATTTTATTCTGGACAATGCTGAGAAATGGACAGTATAACAGGTTTCATATCTACAGTAGAGGCCCAGAGAGAAAGTCATGGTATATGCTGCCCAGGGGCACATCTGATCATAAATCAATACTGTTGTAAGAAAATACAAACTTAATCTCATAAACTGTAAAAAGGTAATATAGTAAACAATGGGCTAATGGGAAAATTGTTAGAGAACTGAAATGTTTTTCAGTCCAGACTGTATCACCTTTCAGTATACATGACAACAGCAATCTTACCCATTGAGAGAGATCAGCCAATGAAGAGTAGGAAACTGTCTTGGTATGCTCAGCACATGTGTGCAGATTATTCAGGATAGCCTTATTATAATTGATAGGATGCTGCTGAGAAGCTGCCAGGATTGTAATGTGTTAGGGTTAATTCAGCACTAGGAATTGAAACATCATGGCCACCATTGGCATGATGCGTATGTCAAGTATTCCACACCAAATCAATGATTCTTCTGTAACATTCTTAAAATCAAAATGTAGTTCATACAGGTACCTTCCTGTTACTTAAGCTTTCTCTTTATTAGTTTTATTCTCTAAAATAATTCTTGTAAGAGACCTCCTTCCCCATAAAGGATGTTCCAAAGGCAAGAGGCCATTCTTCAGTCTCCCTCTGCTTCATACTCATGGCCCTTACCCTGTTCATCCTAGGATGCCCCCTACCCACTCAGAATCCTGGCATAATAGGAGAACTAGAAACTTCAGGGAGTTTTCTTTAACTCACCATGCCAAGAGTAGCAACAAAGCAATCAGAGCAGCCCTCCACGCATAGCTCAGTGTGGGAGGACATGAAGTGACATAACAGCACAACAGAAAGTGCAGTATAGGCTTCAATATCCTCTCTTTTTATGGCACAATCCCATTGTTTAATCTGTTCGCATGTGGCTATAAAGAAATTCCTGTGACTGGATTATTTATAAAACAAGAGGTTTAATTGGCTCACAGTTCTGCAGGCCGTACAAGAAGCATGACGACTTCTGCTTCTTGGGAGTCCTCAGGGAGCTTTTACTCTTGACGGAAGGCAAAGCAGGAGCAGTGAAGCAGGAGTCTTACATGGCAGGGGCAGGACCAGTGGGGTAGGGGATGCTACACACTTTTCAATAACCAGATCTCATGAGAACTCTATCGGGAGACAGCACCAAGAGAATAGTGCTAAACCATTCATGCAGGATTCACCCCCATAATCTAATCACTTCCTGCTGGGCCCCACCTCCACCACTGGGGATAACACCTGGATCTGAGATTTGGGTAGGGACATAGATCCAAACCATATCACTCATCTTCATTTTTCATGTTTCCATTATTCTAATAATCTATATATTATGATGAGAAGCTAGGGAATTATCAGGAGACAATGGAGGGACAAAACTGGAAATATCATCTTGACTCACAATTTGGAGTTGCTTGCCTTCCAGAATTCTCCTGGGGATTTTTATTTCACCCTTGAGACTTTTTGGCACTCTTTGCCATTAAAACAAAAACACAAAACCAGCCATCAATCATGAAAAGTTTCCAAATATATCTGGATCCTCTTGGTATCTTGGTAATAAAGGTGTCAGTCGGACCCTTTTCTCTTTCCACTGTTAATAAATGAAATAACTCCCAAATTAGCATAATCTCAAAATATCTATCAGAGGAGAAATAAACATATGTTTCCAGACAAGAAATCCAGGTTATTATAAAGTATCCTTATTTGATAAATAGGAATGTTAGGGACCATAACAATTGCCTGATACAGGAGAATAAAGATACATTTAATTCCAGAACCCCTGTTTCTTTCCAGGGAACCCAATATAGCTTCCTCTAGCACTTTTTAAATATTTCTCAACTTCAGGAAAGTCAGCTTGGGGGCAGTTCTGGTAACTGACAACGGATATTCATCGAGCACCACACTTGGTTAACAGACACACCCTTAGAGAGCTTGTGATCCCTAAGAGAAGACGCAGTCTTCACCGTGCCTTCGCTCCTGTACTGCAGGACATCAGGTGTAGAAGGTAGTGTGTACCTTTGAAATAGATGGAGACCTTCTTCAAAATCGGGGGTTGCATTTCGTTCACTGGTTCCTTGGCTATGCCATTAGGAGGAGCTCTTGGTCTGTCCCCCACACAGATCTGAGCTGTAACTGTGGTGAAATATTCCATTCCTTGGGTAAGTGCATGAGCCTTTTCCGTGGGCCCTGGGTTCAGCCTTAACTAAATCAGTGTCCAGTTCAATGATGTATTCATTGAAGATAAAAATTAGTGCCTATGTTTTTGCCTTTTGTTTGTGTGGTAGCTGCCTCTCATTTTAATCCCTGTGTATAATGACATAGAAGCCATACAGAAGCAGAGACCCATGTGTTAATCTCAGTTCTCCCACATACTGGCCTTAGGCTCCCCCTAAGCCTCTATGTCCTCATGGGTATTTTAAGGGTTAAATCAAATCCTAAATGAACATGCCTGATACATATTTTGTGCTTAGTAATTGTTTTTCCCATTCTTTATTAAATGATTTTATTAGAGTATATTTGATACATGAAGAATTGTATAGGTTTTTTTGTTCACTTATTGTTTATAATTTCCCTAATTTTTGATCATGTTAGACGTATAAGCTGATAACTACTTTTATGTCTTCAGCCACTTTTAGAAATCTAGTTACTACTCTAAGATGTTTCTTTTTGTTTCTATTTCTATTGAGTGCTTAAAAAGAAGACAAAAATATGCTTCATGGTAGAGGAATTCTCATACTGAACTACTTTAGTGCTTGAATTTTACATTTTGATAATCTGGATGATAGTTTTATTAATATAAAATAGCTTGGTGTGTTCATCTTTGTGTTGTTGTTGTTAAACTGTTGACCAAAATAGGGCACTTAGACCCCACATTATAGAGTAAAAATACTTCTGTTATGTACTATAATACTGACTTTTGAGTTGTTTCTGTAAACTATAATAGTGACTACAAGATTTTTTATATTGCTGTTTTTGTTTTGAAACATAAGACTGCTTGTGTCAGAAGAGGAATAGTCTCACAGTTATTGTTCACTGAGTTTTAAACCACATGCCCATATTATGCTTTCATTTAATTGTCTGTCTCTTGAAGCTGTATCCATAGCAATACCTCATCTCTTAAAGATGCCCTGTTTTCAAAGCGATGACTATAATTGCAATTTCTAGAAAGCTCAGTAGTCGTGATTGAATGTTTTTAATTTTCATGAGATCCTCATGGATAGCTAAGCCCAAATCAAGACCAACTTTTGAAAAACACATTAAAAACTACATAAATCTGTCTCTGGCAGGCCGTCTGCTTCAACGACCTGCCAAAGAAATGGACTGTAGTCAATGCAAAGTTCGGGAATATATGGATGACTTAGTGGTTTATAACTTAATGGCACCATGAGGGTGAACGAATTCAGCTCATTTGTGACATTCCATGAATTCACAGGAATTGCTTCTATAGTAATGGGTGGGTTCTTAGTAACATTCACATTTATTTAGCAAATATGCCTTTTCTATTCTGTGTGATACCTTATGATTTTTCCTGGTGACATGGTAGAAAAGAGGAATTGGTCCCTGACCTCATATGAAGTGACTGATTTAACCAGTGGCTGTCTAATTTCAATTATACTGCTAAGGTCAAGAACATGGTGTTAATTCTTATGGAAGGGATGCCTGACTGGAGATTCTGCAGGAAGTGATGTTCTCGCAGAGATGTCAAATAGAGACATGAGAAACAGGTGGCACTGCAGAGATGAAGGAAAGGCACTTGAAAATGAGAAAACAGCAATGTTCCAGGGCCTGCCCAGCTTTTTCAGAGGTCTGGAAGAAAGCAAGCAGGACTAGAAGACAGAAAGCAAAAGGGACCTCTCAGGGGAGAGGATGTTCATGTCTTAGGCGGGACTGGGTAACCTAGGAACTTTGGGGCCAGGTGAACAAAATTGGAAAACTATTAAGGGAATGATATGATCTGATATAAACTTACAAAGGTTTATTCTGGCAGCTGTGAGGAGCAAAGGTTTTGAGGGGAGAGTGAAAATGGGAAGATGTTAGACAAGATCAGTGAATGATGATATTGTTGGGGGGCTTGAGAAGTGGCGGGGAAGTGGAGTTAGAAGAAGAAAACATTTAGGGCCAAGCACAGTGACTCGCACCCGTAATTTCAACACTTTAAGAGGACAAGGAGGGAGGATTGCTTGAGCCCAGGGGTTCCAGACCAGACTGGTCAACATGATGAAACCTGGTATCTACCAAAATAAGAAAAAAAAAATAAATTAACCAACAGTGGTGGCATGTCCTTGTAGTCCTAGCTAGTCGTAGAAGCTGAGGTAGGAGGATTGCTTGATCCCAGGAATTCGAAGTTACAGTACCATGAGCTATGATTGATACATATATATCTCATATATATGAGATACATATGAGACTTACATATATATCATATATATGAGATACATATGTATCTCATTTTTTATTAGGAAGATATATATATATATATATATATATGAGATATATATCTTCCTAATAAATTTAATGCTTTGACCTGTCCCATCTCCACAAGAAGGACTTATCCATTTCTGCTTATCAAACACTCCCCTTGTAAACCTCGATTAAGAATCACCCCCACTAAGAAATCTTTCTGAACTTTTCTGAACCGAATTACATTTCTCTGAACTTTCATATTCTCATCTGCATTTCACCGCTGCCCTCTGTCACTAGGCCATGGCACTCTTCTTGGGGGATGGTAAGAGCATTCATATATTGGGTGTGCCTGCATCAGGACCCTTAAGTGAATACACATCTTGACTGTGGAGTGGAAATTTACAAATGTGGGATATAAGAGAAGTAAGGGCAATACACAATTGGAGATCTGAAATGGAAACAACTCAGTCTGCTGTGGGATGAGAGTGAGGAAAGTTTTCTTGGAAAAGGCAGCATTTTCAGAATAGCAGAGACCGTTATGAGAGTCCCTTGCAGGTAATAGCTTAGGTGATCATTGTATGTCAGGGTCAGTTTAGTGCTAGGAACATTTATTAAGCTATATGCTTAATAAATGGTTATCAAATGGGCTGGGCATGGTGGCTAATGCCTGTAATTCTAGCACTTTGGGAGGCTGAGGTGGGTGGATCACCTGAGGTCAGGAGTTTGAGACCAGCCTGGCCAACATGGTGAAACCCTGTCTCCACTAAAAAGACAAAAATTAGCTGGGCGTGGTGGCGCATGCCTATAATCCCAGCTACCCAGGAGGCTGAGGAGGGAGAACTGCTGGAACCTAGGAAGCAGAGACTGCAGTGAACCAAATCACACCACTTCACTCTAGCCTAGGCAACAGAGAGAGACTCCATTTAAAAAAAAAAAAAAAAAAAAAAAAAAGTTATCAAATGAATGATATGACTATTGCAACACATTTATTATTTGTCATTCAACTTCTGTAATTGATACAAAGGTAAAGCTGTTTAAGTGAACCTTCCTTACTTGCCATTCAAGAAATACAAATAAATTTTAAAGCAATGTTGGAAAATAGCAAAGGCTATTGAGTGCAAAGTGCTAAACCTCAATTTGAAACTGAATTGTCGGTGGCATAAATGTGTCAAGGTGATGTGGCATCTGGACACAGAGGAGGTCTTCTAGATGTTTTTCCTGTGAAATGCGTGATACAAAGAGGAAAAGTACAGCCTCAAATGCATGTATGTCACTCTGCCTTGTCCTTTTCTCTCAGTACCATTGGTGAGCATTTGGACATTTCCTTTATCATGAAAGATACTTGTTATCTCAAATAAGAGTATTTGTTATTTAAATTTTACTCAAAGTCCCCATGCATCTGAAACTTTTTAAGAGAAATCAATCCTTAAAGTGTGCGTAAATTACTCTGTAAACATTTTAATGTCTTTGTTTCTTCTTGCTTCTCTCTGTTTATTCTGTAATATTAATAAATGCAGCATTTTAATGAGCTTTGACTGAATTATCTTCAGAGAGTTGGTACAATGTGTCCCTTGGAGACACATAACTGAAGTTCCTGGTTTCTGAAGGAAAGTCTGTTCCTCATTAGCTGGGACAGCTAAGAGCGTGCTTGCTTGAGAGAGCGGGAGCCACAGAACGAGCCCACCTGTGCCTCAACAGGACCAGGCAGCATCTCTGCCCTGCTGCGGAGTAACCCCAGGGTTTTCATTAAAAGTGTCAGACGGTTTCCCTGGAGCAACTGCTGATGGCGTGTCATGCTGGTGTCTCCAGAGGAGCAGCGCTGACACCTACTAATAGTCTGACAAACGGTTAAGTAGCTGTTTCAGCCTGGGTTGAGAAATCAAGCATGGTATACCTGAGCATTAAGCCAAAAGTACGTGGTATCTTCTTGTTCACAATTGCTGAAGGGGAAATGGTGTTGTTCTATATTGGTAGGCTTTTTCCCTGCTAACTCCAGCCTCTTCCCCTGCAAACCACATGGCCAGAGTAAACTGTCTTTCAATAAACAAGACTTTTTGTGGGTGCAGATGAATTTTTATGTTAGTTTGATTTTAACTCCCCAGCATCTGAAACCCCTTCCGTGTTTGAATCATTTCCCATTGTCTATGTTGAAGAAGAGGTCAAAGCCCACTTTCATTCACAGAGGCTACAAATGCAGTATTCCCTTTGTGATTCTGGCCTTTCAGGTCTGGGTACTTGGCTATGAAAGACAGGCTCCGGAGGCCCTTGCATTGGCCTTAAGTGAGGCAAAGAAGCAGGAGTAGAGAATTCATATTGGAAGTGAATTGTGGCGGCAGTATTCTGGGGAAGCAGAGGCCACAACAGACTTTTCCTGGGTGTGAGATATGGGCTGAGTTTCTTGTGCTGAAGTATTCTTTGGTTTATAGTGATATTTTTTAGCCTGATTCTCCAAACTTTGTAGGAATTCTGAATGCTTTTTGATATTATTTTATAAATTTCTTTTCTGCTACATGTAGACAGGGACCATTTCCATTGTTTACAGTTGAAAACCCACACTCATTCCTTTATGTCTGGCTTGATCATTGTCTGCTAGTAACTGAAATAGTAGCATTGACTTAAAAGCTTTGGCCAGGGATCTAAGTGTCCAGGCCACTAGTCAGTTGAGCGGAATCTCCTGTTTAATACAAATCATCACCCATGTGTCTGCTCTTCTCCTCCTCCCTTTTTAAGCAATAATCTTCATGCAGGCTCCTGCACGTATCAGTATCTCTATTGATGTGCTGTACCTCAGAGCGCCTGGTTATTAAGCGAATTAGATGGAGGTTCAGTGACCTGAATGGTAGGCCAGCAGGTCAAGAGGCCTGAGCACTCTCTGGCTTAGGCCCTGGTCTGGGACTCCTTGGCCATTTGTTGGAACAGCATCTGTCCTTGTGCCCCCAATTAATTTAGCAAGCGCTGCTTTGTAAAGTGCCAGTGTGCTGCAGAGGCCGGCAATGCATTAATGTCCTATGAACATTATGGAGCCATTCATTCTTTCTCTGACAGTTCCAATTCCACATCCTTCCGCCAAACACAACAAAAGGGAAGTGAGTTTTTTGCTTCGTAACACTGTAGGTCTAACTTTGGATTTGGAAATTTCTTACCTTTTTTGGTGTGCAAATATGGGAGATAGAGTGGAAAGAGAAGAGGTGAGAAGTGAAAGATGAGCTTAGTTTTTTTGTTAAGTTAAAAACTCTGACCTTTATTGAGTTATACTTTTTTGTTTGTTTGTTTTATGACACCAAAAATGTAACTCATGTCTTCTCATAATGTACTGAGTATACAGGATCATGAGTGTTTGTGGCCATTTGCTTAGGAGCAGAGCTTAACTCCTGAAGAACCAGTTTTACACTTTTTCTCACTTCCTCTTATAGCCATGTAGAAGCCTGTAAGTTATAGGTTTCCAGTTATAGAATTGTAATTATACAGATTGACTTAGAATTTCGGAAGGAAACAGAGATGAACTTCATTTTAACAACAAAGAAATGGGCTCTCATGCCAAACGGATTCCCACTCCTGTGAAATGTGTGTGGCCACTGGCTTTCAAGGCCTGATCTTTGTCTGTTTTCACGTTGCTGATAAAGGTATACCTGAGGCTGGGTAAGTTATAAAACAGTTCCACACGGCTGGGGAGGCCTCACAATCATGGCAGAAAGCGAAATCATGTCTTACATGGCAGCGGGCAAAAGGGAATGAGAACCAAGTGAAAGAAGAACCACTTCTGAAACCATCAGATCTCGTGAGACTGACTTACTACCACGAGAACAGTATGGGGGAAACCGCCCCCATGATTCAATTACCTCCCACCAGGTCCCTCCCACAGCACATGGGAATTATGGGAGCTACAATTCAAGATGAGATTCGGGTGGGGACACAACCAGACCATATCAGGTGGTGTGTTCTAACCCGTTAAGTATGCTAAAGGTACAACACTTGTAGCCTCTGCCTGTCTCCTGGATTCCCACACAGGGCCTCCATGACTCGTTGGAAAAGGAGTCTTTTGTTCCTTCTTGCAGCAAGCACAACTTTATCTGACTCTTGTTCACCTTGCCCTGGTCCCTTCTGAGATTCAGTTGTCTTTGACCAATGTGTATGTTACCTTTCCAGGGAAGAGTGACCCATTTTGCTTGCTGGAGTTAGGCAATGACCGACTTCAGACGCATACCGTCTACAAAAACCTCAACCCTGAATGGAACAAAGTTTTTACATTGTAAGTGCTTTAACCTCTGAAATTATTTCTGCTATGCTTGGAAGGTAGTCTGGGGCTCTTGAGTGGAATTTTCTGTCCATTTTTATGGGCAAAGAGTAAATTTTATTGTTTTTTCTTTTGAAAACATTTTATCCTTTCATTTTATAGTGTATGGTGTTAATAATAGAAGAGACCGTTTGGAACTGCAAGGGACTGTTATAGGAGGCATTTCTAAAGTAGATCTTTTAGTGACTAAATTAATCTATGAGTAAATGGAAGCTTCCATATTTCTAGATTAATTCATTCTTGGGTTAAGGAAATGGAGACCGGCCTTAAATTCAAGGATCTTATGTGTTCTAAAATCATGTTAATGCCAGAGCCTTGTATTCTGCCAAAATCTTTAGGAAAATGCAGATTTTCTGTGACTCCTTAGAGACTCCCAAAGGTTCCTTATATTCCAGTTTATATGAGTGACCCATCCCACAGTGATTCTCTGCCCACACTATCAAACCCAGGCATTTAGGAGGCTGGATATATTTAAGATCTTAGTTTGCTTTAGATTTCAAGGCACCTGAACATTGAGGGGAGGCCCCTGTTGAATTTGGGTGAAATGGTGATATACTGCCCCCACGAAGCTAAATCAGTGCTCTGTCCTGTGCTTATAAGTGAAAAAATAAAGTTCATTTTGAGTGGAATTAATGCTATTAGTAGAAAGTTCCCAAGGCTCTATGAAAAGTGGATTAACTCTGCTACACCTTTGCCAATGGCCCGGTGTAAGAGTCTCTTATTTCCCTAACTCATTGCCAATCACCATGGCTCCATTTTTCATTATCCCTGGTATCTGGCTTCTGGTAAATATTAAAAAAAAAAAAAGTTTAAAAATATTTGTAGTATTTTGTGTTTCAACAACAGAGGCTTTCTATGCATTTCAGCAAATAGTGATTTTTCATCACCGTTTTATTTTAAAGGTAATTCTTAATTTTAAAAAATGTTAACTACTTTCATTTGAAAGCTTTTTAAAAATCACTTTGGTTGGACACTGCTAATGCTTTCTCCCTATCCTTTCTTTAGTTTCTTTGAAAGTCCTACCCTTGAGTACAGGTGTACTGTTTGAAAAAATGTCATAGTAAAAAAGTTGACTTCTTTTTTTCATATGGATGTCTGAATCTTCTATGATGGAAGGTTTGGGAATACAGTCAGTTTGATTTAATTTTTGGAATTTAATTAAATGGTAGTTTTATACTCTAAGGACATACAGACTTAATTAGTGAAACAGTGTTTCCAGATCTTCATGGAACAGACTTCACTTGTGTGTTTTTGTGTATAATACATGGTATTTTTGTTACAGTCCCATTAAAGATATCCATGATGTTTTGGAAGTGACAGTGTTTGATGAAGATGGAGATAAACCCCCAGATTTTCTTGGAAAAGTTGCCATTCCCTTGCTGTCCGTAAGTTTCCTTTATTAATAAACAATTTGTGAGTCATTTTATAGTTGATGAATTTCTATGGTCTAGAGTTGCTTTATCTTTGTCAACCTGGGGGAAAAAATCCTCCTAACTATAGCAGGAAACGACTGTTTTATTCCTCATTCTTATCTGATATTTTCAGTAGTTTCAGATATACAGGGATATGATTTTTTTCTGTTTCAGTCCAATATTGATTTAACCAACCAAAACATTTTGACTAGTTTTTCAATTCATTTTCATTCTTTCCATCTTAAGGTAGGAATTTGTCTTTGGTTATAAGAAATATAGATCAATGACTGAATTTCTATTTATTAATGAAAAACACACATGTATTTCTTTATACCTTCTGACTGTACATTTCTTCAAAGATTAATTTTTGGTAACTGCACATTTGTTCTCAGTTCTTCTAAAGACCATTTTCCCCAAAGTTCTATTTGTCTTTTTAGTAGTCATGTTTGCTTTCGGTTTCAAAATTAAAAAAAGCTCTGTGGAAGAAAGCAGAGAGCCTTTCTTGGAGAAGGAAAAGTGTTTTGGCAGTCCAACTAAAAGATAATGCACCAGGGTCAGTGAAGGAAAAAATACAAAATTCAGAAGAGAAAGCACCAAAGAACGCCTTTACATGGGGTGGGGGGGTGCGGTGGGGAACGGGAGAGTGAATTCATCTCTTAATTAGACAGCAACATGTGTACCAAATGTACTCTTTGAGAAGCAAGAATTCCAGTTTTTCATCCAACCATTAACACAATTTGTTTTAGGCTTATTATGACTTTATCAGCCAATGAGACTCTATTCTTCCCAAAGACTTATTTTTCCCAAGCTCTCTGTGGATTTTTGTGGATGGAGCACTCTGTAATTTAACCATGAGATTAGCCTAACTTGCATGATGTTTGCAGAGGGAGGAATGCTGTACTTCTTAATATCTTTTCTTTTGTGTTTGCGGGCTTGGTTAATTTCTCCCCGAGTTCTCATATCCCTGATGTTACTCAGAGAGCCTGTCTGGAGCATCTGCTCCCTGGTACGGCTGGCTCCTGCCACATGCTCTGAGCCATCGGCACCAGTCGAGCAGCTCTCAGAGAGGAGATGGCAATTTGGGATTTCCCCTGCTTTTTTATTACAACTTTGTCAGTTATTCCCGTGAGAATACATGTAACCAGAATGTGGGGGACACTTTAGAGAGGTCTGGGGGACTAGAAGCAAAGACTCTCCTTGACAGTTTTCTCATCTCACTTTTTTTATTCCTTGCTTGGTGAACATGACCTTTTTTTTTTTCTTTTTCTTTTTTTTTTTTTTTAAACTGCCCTCTGTTTTGTACATAAAAGTTTTGTGTGTTTGGTCTTTCTATAGTACCAACAATTGACTTAGCTTGCCTGCCTGCCTTCCTTTCCCCAAACCCTTCCCCGCTTCTGTCTTTCTCCTCTTCCCCCCTTGTAGCCAACCTAAAGAAAGTCAAGGTGTGTGGTGGCTTGCATTTAAAGTAGGCTTTCACAAAACATTCTACCTTGTATTTTGAAGGATCTGGTTTGTAAAAAGCATTAGCTTAGGTTAGTGGTTCTTCCTTTTTCTCTCCTTCCTCTCCTCCCTTCCTCCTTCCTCCTTCCCCTGTCCTCCTTTCCTTCCTCCTTCTCTCTCCTTCCGTCTCTCCTTCCTTCCCCAGAAGATCTAAGAAATTACCTCCAGCTTAATCAGAGTTTCTCAATCTTGGCACTATTGATACTTTGAGCCAGGACACTCTTTGTTATATGGAGCTGCCCTGTGCATTGTAGTGTGTCCAGCTGTCTCCCTGACCTCCACACACTAGATAACAGTAACGCCTGCCCACATTCCTGCTGTGACAGCCAAATATGTATGTAGATGTTGCCAGATATTCTGAGGATGTAGAGATCACTTCCAGTCAAGAACCGCTGACCTAAACTAATGCATTTTTCAAAACATATCTTTCAAAATACAAGGTAGAATGTCTCATGAACGACCTGGCTTAAATGCAAGGAGTCCTCCATTGGGACTTTTTTCAGATTGGTCATAAGCTGCCTTATGATCTGTTGTTCATTCATTTGTTCCACAGATGTTCATCAAGTGTCCACTTTGTGCCAGGCAGTGCTTTAGGTGATAGAGCTCTAATAATGACCAGAGGGAGGCTCCCTTCTCACTTGGAGCTTTTATTAAAATAGCAGGAAACAATGCATAAACAAAACAAAAGCAATGTACAGAATGTTAGATGGTGAAAACTAAAGAGGGAGAGGATTGCCGGGAATATGTGTGGGGAAGAGCACTTTTTTCCAGCTGCTAGCCAGGGAGGGCCTCATGAAAAAGGGGGCATTTGAGTGAGAACTTAAGGAGGTAAGGGAGAGAGCCTTGTGGATATCTGAGAAATCCCTCCCAGGCAGGAAATTCTCAAGTTCAAGGGCTGTGAGGCAGGACCTTGACTGTCAAATTCCAGCGATGGCCGGGCAGCCAGTATAGATTGATCAAGTGTGCCTGGTGGCGAACAGGAAAGGACACAGGGGTAAGGTGGAGCTGGAGAGGACCCTGGCGGATGTGAAAGTGAAAAAGATTGAAGTACTTTGACTTTTTCATAGTGAGGGATGGAAAGCCACAAAGCGTTTCAGGCCAGGAAGTGCTTGATTTGTTCCACATGATGTGTTTGTTTCTAATATAAGAGTGCTGTGTACTTCCAGGAATAACCCCTGATCTGCAAGGTCTCCACCTTGTAAAGCAGCACAGCCTGGTCCACTCCTCTCAAGGACTTTGGGGGTCCCTGGCATGGTACACTCAATAAGGTGCTTCGGTTGCTGCTGTTCACTCTGTTTCCATCCAGATTCATCTCCAATTCCTGACTGATAATTTGGGGAAGTGATCACATCTTCTAGTGCATCTATGTGGGCTCTTCCTGAAATTCAGTGATCCACCTGCTACATTCCCTCTCCAAATGAGTTGATTCTCTGTCTAATATTAGTTATAAATATGATCTTAAAATTGCCGTAACCCTCAATTTAACTTGCAAAGTATAAGCTGTAAGTTGTTTCATGAATCATTCTATTTTCAAATAATTCTAACTTGTGATTTAGAGGATGTGTTTTAACCTACTTATTTAGATCTAGTTTTTTTTTTTTCTTTAATCTCTCTTGAGTGATGCTTACAATAGAATAGTGAACTAGCAAGTTCTGTGCCATGCACTTAGCATGTGCTGAATCATCAGTTCTCTAAGGACTGGATGAGGCAGGCTTTATACTATGCCCATTTACAAATACGGATACTGAAACACCGAAAGGATCCTGTAGCTAGTAAGTAATGGAGACAGGATTTGAATTTAGGTGGTATCATACTAAAGCCTGAGCTCCTAAGAGTTTGTTATATTGCCACAGTGAGTAACTATTAAGTATATATCATCCCCAAAGCAAGAATCAAGAGGCCATTTTGTGTAACCACTGTGCTATGTGCCGTCAGGGTCAGGGTTGGTGGGTGGCAGGAGGGACGCAGACTTGAAGAGTTGCATATGCTGCAGGAAGGCATCTGTGCAATAAACACATAAGACCCAAATAAACATATAAGTTCCACGGGAATGAGAAAGGGCAGTGGGAAGTAGGAGGGATGGGTTTAAGTTCAGGAAGACTTAGGAAGCAGGGAGTTTGAGCTGGATCAGGGATGAGTGGCATGTTGATAGTGTATGGTGGGTGAAGAATAAAGGTCATTCCAAACAGAGGGTCCAGGGAGAGAATGAGGGAAGCAGAGGTTTAGGGGAAAGGCCATGTCGGGGAACGAGGAGGGACCCAGCTTCCAGGAGCTCAGGGTGGGCATGGAGGGGAAGTGGGACACACTGAGGGCAGTCCAGGAAAGGTTGAGGGAGGTCTCAGTTACTATTTTAGCAGGGAGTCACTGAAGAGTTTTGACCTGGAGGTAGAGATATTGGAGCAGTTGACTAGGAAGAAAGTTTTGGCTCTAGTATGAAGCAAATTAGTGAGAGAGAAGACTCTTCCCAGAAGACTTGGTTGAAACTCTCAGAATTAAGCATCAAAGAACACCCTTAGATTTCATATTGTGTGCTTCTTAGGACAAGGACTTGTTTCTCTGTTTTGTTTTGTTTTTTAACATGAGAGAGAATCATAAAAATTGATTTGTTGGTGTTTCACTCTGATCTTTATAGGCTATGGATCCATAATCAATAATACCTTATTTTAGGTTTAAAAACAGAAATTGTGTTTCTTGAAGACGAATGTGAATAAATTTTTTGAGAATTCGTTATCTCTAATCAGGTCATAAACCATAACGTGATTTATACTTTTAGAGAAAATACAAACTATATTTTTAAATGTCTAAGTATAAAGTATAGAATATACTTCAATTTTTAATCTCACTCAAAATGGTAATGTGCTAAGTGCATTTAAGCCTGGTAAATAAAGAGCCTGTTCTAAATTCATTATATCTTTTTAATCAGGGTGAATGTGCTAACTGACTACTGGCTCATTTAAAATCCATATAAATATATTCATTATTGATGGTGAATTGTTCAAGGCTTATATATGTATAGATATATGCTTAGATGTTTATCATAATTGAAAGAATACAGGCCAATGGTCTATCCTTCCATATATTTCATTTGTCTTCAATCTTTTTCAGAAAAAATAGTTATTTATATGGATATATAATATGTTTTAATAAAATATTCATGGGCAAAACAGTAGAAAATTGAGATTGGAATGTGTTATAATCTGAAGACTTCTAATATTTACTCATTTTCACATTGCTTCTCTAATCTTCTAAACAGTAACATAGTAAGTGTGCATTAGAGAACACTAAGCACACCTTAGAATCTAAAAACATGTCAGGCGGTAGACACTATCTTCTGATAATTCACTGATTCAAAAGACTTATTTAATATTTTTATCCTCAATTAAGTGATCTTAATTCTGTCCTGAAAATCAGGCTGGATTCTTCAATTCTTCTCCTCTAGGCCATTCGTTTTTATTGAATCACACATTTACCCTCTCAAAGTTACCCAATGGACCCATTTTAGGAGACTGAAAATCAGCTTTCATGGCAATCTGTAAAATGGGAAAAGCATGCATATATTGGTATTTCCTAATAATAAATAAGAAGTCGTCTGCAGCTTGATGAATACCTGCAATTTTGTTGTTGTTGTTGTTGTTTTGAGATGGAGTCTTTCTCTGTTACCCGGGATGGAGTACAGTGGCTCCATCTTGGCTCGCTGCAGCCTCCACCTCTCAGGCTCAAGCAATTCTCCTGACTCAGCCTCCTGAGTAGCTGGGATTACAGGTGCCCACCACCACGCCTGGCTAATTTTTGTATTTTTGGTAGAGACAGGGTTTCACCATGTTGGCCCGGCTGGTCTCAAACTACTGACCTCAGGTGTTCTGCCCACCTCAGCCTCCCAAAGTGCTGAGATTACAGGCGTGAGCCACCATGCCTGGCTGAAGACCTGTGTTTTGAATCAAATGTGAGTCCTTTTGTGTGAGCCAGGCCAATGTCACACATGACTGTATAATCAGAAGCATGGGTCTTTATGCTGCCCTTCTAAATTCCCAGCGTTCTCTGTGAATCCATGCCCACCTGATAGCTGGCTGCACCAATAACAGCTTCACTTAATTAGTTTTATGGGACAAATTTTCTATAATGGCTTGTACCAAATAAATGCCATGTATATCTCCATTTGCATTGTCAATTCACTCAATTGCCCAAGTTTCACCTGTGATGGGTTTGTGCATTGAAATGGACTTGAACAATCCTAGGTTATTTTAGGTTAATACAGAAATTTTTGGCCATTAAAATAAATAATATTGATTTATAATTAAGCTTTAAAAAAAAAGTAAAAGTAATCTGTTGCCAAGATTTGGTTTTCCAGGGCACAGATTTGGTCGGGAAATTCCATGTGAGTCAAGTTGCTGCCATAGGGTAGAGGGGCAGTGTACATGGGTGAAAAGGAGAGAGGGATGTATCACCTGGGAAATAATTTGATAAAGACAAAACTTGAGTCCCAATACGGGGCGAAAATGGTCACGTTGAACGGAAACTTTCAACTCTTCTCATTGTCTACTCCTGGTCCAATGTGTCCATTGAAATAAATAAATGAAGACAAAATAACGCAAATTTCCTATTGGTCCTAGAAACTAGGCAAGAATACGTTTAACATGCTGGATAGATCCTGAGCCCCATGCAGTAGACAGTATAGGTATTTGATTAGGACAGACAGGCTAAGAGAGAAAGAATGACTGTAGGAGTCTCCTGATGGCAAGTAGAAAGCTGGGTGAATCACACATGGTGGTAGATGTTAAATCAGTTCAACTTTTCTATTAAGTGGAAAAACCTCTTACATGGATTCAAAGAGCAAAATCTAACTGCTGCTTCTTTGAGACACCTAAAACACAGTAATACACAAATGGATGAACGAAAGTATCCTGCACAAATGTAAGTAAAAGGTAGGCCAAAAACTTGATACAGGTTTTAGGGGTAAAAAAAAAAAAAAAAAGATTGAATTAACAATAAGGTTATAAGACTGGGTGCAGTGGCTCATACCTGTAATCCCAACACTTTGAGAGGCCAAGGTGGGTGGATCACGAGGTTAGGAGATCAAGACCATCCTGGCTAACACGGTGAAACGCCATCTCCACTAAAAAATACAAAAAATTAGCTGGGCATGGGGACGGACACCTGTAGTCCCAGCTACTCGGGAGGCTGATGCAGGAGAATGGCGTGAACTCGGGCAGCGGAGGTTGCAGTGAGCAGAGATCGCGCCACTGCACTCCAGCCTGGGTGACAGAGTGAGACTCCATCTCAAAATAAATAAATAAATAAAAGGTTATTATAAATATAAGCCTTTAAGTGGATAACTTTGCATAGAAATAGATATGCATATTAAACAGGGAAAATAATAAAACTAGAATTGTCAAACAATATATATTATGTATTCAGCATTTAAAAAATCAGAAACAGGCTGGGCGCAGTGGCTCACACCTGTAATCCCAGCATTTTGGGAGGCTGAGCCAGGTGAATCACAAGGTCAGGAGTTCGAGACCAGTCTGACCAACATGGTGAAACCCCGTTTTCTACTAAAAATACAAAAATTAGCCGGGCATGGTGGCATGCGCCTGTAATCCCAGCTACTCAGGAGGCTGGGGCAGGAGTATCGCTTGAACCTGGGAGACAGAGGTTGCAGTGAGCCAAGATCACGCCACTGCACTCCAGCCTGGGTGACAGAGTGAGACTTCACCTCAAAAAAAAAAAAAAAAAAAAAAGGAAACAAAAATTAGAAACAAAAAAGGCTGAGAATGGATGCCTCTTGAAGGCCCTAATTTGGGAAGATCCAGGAAGTGTTAGCAGTGAAGATCCTGCACATTCCGCTGCAAACACTGCATTTCTCAGCAGGGGATTCTGGACTCTCTCTCTCTCTCTCTCTCTCTCTCTCACTTTTTTTAAAAAACTAATTCGCAGATGATTTCTAAGCATACTAAGGTGGTGGTTCTCAAATTTTGGAGAAGATAAGCAATAAACTTGATCTAATAGATGTGTATGTGTACATACACATAAAAAATAGAAAATATTCTGTTCCAGTACCCATTTAACATACTCAAACACTGATCATGTTCTGGGTCTAAAATACTTCAGTAAATTCACAAAAAGCAGAAATTATACTTGTTTACAGTATTATAAAAATAGAAATTGGTAATAGACATATCAAGCTATTTGCTGGCAGAAAAAAAAAATCCCAAATAGCTAAGGTAGATACCAAAACTGCAATTATAAACTACTTAGAAATGGACAATTAAATATTATACATAAAAACTATGGATAAAGGCCAAAAGTGTTATTCAGAGGAAATTCTTACCTTGAATGGTTTTAGCATTAAACAAGAAATGTTGAAAATCAATTAAACATCTGAACAACAACAATAACAAAAAACTCAATAGAAGAAAGAAAACTTGAATTGAGATAAAGGCAGAGAGCAATAATCTGGAAAATATGTGAATAGCAGATATGATAAATTCAAATATTCCCCAAAAAACAAATGAGACAAACCATTTAAAGGGTTCATAGAGAAAAAGAAAAAAATAGATTAAGGATGAGGAAAGAACTGTAAAGAACACTCAACTTCCCTGAGTAGTCTAAGAGAAAACATGAATAGTTATAGCGACATGTCCTGGGAGAACTTGGGTACTGTAAAGGTATAAAATCTCTCCGTATGAACGATAAACATAATACAATTCCATGTTTGGGAAAATGTTTATAAAAAAGTAAAGAAAATTGTCTTCAAAAAGTATAACTGTAGCAATTTGGATGTACAGTTTAGTGAAAATAATTACCCAAAGACTAGGAAAATTTATGAAATTATTTCAGCCTTTTCTCCCTGCATCCACCCCGCCCCCCCAATAAGAAAATAACAAATCCAAATTATTTTATGAACAAGTATTTTTCAACCCTTAAAGGGACAAGCCATTCTTAGATTACGTTTATTAAGAACATGAGAAAATGAAAAACTTGGAGAAAAAATAGAGCTATTCCCTCTATTATCTCATCTTTAAATTGATAATAGTTCCTATTGCATAGGATTGTTTGAAAAATCTAATGAGCTTATATGTTTATGAATTAGCAATTAAAAATTAAGCCTTTTATGTCAGTTTTGAGCAATACAAAATTAAATATGAAATTATGCACATTTTAATAAAGGAAATATTTTGCAAATACTATCTATCTGATAACATATTATCTATAAATAGTCTATCTGATAATAACATGTATTAATCTTGAACATAAAGAAAATAGAAAACATTTGGAATGAATAAAATGTCAGTAAGATCAGCATTATGAAAATGAGATTCATGACTATACACAATGGGAAAACATTTTTAAAAAGTGAAAAAGAATCCAAGACTGTAACAGAAAACAAAACAAAAAATTATAATGTCTAAGATTTATGTGAAGAAATTCTAGAACTGTACTGAAGGGCTTGAGAGAAGACTAATTGGAAATCATTTAATTTATAATAAACTTGAAGGATGAAGTCACTGGTAAATGATAAACTACTTAATAAGCAATTCTGGGAATTTGGTTGCTTATTCATTGGGGAAAATGTGTCGGTGTATGACAGCAAACACAACAATTTCAAGATGAGTTAAAGATCAAACACTTGAAACAAACTTCATTAAAAATGTCAAAATAGTGGGGAAATCCTATGTAAGTAAACTGAGAAGCAGGAATAATAAGAGAGAAAAAATCTTAAGATGTCAGTATGGCCAAAACAAAAATCACCATCAGAAATTGAAGACAAAGGATAGACTAGTAAAAGTTACTGGCAGTATCTAAACAAATGGATAATATCACTAGTACAGTATATACATTTTCTTTAATAAATAAGGAAAATACAAGTCAACCTAGCAGAAAACTTCATTCAAAGAAGTCGAAATTGGCCAGGCACGGTGGGTCACACCTGTAATCCTAGAACTTTGGGAGGCTAAGGTGGGTGGATCACCTGAGGTCAGGAGTTTGAGGCCCGCCTGGCCAACATGGTGAAACCTCGTCTCTACTAAAAATACAAAAATTAGCTGGGCGTGGTGGCGTGCTGCTATAATCCCAGCTGCTCAGGAGGCTGAGGCAAGAGAATCACTTGAACTCGGAAGGCGGAGGTTGCAGTGAGCCAAGATTGCACCATGGCATTCCAGCCTAGGCAATAGAGCAAAACTCCACCTCAAAAAAAAAAAAAAAAAAAAAAAAAAAAGTAAAAAAACATGATAGCTGAACACATATGAATGGCTCATGATTTATTCAACTGTGATCATGATGTTCAAGAATGCAAATGCTGCTATAGCCAGACTACCTAGGTTGACATCCTGACTCCTCCCTTAAACTAGCTGTGTGATTTTTGACAAGTTACTTAACCTATCTATCTGCATTTCTTTGTTGCTGGAGTGAAGATATGTATCCTTCTACTTGTATTGGAGGTGTATGGTGAAGATCAGAGTTAAGTGTGAGATGGGCACAACATTCCCTGGCACGCAGTGAGCACTTATAGTGTAAGCTGGCATTGCCTTCATCTGCATTGTTTTAGCAATTGAAATGATCAAATATGAATATGCCTTAAAAACTTCATATGAGTGTTTGTTTAAAAATGTTAATATTGACATTGTGACTGGGTGCAGTGGCTCATGCCTGTAATCCCAGCACTTTGGAGGCTGAGGCGGGTGGATCATGAGGTCGGGAGATCGAGACCATCCTGGCTAACATGGTGAAACCCTGTTTCTACTAAAAATACAAAACATTAGCCAGGTGTGATGGCATGTGCCTGTAGTCCCAGCTACTTGGGAGGCTGAGGCAGCGGAATCGCTTGAACCCCGGAGGCAGAGGTTGCAGTAAACCAAGATTGAGCCACTGCACTCCAGCCTGGGTGACAGAGCGAGACTCCGTCTCAAAAACAAAAAAAGTTATACTAACATTATGTTTTTTCTATTCAACACTTCTTGTAAATTTTACACGATTTTTGGAATTAATGTGTATTGATTTTGAAGGAGCAGCTCATATTTTAGGGATAGCTGGTTTGAGTTTCAGGCAGTGGATGAATGGATTGTCTCAAGAAGGAAGAAGTGAAGTAGAAATGGAGGAGGTCTAGGGTGATGAATTCCATGTTGCCTCTACTAGCTGGTAGCTGAGCTTCTGTGCAGGCAAACTGTGACCTAGTAGGTCTTTCTCGTACTGTTTGTATAACTCACATCATGGGAACAAGGCCTGATTCCAAGTGGCGACAAGAATGTGAATGGATACCAAGTAAAGTGTATGGATTTTCCTCTTGCCCAGCCACGTGTCTGTCCTCGTCACATTTTATTGGAGAGCTACTTTCCATGTGCATCAGCTGGTACCAACTAATATGTCATGGTGTTGTCACGTTATTTTCCCTTTTATGCAGAGTGAATAATGGCTGAAAGAACAATGCCATTTATACGCAACAACCTCAGTTTCTAACTGGAAGGTCAAACAATGGGGAATCAATATGACTCTTTAGTTTGGATTTTGATCTTAAGTGTGTATCTTTCCTCTATAAAGCCATTGATGGTTTTATTCCTTCATACTGATTCTGATTAACCTTGCTATTGAATAAGTTGGCAACTCATTGCATCAAAGATCTTTATAGTAGGAAAGCATAATAATTATTGTTTTCTTAAAAGAGTTCAAGATGAGAAACTTTTTTCTCGGTTCTCGCATGCTCACCTCTGTTATATGCTGATTATAAAATAGTTTAGTTTTCTAATATATTGAGTGTACCATTTATTTGACGCAAAAAATAGTTTTATCAACCAACTTCTAAAAATTGATTATATTTACTGTGCTTACAGCTTGGTAGATATATTTAATATTCTTTTATGTATAAAAAAAGTTAAATAGCTTAAGCATGAGTGTGGGGCAAATTAAACATTTTAAGCAAGACTATCTTCAGTAACTTGGCTCTGGCTCCAAAATCCTGAATTATTACTCAGAAACAGAATTCTTGTACTTCTATTTACTGACTAATTGAACCAGGAATCAACTGTTAGCATGCTCTATAAAAGCTTTGTGATATATTTCTGAAAATAATATAAGGGACATGAAAATGTCAATTTTCCTGATTAGGGGTGTTTGCATTCTCGAGTTAAATCTATTATTACTGTCCTGCGTAGATGGTTTCTTCAACTTATTACCTAATATTATGCATTATTTGGCCATCAAAAGGCAAGTATACAAAAATGTGTAGTAAGTCAATTTGAAGAGTTTATCCTGGAAAACTGAAGTTGAAGACATCATTATTTTATCCAAGACTCGTTTTTGAGTGAAGTCCTCCCAAATGTCAGCTCAGGAAATCTCTCCAAATGAATTGCGTTGTCTTTTTGTCAGAAATTGAAAGCTGTATTGTTCTTTTTTGCCTTTGCTGACAGAGAACTCAAAATTAATGAAAAGTATATATAGATTCTCTCCTCTAAATTTTCTTTTGACTGTGTTTTAATTATGTCTGTTTAATTATTTAATGGAAGCTTTAAAGTTATAAATGTAGAAATAATTTTCAGACTTTTAAATATAAATAATAAATTTAGTTTAGATATGGAGTGTGTGTGTGTGTGTGTGTGTGTGTGTGTGTGTCTCTTCGGTTTTCATCTCCTATTATATAAATGCTCTCATGTAGGCAAGTTGGAGGATACGGAACTTTTTATTTGATATTTTTGTTTTAGAAGTTCAGTTATATAATCGGAGAGGAAAATGAAAATATTTTTAAAAGTAGTCTCTTCTGTTACTATCTCAATGTTAATTATAACACTATTCAAATATGTTCACCTGTTCTTAACCCAAACATATTCCAAATACAAACTAGCATGTTTCTTCTTTCCTTTACCTTTTATCTTTTCTCTAAAGATATTCCTTGTAACAGACAAACTACAAAAGTGGAAGCAACTAAATGTTCATCAATAGGAGAATTAATAAATTACAGTTTATTCACTTTTTAAAGATTATATAGCAGTATAAAAAATGAACCAGACCTAGATACTAATATAAACAAATTACCAAGTCATGTTGATAGATACAAAACAAAATTGCGAAATACATACAATTTGTCACTTAGGCAAATAATTTTAAAAACATTTGTCTGTCAAGGCTATTTTTATGAATACAAAATCTCAGTAAAACTTAGAAAGGGTGCATGCCAAATTCCTATCTAATTTATGTTTAGGGAACGGAATTTGGTGTTGGTGTTAGTTCAAAGGGACTTCAGTTTTTCCAGCAATTTTTAAACTTTTTGCAGTTTTTAAACTTATATTCTATTTTTTAAGATAGTTAAGTACCAAACATGCATAGGTTTAATTCTATCTCAGGCTTTGATGCCTGCTTTCATGTCCTTAGATGGGTTCTGATTTTGCTGACACAATGTGAGGGACGTTAGGAAACAGGAAATGGTCATTTACCAAATTAAAAAAAAAATCCCTTTGCTATAAAATATTTCTCTTTATTCTGATACCTCTTGTTCTTCTGTTATCCTTCGCCAGCCCTTAAGAAATCATGGAAATTTTAAGATAACAGTACAATGACTGTGGGTTGAAGCAAAGCTAAACTGGACCCAAGTCAGCTTGGCAAATTGTCAGGCTGTTTTTGTATTTATTTCTTTCAACTTTAACATCCACAATTTATTAAGTGAGACTGTGTATCAAAGCGGAAGCTCAGAATCCTGTTTGGACACCGTTTAGGAAGGAAACCAGGTCTTTATGGGGCACCCCCTTCCTCTTAGCTGCTGGCCAGGAAGACCATCCTTCTGTATCAAACCTATTCAATCAGAAAGAGGTGGGGTGACTTTGGGAAGGAAGATGACCTCTCCCTTGTAAAGTGGAATTGCTCTGTTTCCCCCATGACTTATTCAACTCATTTCCACCACTGTTTATAAGAACACTTGTGTGAATGCTTGTAGCGACAGCAATAGTCATTTAAAATATGGCTCAAATTTCATGCTGTTAGATTTCCTATGCTATTTACATTTTTGATCATTACAATCTCAAATAGAGCTTTTGATTAACTTGAGTTTTGCTGAGGCCCTTTTAGAGTTCACAGGTATGCTTCTTAGAAGCCTGAAGTTTAATCAGTTACATATACTACTACTATGTAAAATCATGACTGCTATCACATCTGAAAAGAGAATGATTAAATCATGCTAATTAACTTGTCTTTCATGGGAGCCAATTAGTTTCCAAAATGATACTGAAGATGTTTTACTTAGATAACTTATATGTAGGGTCCACAGGTAGACTAGTGTATGGAACTGATGCGACATGCCAGCCAAGAGAGGACAGCAGAGAAACTTGTTTGTTTTGAAGATTTATTGGCATTGTACATTTTGAGTGTTTTTGGATTTTGACCTCAACTTTAAACTGATTTATTTACTTAATTTGCATTGTTTCGTGGCTAGTAAAACACTATTAAAACCAGCTCCTTTATTCATTTCTGTTAAAAATAACCTTTTGGGGGGAATAATTTTAGATTTACAGAGCAGTTCAAAGAGAATACAGGGTTCCCCATACATACCTTATCCAGTTTATTCTAATGTTGACGTCATATATTGCCATAATACATTTGTTAAAACTGAAAATAGCTAACATTGTTACATTGCAATTAAACTCTGATCCTTATTTGGATTTCACCAGTGTTTGCACCAGTATCTTTTTTCTGCTTAAGGACCCAATCCAGAATACCACATGGCATTTAGTCATCTTATCTCCTTAGTCTCTTCTAATCGATGACAGTTTCCTAGTCTTTCCTTTTTCCCATGACCTTTACAGTCTTGAAGAGTATTGGCCAGGAATTTTGTAGAATATTCATCATTTTTGAGTAAATGGAAATACGTAACTTATGATTTGCACCAATGTTTTTCACCCACACATCAGTTTCAGCCTGGCGATGGTCACTTTATCTTCCTGTCTAGAGCGTGTTATAACAGCATTCTAAAAGTAAAAGGTGATTTATCATAGAATTAATATTTGTTTAATGTTTGCTTCATCTGTGATCATTCTGCATCCCCAATTTTGCCAAAATTAGTTTTGGTTATTTACTTTAAACCACATAGTAACTTTGCACCAATGTGTTTTTTAATTTTTGTTTGTGACAGATTAGAGATGGACAACCAAATTGTTATGTACTGAAGAATAAAGATTTAGAACAAGCTTTTAAAGGAGTTATTTACTTAGAGATGGACCTTATATATAATCCGGTAAGTCTAACTGGGTCATACTTCCCGGCTTTCCCATACCTAAAATAGAAGGTGACCAGCTTTTGCAGGCTCAAATCAATGTAAGATGTTTCAGAATTTTTGCAGCTAGAGAGAGGAAAGAATAGTGTTTTAAAGCTGAGTCATAAAATGTGCTGGACATCCCAGCTCTCAAGTGGTATTAACCCTGTTGAATCAGCAGAATTGATGTTGTTTAATTCTCAGTAAATCTAAATTGTCAGGGAAAAAATTAAAAAAACAGGAAAATTATTTTTATATAATCTCTTTATTATAAAATTTTATATAAAATGTATATAATATAACCTATGTAATATATAATTGTATAACATATAGTATATAAAATGCTATATTATGTAAATTAAAGAGAGAGAGATATATATATATATTTCTCACATTCTCAATAATACTAGAACTCTGGGCACAGTCTCCAGTATAAGGATGTGTTGCTGCTGCTTCCCATTTCCTTCCCTTTCCCTTCAAGGAAATCGTATGTGCATTTTATAAGCAGGTCACCCTCATCTCCTCCTTTCTTCTGGAAAACGTTTGTATATAGAGTATGTATACTGGTAAAACCTGAGTTTAAGGGAAAAGTGGAGTACAGACTTGAAGAGAAAATATTTCGGTTAAGGGATTTGACAGTTCATGTGATGTGGAGAAGGACTTGAATCTGATTCTTTGGGGTCTTACTCAGTCTGCTGGTTTGAACAAGTGCATAAGTCCCTCTGAGCCTCAGTTTATTGCCTGTAAAACAGGGTTAAAATGGCTCATTGACTTATTTTTCCAGGTCATTGAAAGGAAATAAGATTCTCTGTGAAAGGTGTGTTTTCATAAACTGGAAATGGTTATTCACCTGCAGACATTTTTGGTAGAAGCTTAACTTAAAAGGATTTCAGAAGGAAGTTTTATCTTTTACAGACGTTAGTTTGAAAAATTCATGAACATCAATCTCTGCAGTGGTTTCAAATACCCCCAGAGATGAGCCAAGTAGAGACAGTACCATTCTAGACTCAATCTGACCCATGCCAGGGACTTTCATCAAATGAGACCCCCAGAAACATATACAGGGCACAGGAGTGTCCACCATTTCTTTGCTCCCTGCTAAGGTCGGAGTCAGAAGCTATTGGTTTGCATGATTTTCCCAGTCATTAAGAAAACTAGATGGATGAAGTCCCTATAAATGCTGCCCTTTTTAAACAATGATGTCTTTCTAGGTCAAAGCAAGTATTAGGACGTTTACTCCCAGGGAAAAGCGCTTTGTTGAAGACAGCCGCAAGCTGTCCAAAAAGGTGGGTCGGTACAGTAGATGGCTTGTTAATTGGTACACTCAGCACCTGAAGTATTAACACTTGCCTATAATTTCTTCCTTGAATCTTTTCCTCCCTCTTATTCCTCCTTTCTCCCTCTTGTCCCGTCTCTCCACTTCTTTCTCCTTGTCCCCTTTTCTCCTAAAATAAGGAGGTCGGTCAGCTCCCATAAGAAGGACAAGACTTAGAACATAATTCTTGGATTAAACAGAAGTTCTCAGACCCCATTATTCTCCTGATTCATTGTATAAACAAAAATTCCTAGCATCAAGACTGTCAATGTCTTGTTCTGCGTACCCGTCCTTTAATCATAGCCATTTCGTCCTCTGCCCTTTAGAGAAGTTTCAGGGAGGCGCAGTGTGTGGAGTCAGTAACAGAATTAACCCAGCAGATCTTCAGAGACTTCTAGCCTGGGCTTCGCTCATGACTGCTCCTACCACTTCGGAGTGGTCTAAATTTGGGATGTGTTGGCATTTCACCCCATGCTGAATGCAAGTTCTCTCCCTCTGCCTATTGCCCTTAATTCCTCTCTCATTTAGTTCAACAAAAGGTGAAGTTCAGGGCCCGGTAGGAAGTTTCACTTTTTTTTTTTTTTTTTTTTTTTTTGTGACCTTTACATTTCTTTTTCAGAGTCCCTCCCTGTTGTACTCTCCACAGCTCAGGATTTCACTTTGTACCTATCATCCCTCTTCAATTGTATAACAAAGAACAAAGTGTCCCCTTTTTCAAGAGTTTATTACTTCCACCACTTCCTTTGGGGTGAGCAGCTGTGGATTACATAAAGCAGTTAAATATAAAGACATCTTATCATCCTTTTGTTTCCCATGAACTTCTGGGCATACTTGGGAAAGGCCTTAAACGTCTTCTGAGGGGAAGCCTCCAAATATTTCATTTTGGTCTGCCATAACATTGAGTGTAATATTTATTTTGTGTAATCTGAGTAAATGTCTTATTTTATTATTATTATTGCCTTTCACTCTGTTTACTTGAAAGCTAAAACCTGGGTTGAGGTGGGTGGGGTAGCTGCTTTGCAAGCACATTGAAATGAATCTGCCTACAACTGGGAGAGAGACATTTCCTTTGCAAAACAAGACCTCCATGTGGGGTGACTTTGGGCTCTGAGAGCACCGGGGAACTTGGGGCTGAAATCCTGGGGTATGCTAGGACCCTCCCCACGTGCCTCTTGCTACTTAGACCCCCAAATTTTGATAAACTTGAAACATTTCCTTAGGATACAAATACTTGAAAGCATTTACTCTGTGACAGGCACTTTTCTAAGCTTTTTCATCCTCTCAACAACTTGTAAGATTAGCACTAATATCAACCCTATTTTATAAGAGAGAAATTAAGTAACTTGCCCAAGGTGAACTTCAACCCCTTCCCAGAGCTCTATTTTCTGTAGACCTCTGGACTAGATAAGCTGTAATACTTGTATGTTTTTATTGTAAATCTATTCATTTGCTTCCAAACTAAACAACATAGACATTCATTCTCTGTCTGTATCTCTCTCTCTCTCTCTCTCTGTCTTTCTCTTTCTAGTTCTCTCTCTGCCTCTGTATGTGTCTTTCTCGCACAAATTCAC